>NC_085052.1:32363122-32667466 GCF_963662255.1 Cinclus cinclus | reverse complement strand
AAACATTTAACTCTTGCAAATTTTTAAAAGACACAGGTAATAAAATCTGTACTGTACTCAAAGCATGTAGTTAACATTAAGGCCAGGTCTTAACCTCAGAAATTCAGAAGAGTTGCAAGGATCCAAAATCAGAGACACTCAGGAAAACACAATTATAAGCCAGTAACAAAATTATCTGCAACAAAAAGAAGGAGCCTTACTTTAATCAGCGCCTGCAAGTCATTTTCTCCATCAAGGCCCAGTTCATCTTTAGTCTTTTCTGCCTCTTTAGCTTCTTTTTCTGCCTGAAAGAGCAAATGAGGTTTTTTTAAATAACTATTTTGCATGTTATCTAACTCTTATAGGAGTTACCAAATGCTTTTTTAAGCATCTGTATACAAATAGCTGCAGGGAAGTGCAGAGGGTTTCCAAATTTGGCCACAGATAAGGACCCAGGCAAGGGAAGGCCATTCTGCTTCCACCATTTAGCAGAGCAGGAAGTTCTTCTGCTCTTTCACAGATGTTTGTCCCTGTTCCTCTTCCCACTTTTTTTTTGGTCTTGGCAGATACTACATTAACTTAAAGGTTACTGTGATGAGCATATAACATTCTACAAAATGTCCAAAAGCACACAAGAGTCCATTCAGGCCAGAGCAGTTTCACACCTGCCAGAAGTCAACCAAAATGTATTTTCACCACTTGTTTTTGTTAACTTGCAGCTTTGTAGATAAATGCAGGGACACACAAAACTATGATAAGCCGTTGTGTGTACAATAGGGAAATAAAGTTGAAAAGCCTTTCACAATGATTTGGGGTGGGGGGCTGATGACCACAGGTGACCAGATGTGAACAGCAAGGTGTGTAACCCAGCAATCCTGTGACAAACATCTCGGGAACAAGATGCCAAGGGAAAAAAGGTTATGGTAATCAACTGCTGCAACCTACCCTCTTTCTTCTGGCCATCATCTTCTTCTTCGACTCCCTAACAAAAGCCTTGTAGGATGGGAGCTCCCCGGAGTCGATGGCTTGTTCGATCATTTCCCGTATCCTGGGCTCATCCGTGTAGTCTGCACACATCACGGACTCCATGATCCGATCCATGTCACCCTTGAAATTCATGTACGCTGCCTTCACATCAGCCAGCTCTTCCTCCGAGTCTTTGTAGCTCTTCTGGAAGTCTTCGATGTCTTTCACAGTGACCTGGAGCGAAGAGGCGATGTTTTGTGAGTTACAGGACTTACTCACCGGGAGAATTTAAGAGAAAACGCATAAAACCGAACAACGCAGCGTTCTTCAATCTCCCAGCCCCATATCATCCTCACCTTGAAGAGCAGCTGCCAGTACTCCAGCCAGTCCCGCCCGTCCTGCAGCGCCTCGGCGTCCTCGTCCACCATGCCCGTCTCATCGTACACTTCGCGCTGCTTCTCGTCGCTCAGCACGGCGTACACCTTACCCAGGATCTGCAAGGGGACCCAGGGGTGGCTGGGAGGTCGCTCGGGGAGCGGTCACTCGGGGGTCAGTCACCCACAATCAGTCACTTAGGGGGCACTGGGTAGGGCAGGCAGAGTCGGGGTTGGTCACCCGGGGGATGGTCAGTGGGGTGGTCACCCGGGGTAGGGGTTGGTCACCCGGGGTCGGGGTTGGTCACCCGGGGGATGGGCAGTGGGGTGGTCACCCGGGGTCGGGGTTGGTCACTCGGGGATAGCGGATCAGTCGCTCAGGGGACAGAGGATTAGTCGCTTGTGGGGCAGTGGGTCGGTCTCATTTGAAGCCAATCTCAGTCGCGGCCACCGTCACCTCCTTCCTTCCCTCTCTCCCTCCGTCCCTCCTCACCTGGAAGCGGCGCGTGGCCTCCTCCTTCTGCTCGGCCGGGACGCGGTCGGGGTGCAGGCGCAGCGAGGCGCGGTGGTAGCCGCGGCGGATCTCCTGCGCGGACGCGCTGGGCCGCACGCCCAGCACGCCGTACAGGTCCGCGGTGCCGAACGCGGCCTCGCACTGCTGCGGCAGCGACATCGCACCGCGCCGGCAGCGACGCCGAAACACCCTTCCCGCCCGCTCCCCTCCCGGGCTGCTCCTCCGCGGCTGCGCCGGGCGGGAAGAGCCCGCCGGGGAAGCTGAGGGGCGGTGCCGATGCTGAGAGGAGGAGGAGGGGCCGCCATGTTGGGGGAAGGGTGAGGGGAGGCGCCGCTGAGGGGAGGTGGGGAGCCGGCCATGTTGGAGGGAAGCTGAGGGCCGGCCCCGCCGAGCCGTGCGGCCGCCTCCCCGCCTTTTGGAGGGCTCGGGACGACGCGGAGCTCTTTGTTGGGTGGCGTCCATGACCTGCTGGAGTTGATGGGATCGGGCCGGGAGCGAGGCAGGAGCGGGGCGCGCCCTGGCCCGTCAGGGCGCGTTGGGACCTCTGTGAGGCGCTGGAGCCGCCGGTGAGCGCGTGAGCGTGCGCTTTGGTTCAGTTACTGTCAATAAAATAAATTAAAGGGACTCCTCCTGGGCTTCCCACTTCTCCCCGGTAAACAGTCGGTTTTGCTGGCTTTTGGGAGTGACGAGGCCCTGGCACAGGGCGGTCAGAGAAGCTGTGGCTGCCCTTGGATCCCTGGCAGTGTCCAAGGCCAGGTGGATGGGGCTTGGAGCAGGCTGGGACAGTGGAAGGTGTCCCTGCCCATGGCAGGAGGTGGAACTGGATGGGCTTTAAGGCCCCTTCCCACCCAAACCATTCCATGATTATTTTGTGGTTCATTCAGGCAAGGTGAGATGCAGAAAACAGAAGTTACTGCTTTACATTTCTCTTGTCGAAATGTGGAACGGTTTAGTCCCAATACCACTGAAGGAACAAATCCCAACAGCATCAACTCAGATTTCAGCTCCTGGTTACAGAATTCAGATGGTAACACAGTAAAATCTTAATAAAAACAGATAAACATTTAATTTAAAAATCCCCTATAAAAGCTATTTGTAAGGTATTGTTTATTTATAAGGCATTATTGCAACAAAATACTGTAAAAGCTGTTAAATACTGGAGAGCTTGGCTGGTGTTTACAGCCTGATTGTTTGTTTTGGTACAGCTCACCGTAATAATTATATACATATATCGAAATACAGTGTTTACATGCATTTATATTTGTAATGAACATTATAATAATTAGTCGGTGTAAATAGTCACCTGCAGTGATTATTTCAGTAATTTCTGAGACAACGACCCCTCTTTTACCCAATCACCTCTTCTACTTCTTCACGAGTTTTCCAAATTTAGTGCCAACACTGACCGGAGCACTAACACACCAAGATAAAAACAACACACACAGGGAACATTCGCGATTCCCTGCGGACACCAGGATTTAAAGTTCCCGGTGATTCCCGCTCGTTGTGTCAGCCTTCGGGTACCGCCCACCCGGCAACCGGCGGAGCGCTTTGGGCGGCACACCCGGAAGTGGCGGAGCGCTTTGGGCGCCACACCCGGATGTGGCGGAGCGCTTTGAGCGGCGCGCCCGGAAGTGGCGGGAGGTTCGGGTGGACCATCTTCGTGATGGCGGCGGCACCGCTGCGCGTGTGAGTGGGACGGGAGGAGGACGGGGCGGGACAGGACACGGGATGGTGGTAGGGTCTGCTGAGGTTGTGATGGTGCCGGGCCTGACTGTGTGGTGACGGCCTCTCTTACCGCGCGGTGTCCCGCAGGCTGGCGTGTGGCGACGTGGAGGGGCGGCTGGAGGCGATCTTCGGGCGGGTCCGCGCCATCCAGGCCAAGAGCGGCCGCTTCGACGTAAGGCTTGTGGGGCTTGTGGGGGGAAGGTGGGGGGGTGCCGTTCCCGCGGGGTTCCTATTCTCGGCCCGAGACTGACGAGGCCGGAGCTGGCTGGGGATGGGGTTCTTGTGCGGGAGATGTGCCGGCGGTGCTCCGGGGGGGGGGGGGGTCCTGCTGTGCCTTCCCCTCCGCGACAGCGACCCTTCTCTTTCTGCTCGGTGTGAGAAGGGGTTTGCAGCCACTTAACGCTCCCTGTCCAACACCAAATGATTGGGAGGAGCCGTGATCTGCGCATAGAAGGCGGGAGAGCAGCTGCTTGTCCTTTTAAACCCGTTGATATTGCGTTTGACACAGATAAACACAGAGCAGTCTCTTCGCTTCAGCAAGCCAAATGCTGCCGAAGTGGTGCTAGCAAAGCCTTTGTGTGTGTTCTGTCTGTGGTGAAATGACAACTCCAGCTTTATCTGATGTTTTTAGATGCTTTTGTGCGTCGGGAATTTCTTTGGCTCTACTTCTGAGGCAGAATGGGCCGAGTACTGCACAGGAGCCAAGAAAGGTAAGGAAGGAGGGTGGTGTCATCCGGGGGGCTGGCACTGCTTCTCAGCTCACCTTGGAATTTAGGAGCCATGGCTGGGCACTGTGGTATTAAAGCAGTTATACTGCAGCAGGGAAACCCCACACAGGAAGGAAAGATGAGTTTGTTTGGAACACCCTTGGCTTTAGGGCTGTGCATCACTGGGGAGGGCAATGTGGATGGAACAGAGGTTGTTCACCACCTGCAGCTGTGGGAACGCCAGCCTGGGGACTCACTCTGCAGGAAGATTTCTTGTCCTGTGCTCATTGCTCCCAAAGTGTGGTGGAGGGTCTGACTGGATGGGGTTTCCTGGATGGGGCAGTGTGGGCTGGGGCTGGTGCATTGGAATTAAAGCTCACTGAATGCACGAGGTTTTCTCCCTCAGCTCCGATCCCAACCTACGTGCTTGGTGCTAACAACCAGGACACCCTGAGCTATTTCCCGGACATCAGTGGCTGTGAGCTAGCTGAGAACATCACTTACCTGGGTAAGGCTGCAGGGGATTTCGGATCAGGGAACTGCCTTTGCCTGCTGGGGCTTTCATGAACGTTCTCTTATCTCCCCACTTTAACACCTTCCTTTTTCTGGGAGTTTTAAGTGGCATTTTTTTATCCTGGTGTTCAAACTGGAGTTGAACTTGATGTTGGTACAATCTGCGTAAAATGTGAAGGAAACCCCTGCTTTCTTGATTTGTTTTTTCTTTTGTTTTTCTGATACTGAAATTGCTGACCAAGTGGTTGCAAGAGCCTGTTCTTTGAGGGAATCTTATTCTCAAAGAGTGCTTGTCTCTGTTGGAGAAGGTTTGAATATGATTTTGCTGTGTGGCTGTGCTGGAGTAGCAGAGGTAACAAGTGTAGCAAAGCTGAAAGGAAAAACCTGTTTCTTATCAGAATTGTCACTAGACCAAAATTATAACAAAGTAGAGGGATTAGGTTTTTTTGCTGAGACTTCGTATTGCTGTGGATGAGTTTTTGGGAAGCAAAGTGGCAGGGAAGAGGGGGGAAAACTGGGGCTTGTCTGAAGAGCTCCATTTTGGGCAGGGTTGGTTTTGAGCTGCGGCACCTACTGATACCGCTGCCATGGGCACAGAAAATGAGCTGCCTGTGAGGATGGCTGCAGCGGCAGCAAGTCAGGACTGCTGCTGCCGTGTCCATGGGGATGTTCCTGCCCTGCCCTGCCCTGCCCTGCCTGCAGCTCGGGGCTGTGTGTGTGTGTTGCTGCAGGCCGCAGGGGTGTGTACAGTGGCTGCTCGGGGCTGCAGATCGCGTACCTGAGCGGCACCGAGGCGCAGCAGCAGCCGGCACCCGCCCACAGCTTCAGCGCCAAAGACGTGGCCGAGCTGAAAACGTCTCTGCTGTCAACCCCAAACTTCAGGGGTGTGGATATATTGCTGACATCCCCCTGGCCCAGAGACGTGGGGACTTTTGCCAACAGTGCGGTGAGTGTTCTGTTCCCGGGGTTTCTTGCCTTTCTGTGGTCCACCCTCTCTGAGTGCTTGAGTAAGCTGGGAGTAAAAACAGGAGAGCAGATGTTCTGGTTCTTCAGAGAAGAACTGAAGGGAGGGGGATCTGTGAGACTTCAGGGCATTTTATCTGTCCCTGCCATTTTTTAAATTTGATTTTTGTTTGCTTCCTACATAGCAGTCAGGTGGTCTGGTTCTTCCTCAGTCTGGATTTTGAGGGTGTTGTTTCATTTGTGTTGTTTCAATTTTGTTGTGTTAACGTTCCTCATCAGAAGTGATTTTCAAATGATTTGAAACCTGTCTGGACATTAAGGCCACACATGTGACAAAAAAACATTTTTTGCTTCCTCTCAGTTTCATCCAACATCCAAAAAGAGATACAGTCTTCAGTTACATGCATGAGGACCCTTCCCTCAGAGCATAATAACCAACCCTGTTGCCCCTTGGGAGTTGTAGAGAAACAATTAGTTGGAATTTTCTGGCTTAAAAAGAAGACTCAGATCTCGGAAGTTCCCATGGACATTCTCTGGTTGTTTAATATCATTCTGTGTTTGGCTTCCCTTGGCATGAATTTTCTGGAAATGTACTCACTGGAGTGTATCAAGAAGTAGATTAAACCTTTCTTTTCCCTGCTCTTTGAGAGGTTTAAATAAAGCTTGGTTTGTGTTTTGTAGGGAGAAATAGATACCAAGAAGTGTGGCTCCAAGTTAGTATCAGATCTAGCTGCAAGTCTCAAACCAAGGTACCATTTTGCTGCCCTGGAGAAGGCCTATTATGAAAGACTTCCTTACAGGTTTGTAAAATCATGTGAAATCTCTCTTATTTTCAAGTAAGGGTTCAGTTTTGAAGGAATAGGGGAGGACTGGTGTGCTGTCTGAGTATCTTCATGGCAGACAGGGGTTCTCCCACTGTTCTTTCAATAGTTGATGTGCCAGTACAGCCAGGTTTTGCTTCCTTACAGGAATCACATGGTGCTACAGGAGACCCCACAGCATGTGACCAGGTTTATTGCACTTGCTGATGTTGGCAATACAGGCAAGAAAAAGGTACTGACATCCCTGAGTCTTTCTTCTTTTCTCAAGTACAATAATAGGGCAGTGAGACCAGTTAGAGGATGACATCAGGCACTTAAAAGCTTGGCTGAAGTGGAGGTATCTGTCTCACCTGAGAAATAGGAGCCATTTGCCTGTTACGTGAGAACGGTAGGGGCTGCACGTTGTTCTGTGGCACAAACCACTGAAAATAACCAACTTCTGGCATGAGGTTTTCAACCTGTTTCTCTTCTCCCCTTAAGAAAGTTATGAAATACTGGTTGGTAATTAAAAATGTAGAGGATCCAGCCCTGGAAACAGAAAAGGCCAGAAAGGAGGCCTGGAAATGGGCAGGGGTCAAGGATGCACTCCATAAACTCCTGGGTGGGACGCTGGCACAGGGAATGTGTTTTTCCTTGCCCTGTCTTGGCACAAACACCGATGTGCTGAGTGGTGTGGAACTGTTTTGGGGTGTCTTAGTTTATAAGTGATCTCCTCAAGAGTTCATGGCAGGAGCTGCTTGCACCTGAGCTCCTGTGTTTGTTGCAGTACCTCTACGCCTTCAGCATCGTGCCCATGAGCTCAATGGACCCCGCAGAGCTGGTGAAGCAGCCTCAGGATGTCACTGAAAATCCCTACCGGAAGTTGAGGAAGGAGGCTCCCAAGAGCAAAGCCCCGCTCTCTGCAGAGGTACTGCCCTGTGCTCCTCCACCTGTGCATTCCTGGTTCACTCTCTGTACTCACAACACTGCTTGAGTTTTCCTTTGGGATGTCTCTGTCCAAAACTCGACTGTGGAGACAGGCTGGAAGAGCTGGGGATGTTCAGCCTGGAGAAGAGAATGCTCCAGGGAGACTTTATTGTGGCCTTTCACTTCTTAAAGGAGGACTGTAAGAAAGATGAGGACAGTTTTTTCCTTTTCAGTATTAAAGCTTTCTAATGGCATATGGCTGTATGGGATAACTCAGTCAAATGTTTTCAACCTCTGGTGAGTCTGTGCCAGGTTAACATCTCTAAGAAATTAAGCCATTCTTTTGGCACTGGCTGGGAAATGAAAAGCTCTGAAAAACTCATAAAACTAGGCAATTCTGAATGTTCAGCATAAGGCTGACATAGGAGATTAAGGGCAGCTCTTCCAGAAGTTTTTCCCTGACTGAAGCAGGCAAAGTCTGCTGCATTACTAGGAGAACAGGTCATTCTGTTCCAGGATATTAAGAAGCATTTCCTCCTGGAAAGTGTGCTCAGGCCTTGGCAGGGGGCTGCCCGGGGAGGTTTGGAGTGCCCGTCCCTGGAGGTGTCCAAGGAAGGGCTGGATGTGGCACTCAGTGCTCTGGGCTGGGGACAAGGTGGGGATCCCAGCGTGGGCTCCATGGGCTGGGAGGGCTTTTCCAGCCTCAGAGATTCTGTGGTATTGCTGCTTTTCAAAAGTGGTTCACAGCTCTTCAGGGAAAATCTAATTCTTAAATATCCTGTGACTTTCCATGATGCAGTTCTAACTGAACCTCCTGTTCACTTTTCATTTCCTAAACAGGAAGAACCCGCTTGTCAGTTTTTCTTTGACTTGAACAAGCATCAGGGAAAGAAACGTCCCTCAGATGGGAAGGAGAGAGGGGACTCCCAACCTAAGCAAGCCAAGAAACCCCGTAAGTGTGAGGATGCTTTGTTCCTGAGCTCTTCCCTCGAGTCTTTGGATGGACCACATCACTCCAAGTTGTTCCTCAAGCTGTTGAGCTGTAGGTGTCAGCTGGCCAGAGAGCTCTGTCACTGCCAGCTGCTGGGGGAGTGCAGGAGGATGAGGGGTCCCTTGTTTCCAAGGGAAGATAGGCTTCAGTAGGTGAAAGAAGGGTTGAGAGCATAGTTTCAAAGCTCTTTGGGTCCGTGGTATTTGTGGTTGGGCTGATGGCATTTACCATCTGAACCAGACATGGCACTTCCAAAAAGCTCAGCTCAGGTATCACAGTTTGGGTGTGAATCCAGGTGTTTTGGGTGTAATGGATAGGCCAGAACTGACCAGTGTGTTTGACAGCATCTGCCCTTGTCTTTACCTGTGCAGTATTTTACCTCATTTTTATTTATTTGCTTAAATCTGCTGGTGTTTTCTTATTGGCAAGCTGCAACCACTGACTCCTGGAACTACTATACTCCTCTTTCATGAGGTTATAGCTTTCCAGGAGAATGGCAGAGTGTGACTACTACCACCTCCTGTCTTGCTGGAATTTTCCTGGCTAGAGCTGTGTCCTTCTGATGCCTTCAGCGCTTTGTAAACTGGGAAGGGTGACTGAAAACTACCAGATTGTATCCTGGCAAATATTCCTTTTGTTAATCCTTGTTTTCTTTCCCGACAAAGCTCAGCCCACAGGGCCCTGCTGGTTCTGCCTGGCCAGCCCAGAGGTGGAGAAGCACTTGGTTGTCAGTATTGGCACACATGTAAGTATCTGCAGCATGGGCTTTGCTAGGTCAGAACTATGCTAAGGCATGGCGAAACAAAATACCGATCTCCAATTTTAAATTTAGAACAAACAAACTTTATTTGCAGCTGGCTCTTTGGTTTGCTTTCAGTTTCTTTGCATCTCCTCTACAAGCACATAAACTCTTAGAAAGTCAAGTGTGGTCCAGTTTTGTTCCAGGAGCAGAGCTGGATTCCAGTGCCGGAATACTTTTTGCGGTGTCAGCCCTCTGTTACCATCTGGAAAAACTTTTCCAGCTGCAAGTGAGCTAGAACTTGCTTTGGCAGCAGGATGCACCAGTGCCAGATCTCTCTGGAATGGCTGGTTACAGTTTTCTTCTATAGAAATGAAAAAGAAGATATCTCCAAGATGTACTTGGAGATGTGGACTTTGAAGCTCAGTCCATCATTGTTTTATGGACTTTGCTTAAAGTTACTGCTCCTGTATAGCATAATCCACTTAAAAGTTTGTCCACAGGCTTAGTTTAAAATTTTAAGTAGATCACTGTGTCAGAATAAGAAATTCCTGCCTCAGTGGTGAAGTTTGCTCAGCAGCTTCCCTACAGACAAGGCATTCTCTGGCATTGAAAAGATACCTTTTTTTTTTTGTTCCTTTGGCAGTTACTTTGGCTGTTTCTCATTCCTCTAGCGATTAATAAATTCAGTGTAAAAATAAATTCAAATAAAATGGCTAATAAACAATCCCTAATAAGGAGCATAGAAGACTCTTCTGTGTCTGAGGCTGGGGGCTACTCAGAATGAGTAGTCAGAGAGTAAATTCCTACAGCACAGTGAGTAACTGGTGTGTGTTGTTTCACTCTAGTGCTACCTTGCCCTGGCCAAAGGGGGTTTGTCACCTGACCATGTCCTGATTTTGCCAATTGGGCACTATCAGTCAGTGGTGGACTTATCTTCAGAGGTGCTGGAAGAAGTGACCAAGTACAAGGCTGCCCTAAAGGAATTTTTCAGAAGCAAGGGAAAGAGATATGTGCTATTTGAAAGAAACTACAGGAGTCAGCATCTGCAGCTACAGGTATGGTTTGGGTGTTGCTGTGGGAAAACATAAACTTACACTGAATATAAATTCCAAATGAATTGAAAGAGTAGTTTCAGGGTTTATTGTGGTGGTTGCTGTGTGTGGCAGGTCTGTAAGTGTATCAGAGCTGTAGCAGAACTACCACAGAGATGAGAAAGGAGAGGGACTGTGCTGAGAACTTTCAAGCTTGAGTTTTCAGCTCTCTGTCCAGCTCCTACAGGAAAAAAAGTCTCATAAGTTTAAGCCTGTAGAGATGGGTGCTCCCCTGTCTTGTGTGATGAGGCTGAGCTGTACTGAGGAGCCCACGAGCTCCAGTGATGGACTGATGGCTTTTCTGCAAATGGATCGTCTCGTCTTCTTTTATGGAAATGTCCTTCCTCTCCAGGTGATTCCTGTTCCACTGGACCTTTGTACTTCTGAAGACATCAAGGAGGCCTTTATTACACAAGCACAGGAACAGCAGATTGAACTGCTAGAAATCCCAGAGCACTCGGATATCGCACAAGTATGGGGTCACATTTCACCTCTTCACTCCCCCTGTCCTGCCTGAGCAGCTGTTCCCCTCTGAAGTCACTCTGTGGGGTGGGGTTAAGCTGTTGGAGGCAGAACCTCATGGATTTGATTTGGAATTGTAACAGAGGTGTTCTCTGAGTGAAGTTCCCATGAGCAACAGATGATTTCTCAGCTGAGAAATTCGAGCATGGCTTCTTCCTCCAAAAATGTGCTGTACTAGGCTGGAGCGGCCTAGATGAGGTTAGGAATGACTAGACCTCCCTGGTTCTCATTTAGTCAGTCGTGGCAGAATTAAGCCACAAAATATCATAAGTGATCCCAGCAGGGAGTGACCCACTGCTCCATCCTCTCATGGAAGGTATTGTTTGAGGTCAGGCACTGAGCTCAGGAAGTTTGTGGGTTGGTTTTCCAAGTATCCTCCCAGGAGAGAGGACCATGGCATGGGGACAGCTGGGTCCCCAGCCCCTGAACTGGCTGTGGAGAGGGTCTCCCTGTCACCTGGTAGCTCTTGGAGCCAATGTCTCTTCCCACCTTTATGCACAGGAAGGGCGTTTAGGCATCGGAAGGGGCTGCCCAGGGAGGTGGTGGAGGCAGCAGCCCTGGAGGTGCTTAGGGTACAGACTGGAGGTGGCATTTAGTGCCATGCTGTAGTTAACCAGTGGTGATCGGTCACATGTTAGACTTGATGGTCTCGGAGGTGTTTTGCAGCCGAACTGACTCTGTGGTTCCATGATTCCCAACGCGCAGGTGGCTCAGCCGGGGACGCCGTACTTCTACGTGGAGCTGGACACGGGGGAGAAGCTTTTCCACCGCATCCGCGGCCGCTTCCCGCTGCAGTTCGGCAGGTGCGCGCCCGCCCCGCCCCCGACGTGACGCCGCGGTGCCGTTTCGCGACGCCGCGGTGACGTCACGGCGCTGTCGTTGCAGGGAGGTGCTGGCGAGCGAGGCGCTGCTGGCGCAGCCGCAGCGCGCGGACTGGCGGCAGTGCGCCGCCCAGCGGCCCGAGGAGGCGGCGCAGGCCCGCGCCTTCCGCCGCGAGTTCGAGCCCTTCGACTTCTCCCTCCGGGACTGAGGCGGCGCTGCCGGCGGCGGCCCCGGGCGGGCGCGGGCGGCGCCGGGCGGTGACGCGGCAATAAAGGCGGAGTGCCGGAGCGAGCGGCCGAGCCATGGAGCGGGGCGGTCCCCCCGCGCCCGCCGCCGGCGAGCGGGCCCCCGGTGGGGCGGCGCTGCGCGGGCACCCGGCCGGCGGCTGCGGGCCCTGGGAGATGCGCGACCGCCTGGGCACCGGCGGCTTCGGCAACGTGTGCCTGTACCAGCACCAGGTGGGGCCGGGCCGGGCGGCGGGGAGGGCACGGCCGGGCCGGGGCGGCTGACGGCGCTGTGTCCCGCAGGACTCGGGCGACCGCGTGGCCATCAAGTCGTGCCGGCTGGAGCTCAGCGTCAAAAACAAGGACCGCTGGTGTCACGAGATCGACATCATGAAGAAGTGAGTGCGGGCGGGCCGGCACGGCTCGGCTCGGCCCGGCCCGGCCCGGCGGCACCGGACAGACGGGGAGAAGGGACGGCTGGGGTCAGTCCACGGACCGGCCGGGAGAGGGGAGTGCGGGGAGTCAGCCCCTGGAACGGCTGGGAAGATGGGACTGTGCTGTGGGGACGGCTGGTGCCTTGGCTGCTGAACCAGGGTGGGAGTGGGGACAGCAGCGGGTCAGCGCCTGGACCGCTTGTCACCTGGCATGCCTGTGGTGGTTTATGTCTCATCCCAACGTCCCAGCTCATGCCTTGGCTTGGGAGCTGACGATCCCCAGGCCCCCTGCCCTGTTGTGCTGCTTGGGCTGTTCGCTCATCCGAAATTCCTCCAAACTCACACCGCCCTGTGGGCTGAGATTTGATGTTGTGATTTGGGAACGCCCACGTATTCCCATACCGGCGGTACTTTTGTTTCTGATCTAGCAACCAGGGGATCCTGGAATTGCTGGGTTTTTTTTGTTTTTTTTTTGTTTTTTTTTATTGTTACATTGCCGAATGTAAAGAATAAATTCTCCTTATATTTCCTCGTGAGAAAGTCCATATTCTGTGCTGCCCACCCTCCCTCTCCAGCAGGTGAAACAGGGCTGGGCAGCTTTGGTCTCATGGATGCGGGGGCTGCCTCTTGGTGTTTGGGTCTCACAGAACTGCTCCCGAGAGAGAAAGATAGATCCTGGAGTGGAAATCCTCTGTCCCACTAGTGGGGTGCTCTGAGTTGTCCTCCCCAAGCCTGCAGTGACCCTGCTATTCAGGGCTTTTCTGAGCTCCTGCAGTGGCTTTGTTACTCTCATCTGCTCACTGTGTGCCATGATGTGCGGGGAAGCCACTCACAGGGAACGTGAATGTGTAAGTCAAGACTTGGTTATGTCTGATTTGGTTGCTGAAAAGAGCCACTGAGTCACAAGGTGCTCTTGCATTGGTTCACAGAGGCTTTGGAAGATGTAGGGAGAATTAATTTGCTTTCATTTCCTTCTGGATATCTAATTTATTCCTAAGAGTAGCATGTATTAGAGACAGTCAGGAAGCAGCTGTTTGAATTCAGCTGCAGAGGTTAGTTTTGCCCTCTGAATGTGGCTTTCACCTGCCTGGTGCAGTTACACAGGTGTTTTAAGGGATTCTTGTGAAACACTTGGGCCAGGGGGAGTCTGTTCCTACATACAGCAGCACACACGCGCACACACACGTAATGACTTTGCCAGGACTGTGTAAGAATTCAGAACTTGGATCTGGATCCCCATCATCAGAGTCCTGTACCTTTGCTTTGAGACATGGTTTCTGCTCATCACTTTGTTGTGTACTCCCAAGGTATGGATTTTATGCATTTGAGTACTGATAGGTACCAGCTGATGAGTGAGCAAGGATTCCTGTGGAGAACAGGAGCTGTCCCTGTCACATAAAACATGATTGCATTGCAGTCCGTTGTCTCATCTCCCGAGAGAGTTTTCATCCAGCTCTCCATGTGCTTAGGCTGAATCATCCCAACGTGGTCAAAGCCTGTGAAGTTCCCGAGGAGATGAACTTCCTGGTTAATGATGTTCCTCTGCTGGCCATGGAGTATTGCTCGGGGGGTGACCTCCGCAAGGTAATGCCTGCTTTGCTTTCAATAAAAAAACAACACAAACCCAAACAAGGCATGGTAGTGCTGCTCCTGTAACCAGGTCTCTCCTCTGTGGTGCTTCTCTTTTTGGGTACAGGTGTGAGGAAGTAAATGCAGGGTGGGAAAAAATCATGTGTGGCAAACAAGGCTTGTGTTTTTGAAGCCAGAGGGCAACCCAAGGGCAGATACTCTTATCCTGTCCCTTTGTGGAACTGCTTTAGCATTAGTGCAGCTGCTGACACCCAGCACGTTTGGCTTGTTTGCTGCTGTGTCTCCATCTGTTCAGAGTCTGACTGGTTTGGACTCACATGTATCCAGTGTTATGTTGCTCTCAGCACCGGGAAATGAGCCTATTAGTGCTGGACTGGGACCTCTGGGGATTCTGAACCTTTGCTATTCCTGCTGAACTGGGAACTGTCAATCTGTGCACTGGCAACACCAAAAATAAAGGAGCCTTTCAGTAGTTCCCCAGGCAGTGGCTTCATGACCTGATAGAGTTTATGCTCCCTTTCCACTACAGCTGGATTCAGGAAGCAGCAACTTCTGTAGGGGTGAAGCAGCAAATCCTTGTCAAATTAGGATTTGTTTAGAAATCATCTCATCTACATGATCAGGAAACTCATTTTTCTGTAGTGTTTGTTACTGGTGTTAAACAGCCCTGGGGAACATGAGCAGTTGGTGAATGTAGTTATCCCATCTCATTATGTGGTTTTGAGTTGTTAAAAACAGTCTGAGAGACACATTTAAGGTTTAAGTCTCAGTAAAAGAAGGGGCATATGTGAAAAAGCATGTGGGGGTTGCAGATGCACACATCTGGCCACATTCTCAGAGACATCTGGTAATTGTATTATTGCAGTAAAAGTTTGGAGAATCCCTGAAGGTAGATTAGAGACTCTGAGAAATTAGCTCTACTTGCGATGCATTGCTTGGTCACTTCATTTCTGATGAATTCTTAGGTGTGGCATAGATGCTGAAACAATTTAGGAAGTAATGTGCTTTGTTCCTCAAAGGAAAAAAAAAATAATTTCTGATTGTGTTCTTTAAACCTTTCTTTTGTTTGGCATCATTTGTGTTTGACTTTACTATTAATTTCTCCTTGTTAATCCATCGTGAGGGCTGAGGCACCTCAGTCATCTCTAAAAGTCTTGAGTGCAATAAAAGTCAGAAATTGCTGAGGCTGCTTTTATTGACAGCTCATTAAGACAGTGCTGAGGGGAAGCCTCCCTTGCCTGCTGCCCTGTGGCTCTGCCTTTGTCTCCTAACCCCTTGCTTTCTGGATTTTCGTTTTATTTATCTTCTTTGCCATGATATTATTGCACAAAGTCAACTGCCTCATTCAGCTGGAGTGATCCTTGAGCTGTGCTTGTTTACTGGGTAGTTTTAGCAGGGGATGGAAAATGTTGTATTTTGCTGTTAACTGTTGTAAGGGTGGGTCTGAATGGGTCTGAACACCTTTTGCTTTTTTGTAGTTGCTAAACAAACCAGAAAACTGCTGTGGGCTGAAGGAAAGTCAAATCCTTTCTCTGCTTAGTGACATTGGTATGTAGTTAGTGCTTTCTTTTTGTTTGGTTTGTTTTTTTTTTGTTTTTTTCTTTTTTAAGTGTAGTGGCATTTGCCTTTTTCAGCTAACCATGAAAAGGGAACTGAAATGAACAGGGTATGAAAAAAAAGTCAGGCTCATTGGGAAGTACCTGTTTTTTTGGACACCATGGGAAGGAAGAGCTGTCTGATAAAGGGTAATGCCTGGGTTCCTCTAGGGAAAAGGTTTTCCAGGAAAGCTCCTTGTTTTCTTAATTCTCTTACAGATAACCTGCCACTGCATGTAGGAGGAGCTGGTTTTGGCATGAGAAAGTATTTTAAAGTACTTGCCTGGACTTCTGTCCTTTCAGTGCTCAAGAGGACTTCCAGCTGAATTCCTTTATCCTTTTTCCCCTTCCAGAATGTTGTTTAGTTTTTGTGTTTTTTCCATAATGTGTTGAATGTCTTTGTCATGTCTTTGCAAAGATGTGATAATACAGTGTAGAAGAAACACAGGTTTGGAAGCTGTTAAATATGGAAGTGAGTGGTGACAAATTGTGGAAGGCTGGGAACTTGCTTCCCAGTATTAGTTTTTTTTTTCCAGATGTATGTTTAATCAATGTGAATTTTATTTTCTTTTAAAACAAACACATGTCTTTCAGGATCTGGTATCCAGTATTTGCATGAGAACAGAATTATACACAGAGATTTAAAGCCTGAAAATATTGTTCTTCAGGATGAAGGTGGGAAGGTAAGTCAGGTGGTCAGTGTGTTTCCACTGTCATTTCTGGAAGTTGTCACATTGAACTGGACTGAAAACTCAACTGTACATTTACTAAAAGCTTCACCACTGTTGCTGAAGCTTTGCCATGGACTTTCTCCATAATTTCCATTCTGGTTTTCCTCTTGAGAGTATTCTCTGCCTGTCACTGAGCAGATTTTGGTTTGTTTGGTGGTTTTTTTTCCTCAGCATTTGCTCTTCTGATGAACTGTTTAAACTGTTTGCAGATTGTTCACAAAATAATAGACCTGGGATATGCAAAGGATCTGGATCAAGGAAGTTTATGCACTTCGTTTGTTGGAACATTGCAATATCTGGTAGGACTGTTTTTTAGTCCTGGGGCAGGGCAGCTGTGACTTGGCTTGGCAAGGGCCGAAACCTCCAAAAATGGAGATCCTGGGGACCTGTCCCAAGGGTGTCCTGTCTCAGGGAGACACACGTGGATGCAGCTTTGTCTCTGCAGAAATGGAAGGAAATACCACAGTCAGAGTGTCTTTTTGTGATCGTTTTTAGGCTCCAGAGCTCTTTGAGAACAAATGCTACTCGGTTACTGTTGATTACTGGAGCTTTGGGACAATGGTGTTTGAATGCATTGCAGGATTTAGACCTTTCTTACATAATCTACAGCCATTTGCCTGGTAAGACACTTATTCTGGTAGAAGTGCTTGGAAGTGTTAGTGCTTAAAACTGTGCTGAAAGACTTTAATCTTTATATGGAAGTTTCTGCTTGTCTTGCTGTGTCTGGACTGTATGTTTGCTTGGTTTTTAAAAGGGTGGTTCTGAAACAGGAAAAAAACAGGAAACTTGTGTTTCTGCTAGAACAAGAGAAGAGGTAAATCTTTCCAGAGGCAGAGTTAATTAGAAGGACTCCTCTCTTCCACATTGGGATGTTCTGGGTAGCTTGAAAATGGCATCTTTGTCCTGAAAGATGAGTTTGTTTTCTAAAGCTGCTGGACACTGGCACTTTTTGCTGTCTTTGGTTGCTCCCTTACAAAAGTAGCACTCCTCAGTATATACACAAAGGATTTTACTTTCCAGGCATGAAAAAATCAAGAAGAAGGACCCAAAGCACATCTTTGCCTCTGAAGAGATGAACGGGGAGGTTCGCTTCAGCGCCCACCTGCCACAGCCTCACAGCCTCTGCAGGTATGTGTGTCCTCATCACAGAGGGACAGTTCTGGCCTTCTAAACTGAGGGCTCTTCCCTCTTTATCCCAAACATTGAGAGCTTCTCCTTCTTTCTCCAGGGTGTTTCAAATTCCTGGCAAGTTGCTGTTTGCTGTTAAGGGATAGCCCGTAGCCAGTGGCTCTTTTTTGGATACTTTGGGCTCTCTGGTGCCTGTTGCTCACAAAGATGGTCAGAGCCTGTTGAACAGAGCACACAAGGAGACCAGGAAACTGGGCTGCTTCTGCCTGGTGATGGCCTCCCCTTTCTTACAGCCCTTCTGCTTTAGTTTGATTGTAGAACCCATGGAGAACTGGTTGCAGCTGATGCTGAATTGGGATCCACAGCAGAGGGGTGGAGGTTCAGATCCTGAGACCAGTCGTCCGAGGTGTTTCCTAATAATGGATCACATACTGAATCTGAAGGTGAGTGGGGGCTACTACTGGGTTTAAAGGCCTTCTGAAAGCATCCCAGAGGACAGAGAGTGTATTCAGTGGAGCAAAGCTGTAATCCTGGTATCATCCAGCTTCCAGGGTCAGGAGGAATTGTTTTTCTTGGTATCAGGAAGTGAGTGCATATACAACCTGTCATGCTGGAAGACAAAACATCTCCTGCAATTAAATTCTCCCCTAGCTTTATATTTGGAGTAGAAGCATGATCCTGTATTACTGTTTGTTGCCTTGGAAAGGGCTCGCCAGGACCAAATAAGGGTTTAATACTTGTAATAACAGTTTTCCCAGACTTCACTGTTGATGCTGTGACCTCCAGGTATTCATGTACTGTGGTAGTAATGACTGTAGTAGAACAGAGGTGACATTCACCTGATTTTTCCTCTTCAAATAATTACTCGAGCTTTGCTGGAGTCAGACTAGCCAAGACAAGTCTGTGTATAAACAGGAGGATAATTTTGTCTCCATTCTTTTGATGTAATTAAGCTGCAGCAGGGCTTGTGAAGGGCGTTGGATTGTTGTTTTCTCTGACACTAAAAGTTACAGGCCCAGGCTTTGAGATTTTTATATGGGGCTCCTGAATTTATTATTGTGGTAATTAAAACCAAATGATGCTCCCATTCTGCTCCTGTGCTCCGTCCCAGGCTTGTGTGCCTTTGTCTTTGATATCCAAGGATTTGTAATCTACTTGTCCTCTTTTTACAGATAGTACACATCCTAAACATGACCTCTGCCAAGATTGTATCCTTCCTTTTGCATCCTGAGGAAAGCCTTCATTCCCTTCAGAATCGCATTGAGTTTGAAACTGGAATAAGCACTGGAAATCAGGAGCTGCTGTTGGAAACAGGGATTTGCCTGGACCCTCGTAAACCTGCTTCCCAATGTGTTATTGATGGTGTGGTGAGAAGGATTCTGTTCATGTCTTTCTTATTCTCAGGAGATTTAAAGTCTTAAGGAAGATAAATTGTCTAAATCTTCTCCCACAGGAGACAGTTTGCTCCGTAAATGTAGTAACTTTAATTCTGTACTTGTTCTCTGCCTAAATATTCAATTAATTGCTAGCAAAGAGTTCTGTCTTCCTGTAGGATCTATCAAAAGAAATTTTTTAAGGCACTTGGTGAGAGAGATTGCCCACAATAATTAGTTCATGATGTACTGGTTTAGTAGGAGCTGTTTGGGGTTTCTCTTGCTTATATTCTCTTCTGTTTTCTTCCCAGAGAGGCTGGGACAGCTACATGGTCTATTTGTTTGATAAAAGCAAAACTGTCTATGATGGCCCCTTTGCTTCTCGGAGTCTGTCTGACTGTGTCAACTACATTGGTGAGTGTGCTGGAGAAGTGCTGTTCTCATGCAAAATGAAATCTGCTTTATGAAACCCTGTGTGTTGTCTTGAAGGGCTCTGTCTGATTCAAAGAGAATCATTTAAGAACCTGAAGCAGCCTAACACCTTGTCCTGATGTCAGAGCCCTGGCATCAACAGTTTGTGCTTTTAAGAAGCTGCTTCTCTGCTTGCTGCTTCCCCTGCTTGCCTCTTGAGATGACAGCAGTCATTGCATGAACTAATAGACCTCTGTGAATGTTTATTTATCATAAATCTGTATTTGTATGAATGTCCTTCTGCACCTCTGTGAAAGAAAAGCAGTGTCAGGGACAGGAAACATCTTCTGGGATACTGCATGTAAAGAAAATGCCTTGTGACATGCAGTAACTTAATTTTCTTTGGCTTGTCTCCAGTGGTTTTCCTCATCTTCTGGTGTCACTCATGTTTTTCTGTGTTCTGGACTGTTTTATTCTGATGAATCTCATTGCATGGCACCATTGTGCTGAATCCCTTGGAGCAAAGGATTTTTACGCCATGTTTATTGATACTCAGTGTACTGACAGTTCCCATCTCTGTCTGGGAATGCACCTGCATCTTTTCCCCTTAAACGTCTACATCAGGAAATCTGAGAGGAAATCTGCAAAAGGTTTGAAGACATTTTCAGATGAAACAGATCAGGACAGTAACCAGTATCAGTGGATCAAATGGAGCAACTACATTTGCTACCTTGGGCTTTAAGAGTTTTTTGGCCAAAATTCACCATGGGGTTTTACCAGCTCAGTCAAGATTGTCAAATACCTGGGGAGTTGTGACATGAAAAGCTCATAATGCTTCAGCCGCATCACCTGGAAATTGAGCAGAATTTGGCTTCCTAGGCACCTGAAGCAGGAATTAGGAATGTTGTCCTTTTCCAGAGTTGTCACTGCACTGTGTTTCTCCCGTGTTCAGTCCAGGACAGCAAAATCCAGCTGCCGATCCCTCAGCTGCGCAAGGTGTGGGCAGAAGCAGTTCACTACATCATTGGGCTGAAGGAGGATTACAGCAGGCTCTTCCAGGGACAGAGAGCTGCCATGTGAGTTGTCACTCATTCGGAGGGATCAGTGCTATGCCAGCACAGGCTCTGTTTCCCTGGAATCGTGCACCTTGGGGACTTTTGGTTCCTCAAAGTTTTACAGCCCTCTGCTGTTCTGTGCATTTAGCTTATAAAACATATTTGGGCTGGGAGCTTATTCCACTCCAGGGACTGTGCTGGGTAATGGCTGACATTGATAATAACCAAAAGCCACCTAAATATACTCAGTGTCTCACAGAATGGCTGAGGTTAATGGGGACCTCTGGAAGCACTCCAGCCAAATCTATGCTGGAAAAGGACCACATCCAGACAACTCTCAAATATCTCCAAGGGTGGAGACTCCACAACCTTTCTGGGCAGCTTGTGCCAGTGCTCAGTGGCCCTTAGGGTAACAGAATTTCCTCTTTTTTAAGTCCAGGTGGACTTTCCAGCTCATGTGTGCTGTCCTTGTTCCATCTGTTAGGCTCAGCCTCCTTCGGTATAACGCCAACTTGATCAAAATGAAGAACAACATGGTGTCAGCATCCCAGCAGCTGAAAGCAAAGCTGGAATTCTTCCACCAGAGCATTCGCCTTGACCTGGAGAGATACAGTGACCAGATGGCTTATGGCATATGTAAGTATTGGGGAATACTTGTCTGGGTATCTCCTGTGATGCTCTAAAGGAGCTCAGCATCTTTATGGGTGTATTTTAGCTAGGGGAGGTGCAGGAGAGGAGTTTGGCAGGAGCAAAGGCAGGAGGATAAAAAACAGAATGTTTTTGGAGACCTTCAGTGATGGTGAGACAGATGGTCAGCTGTTCTCCACTGAGAACAGAAAACAGGAGCATTAATAGTACTGGTGATGTAAGTATTTGCTATTTATTAATTCAGAGTCTGTTTCATTTGGAGTTCTGACTGAGCACCAAGAGCTGCTGCACTTGCTGACAGTGCTAGCAAGCTGCTGTGCTCGTTGTCAGGAAACCATTTTTCAGGATGAGAGAGGGACTGAGAAAGCATCAGCTACAGTTTCGTGTCCCAGAAGGAAATAGTGTTCAGGAGAGAATAGCAAGATTGACACATAGTTTGAATATATATGGCTAAAAAATGCAACCTGAGTAAAAAATTATGATTGGGCTGAAGGATGATGATGGAAAGACACTGTGAACTGGGTTTGGACAGTCTGTATTCAATCAAAAGTGGCAGTTGTTGAGCTTTAATGGTGGGGTTTGACGACTCAGAGTTGTTTTAGGCCAGTGATTGCAAGCAGTGAAATGCTACCAAAGGGTTTGTGTGTGAGTTAAAAGTTGAGCACAGAGTTGCAGCTTTTTTGTCTCCGTGATCTCTGGGTCATGACTCCTGCTAGGAGATTCAGCATCATGTTCTTTATGTTTGAATTGCACTAATATAGGTAAAGTTCATGTCTTGGTTTATTTTTGTGTCTTAATGTCTTTTTATAAATTAGCAACTCTCTTTTTTCTTAAGCTTCAGAGAAGATGCTCAAAGCCTGGAAGGAAATGGAAGAGAAAGCCTCTCAGTGTGCACAGGTAGGGAATGTTAAAGAATCTGCACACACCTGTGTGTGAGGGAGATTGTGACAGGGATTTAATGTGTCATATGTGCCACTGCTGTGTCCCTTCAGCAGCATTTCATGTCCTGCCTGCTGTGGGAGTGGGAATATCATTGCAGGTGCATTTAAAAGACACAGTCTTCTGTCATCAAGTTGTTTGAATGGATTTGTACAAAAACAACAAAAGTCACCAGACTCAGTTCTCTAAAAAGCAAAGTGGAACACAGAGACCTGTTACTTGTTGCCCAAAAGAAATGATGTTGCTATGGGTCAGGAGTCTTCCTGGCTGGATTTGCTGCACACAGAAATTCCCATTGCCGAAGCTGAAACCAAATCACTTGCTATGCAACAATTTCAAAATTGCAGAACTTCACTGAGGGGTACAGACATAAATCACTGGCATGCTGCAAGTAAATATGCAAATTGGTTTTAAATAAAAGTAATCTCTTCTTTGTTATCTGAGGAATGGATAAAATGGTGGCTTCTTCTAGAAGAATAATTCAAGGCTGTCTCTGGCCTTTTCCAGACAGCCAGGGACCTCACCCAATATTTACTTGGCAGACCATCAGAATTATCTTCTGTTATTCTGCTAGCCCTGCCTCTTCATCAGGAATGGAAAATGTTTCACTCTATAGATATCTCAGTCTGTCTAGGAGGCAATCCAGAGACACAGGGAGATGATGTATGAAGAAACTGATTTTTCTCAGCTAGTGTTGGTGGTCAGAGGTTTGGCTGTACATGATACCATGCACTGAGAACAAAAAGCTCAATTATTGTAGCAGCGTTGTGTCAAAGAGCTTTTTTTGTCTCCTGAACTCTCCAGGCAGTCAGCCCATTATCCAAACAAGTTTTCTGGGGATCTTTATCTCCTTGATTCTCTCCTTCAGTCTGATCTGTGCCCACATTTCACCTCAGGCTGAAGATATTGGCTACCTGGATGAGCAGATCATGGCTCTGCACACGGAAATCGTGGAGCTGCAGAAGAGTCCCTATGCAAGGCGCCAAGGAGAGGTCATGGAGAGCTTGTAAGTCCTGTGCTTCTCATTTTTACTGCATGTGATTGGATTTTGTGTATTTCAGTGTCTCAGGGGCTTTTCTCCCCACTGTTGCTGGTTCCCTCCCCGATTTTGAAATGCAAACCGCAAGTACAGAGTAGTGTACGGTCAATTTGAAATCATTTTGCTTGTGGAAGGGAAGATCCCACCACTTGTGGGACACTTCCCTGTCTCTGAACTGTGAAACCTCATCTTAGGAGAGCCCAGGACTAAAACAAATCTTGGTCTCAGCTGGGGATTTCCTTTTATGTTGGAGAGGAGTGACTTTCTTACTGTTGAGCGAGAAAACTACATGATCATTGTAAAACACTGTTAAATACCATCAGTATTTTCAAATCAAGGGTAAATAATTTCATGGGTGCTTGAATATTTGGAAAGTTGACTTTTAAAAAAAAAAGTCTTAAAATATGAAAGAGCTAAATGGTAATTCTGATCTTTAGAAGACATAGGAACCAGTTACTGGGCTGCTGCTGAGAACACAAGTGGCAATGAACAGCCATTAAATCTGCTAATAAGAGCTCTTCAGAACAAGTCTGACTGTTCAGGGAGGAAATGTGCCTGCTCCTGGCATGTTCTCCCCCCTCTCTCTTTGCTAAGTTGCTTTTCATCCTGTGTAATTGCAGCAGAACTGGTGCACAGGGGAGGAAGTGGTGCAAAGCAGAAGCCACCTCCTGCATCAGCATCTCAAACTAATCAGGATCATGCCTCCTTAAACATTATTTTTAAGCAATTCCACCACTGCAGACCAGGGTCAGAGCTGGGAAACTGCTGCTTATTTCTGACAGGCTGGGATTTAGAACAGGGAGGATTTTGTTCAAGGCTAGTAGTTTTCAGTTTGGCTGCTTTTGGAATATTTGAAATAAGCAATGTTTATTTAATGGGAAGAAGAGAAGCACAGTTGTCTTGCCTGTGATGCAGCTGTCTCTTGCCATTTACAGAGTATCACTAAAATTCAGGCAAAAAATGCAGAACAGGAACAAGAATTTCTCAGGCAGTTGTGCAGTCACAGTTTCAGAAATGAAATAGGATAATTAAAGATACAGGGGAAAGAAAACACAGCTGAGCCATGTAAAGATTTGAAACTGAAAATAAGCTCCACTTGGTGTGGTTTTCTGAGAAGAAATTGCATAATTGGAGAAAAAGTGAGACAGCTTTTGGGGAAGTGTTGGATTCCATCACAGAAAGAGCATCCCTGTGTTCCAAAGGCCAGGCTTGTGTACCAGCTGTAGGAGAAGGTCCAGTGTCTGAATTCAGAAAGGCATCCCTTCACTGCAAAGCTTTTTTTCTCGAGTCACCTGGCTGCTGACACCTGCCTGAATCATATTCTTCTTTTTAAAGGGAACAGAGAGCCATAGACCTATACAAGCAATTAAAAACACGACCTCCAGGTATGGAACATGATTTAAAAACTGTTTCACACTTTTACCCCGTGATTAATTGTTGAAACTGACACCCAGAAAATACTGTTAGGATTTACTAATGTGGTGGTTGCTGACCCTTCCAGATCATGCCTACAGTGACAGCACAGACATGGTCAAGATCATTGTGCAGACAGTACAGAGCCAGGACCGAGTCCTCAAGGAGCTCTTTGGCCACCTCAGGTACTTAATGCAGACAAAAAAATTCAAACAAATCCAACTTGTAGCATTTGGAGCTTTGTAGTAGGAAAAGAGGGAAAACCGTGGAGGTCAGAGCCCAAAAATCTCCATCCACATTTCTCATAGCATCCTGTTCCTCTGTGTCTGTGTTGAGTTTCCATTTAATTTTTAAAAATGTGATAGTTAGCATCCAGTTAGCATTCACTTTAAAATGAGGCAAATTCTGCCAGTTGGAAGTTGAAATTCAAATATTCAAGGAAAAAAGTACTAGTGTTACAGAGCTGAGAAGATACCACAGTGATTTGTACATTAATTTTTCGAGTATCTTGAATCCCAGGGTGGGCTTTTGGTCTTGCCAGAATGTGCTGGGAAGTGATTTTGTGTTTGGTTTTTATTCTAGCAAGCTCTTGGGCTGCAAACAGAAGATCATTGACCTGCTCCCTGAGATTGAAGTGGCTCTAAACAACATCAAGGAAGCAGACAACTCAGTGATGCAGATGCAGGGAAAAAGACAAAGGGAAATATGGCATTTGCTGAAAATTGCTTGTGTGAGTAGCTGCTGGACTATTTGTTTGCACTTCCTTCCAGTGCACGAGCCTGGAGGTGTCAAAGCAAACTCAGCAAAAAGGGGTAACTGCTGCACCATGGTTGTTTTTATCCCTGCAGAGAAGGGCAGTCTGACATGGAAAAAGCAGAAGCTAAATAGGTGCTTTCCTAGTTAGTTTAAAGTGTTTTAAAGAGTCCTCTGCTTCTTTTGCGTCAATTCCAGTGCCTGAAGCCATCTCCTGGTTCCCACATCTGTGTCTGTGTTACCAACAGTGCTCATGTGTAATCCCAAATCTTGCCTAGGTAACATTGAAGCCTAAATTATTTTCAATTTCTTTCTTCCAGACTCAGAGCTCCTCTCGATCACTGGTCAGCTCTAGCCTGGAAGGGACAGCCTCAACTCCAGCAGCCACGTGGCTCCCCCAGAGCTCCTCAGGGAATGCAGCTCCTCACCCTCTGTCCTCGCTGGCAGCTCCCGAAGATGGGTATGAGCTGCTGGGGGAGGAGCCACTGCAGGGAGCTCAGTGTGGCTGGCTCAGTATCTCAGGGGCTTTAAACTTCCCACACAAGTTTGGGGAGTTTGTGTGTCACTAATGCTCTAAAAAAATCGGGGATTTGGTTGAACTCCACTCAGAAACTTCTGCTCTCTATTTCTGAGCCAGTTCCACATGCTACATGCTCTTCTATAGGACTGTGCCACCTACCACTGCACAAACTATGAATCACTTTTTTGGGTTGTTTAGTTTTGTGGGGGTTTTCTTTTCCTCTCCCCAGTGCAGCACATTTTGATGGGGATGTCTCTTTGGTGCTTGAAATCCATCACCTTAGGGTTTTTTTCTTCCTGCAGGGAAAATTTTGCTGATGTGATCCGGGAGAATGTGAATTACCTCGAGCTCTTCAGCAGCATTCTGCAGGAGGTGAGGCAGGAGCAGAGCAGCATGATGGTAAGTGCTGGTGTATCTGCCAGGACCTGGCTTTCAGGGCACACCCAGCAGTGCCCTGGGGACATGGAGAACTCCTTGAATAGTAAAAGGTACCAGGTTGTTCCAAGCCCCATCCAGCCTGGCCTTGGACACTTCCAGGAATTCAGGGACAGCCACAGCTTCCCTAGTCAGCCTGTACCACTGTGCATGGATGCATGTTTCTTCCCAAAATCCTACCTAGCCCTGGTAGCCATTCCCCCTTGTCCTGCTACTCTAGGCCCATGGAAATAGTCTCTTTTTCCTGTAGCCTCTTCAGGCACTGGAAAGCCACAGTTAGGTCACTGTGAGGCTTCTCTTCTCCAGGCTGAACAATCCAAATTCTTTCTGCCTTTCCTCACAGGAGAGAGGGTGCACTCATCCATTGGCCATGTGTTGGGAGATAATGAATCCCATGATCTCCCAAACTAGAATGGACTCTCAGGGCTCAGTGAGCCCAGCTGCTGTGCTGTGCTGCGTTGTGTTAACTCCTGAGAGCATCCTGTCTAAGGATTGATTAATTATTGATTTTTTTTTCATCAAACAAGACACACATGTAGTAGACGGACCCTGCGCTCAGTTGTTTTTTTGCTACTTTTTGCAGAGTTTTGACTGGAGCTGGCTGAAGTAGCCCCAGGAGCCAAGGTGCCGCATCACCCAAGTGCCTTCTGTGTGCCGAGCGCGGGCTCGGCCGCTTTCCCTGTGGCACACAGCGGCGTTCTGTTGCCATCACCGGCTGTCCCCTCAGGGAGTGGCCTGGGCCCGGCCCGTGGAGCCTCCTCAGGGCAGGGTGCGCGGGCAGGGCCCACCGCTGCCGTGTGTCCCATGAATGTATAGCGCGTGTATATATAATAAACTCTGTGGTGAGATACAAAGTGAGGCCCGCTCGCTCCCTCGTCGCCATCGCCATGACGCCGTTGCCTGGCAACGGGGGCAGCCATCCGGCGAGCGATCGTGACGTCATCACACCGCGCCGCCGTGGCGCGCCCATGGTGCCGCGCGGCGGGGGTGGGAACGCGGCCTCGGCAGCACGTGGGGAACGGGACAGGTACGGGACAGGGATATAGGGAGAAAGGACAGGGATAGCTACGGGCCAGGGCTAGGGACCGAGATAGGGATTGGAACACGTAGGGGATAGAGATAGGGCCAGGTACAGGATGGGGATATGGACGGGATCGGGATTAGGATATGGATGGGATGGGCAGGGCACGGGATAGGGCCAGGGCCGTGCGGGGGCTGGCGCCGGGCAGTGACGGGGGCAGGTCCCTACGGGGCCGGAACGGGGCGGTAGCTCCCTCCGGCGCAGCCCCCAGTGCGGGGCGGGCGGTCCCGCCCTCCGCTGCCGGGCCCTGTCCCTGTGTCCATCCCGGCCCGTCCCGTTTGTCGCGGCTGTCTCCTTGCTGTCGGGGGCGGTGCCGCGGCGGTCCCGCCCGGCGCTGACGGTGTTGCTGTGGCAGGGCAGGGCCCGTGGAGCCCCCGGCGCCGGGAGGGGATGCGAGCATGGCCATGGCCCAGGCGGGGGCCGCGGCCGCGGCTGCCACGGGGCTCCTCGTCTTCCTGCTGTACTCCGCCATCCACAGGGTCGAGGAGGGACACCTGGCCGTGTACTACAGGTACGGTGCCCCGGGAGCCCTCTCGGAGCTGGGTTTCATATTTGGCCCCGGGGATGGCGCTATCCTGCGCTTCTCTCCGGCATTTCTCCCCCTGGGTGGGCAGCCCTTGTTGTTTCTGCTTTCTTCCACCCGTGCTGGTGAGTCCCAGACACCCTGGTCTCATGCAGAGCCCTTGTGTGTTTGGGTCTCTGAATCCTCAGCTGCTTTTCCTGCCTCTCCTTCCTCCCTGCCCTGTTCGCAAACAGGATTTTAGAGCTTAGCGGACCAAAGCTCTGGGTCTGCCCTGCCTTCTCACATCTGTTGATCTCTGTGCCAGCAAGAACCGTCACCTTTGTCCCAGACTGTTACCCAGCCAGATCTCCTGCTGGGTCGGTGCTTTGGAATGTTTTCCCCGTCCTACCCACTCAGCACTGTGGGCTGTTTCCCATTTCACCACAAACGTGATGAACAGGAGAGGCTGGGGGATTTTTCTCTGTGCTTTGGGCGAGGGGCTGCACCGAAATCCAAACTGGCAGCATCACATCCACGGCTGGGTTTTTCCACGGTTACCATCAAACTGTTTAGAGAGGAGAAAGCTGTGTTCTTGCAGCTCTGTGCAGTGTTGCAATGCTGGGAGGGTTTAGCAATAGCTGCCTGCTCCAAGAGTTAATGGCTCACAGGCCTCACACAAAGTTGCAGCCAGCAAAGATCAGGTGCGCTATGCCCTTTTGTTGGGGAATTGCCGGCAAATTTAGGGTACTGATGCAATTCCCTGAGAGCCCTGGCAGTTTGAACTGTCCCTGCTCGCCCTCAAAGCCAATCCTTGCTGTTCCCCACCTTCCTGAGCCTTGCCCTGTTTTGCTCCCTCTCCACAGGGGCGGCGCGTTGCTGACCAGCCCGAGCGGCCCTGGCTACCACATCATGCTCCCGTTCATCACCACCTTCAAATCTGTGCAGGTCAGTGCCCTCTCCCTCCCCTGGGCAGCCAGGATTTGTCCTCTTGGAAAGCCCTCCACTGGGACTGGCTGTGTCCCGCTCAGGCAGGATACTCCGTGGTTGTGGCTGTTGCTGTTTCCCAGGAGCGTGCCTGGAGGAAGGGAGCAGGCACTGCTGCCTGTGCATCCTCCAAGAGGCAGCTGAGGAGAAGCTTTGCCTTCTGCCCACTCCTGCAGGCATCACAAGGGAGGCAAAGGACACACTTTTGGCTCTGTGTTCCCGCTGTGGGGGTCTGGGCACAGCAGGGCCTTCCTGGAGGAAGGAGTGATTTGTGAGTGCTGGCTGTGTTTGTGTTGCAGACCACGCTGCAGACTGATGAAGTAAAGAATGTGCCTTGTGGGACAAGGTATGGCTTCTATTTGTATTTCTTCTAGCTGCACTCTGGGCAGCCCTTTGCAGTGCTGGGACACAGGAAGTGATTGGGAAGTGAAAGGCACCTACCATAACATTAATCCCAAATGTACACATATTTGCCTATTACAACAGAACAGGAGGCACAGGAGGGAGCACTGGCTCTTGTTGGAATTGCTGTTCAGAGGATGTTTGCATTTATTGTGATGTTATCTTGATTTTTTTCTGGGTTTCTCCCCTTAGTTATTCTGACACCTTGTTGCTTGTGCTTTGCTCTGCCCTCAGACTGGTTATTTCTAGTCTGCATCTTGTGGCTGATAAAAGTGCTGACCCCAGCAGTGGGCAGAAGAAAACAGGGGATGGGAATCCTCCTAATGGGACAGGAGTCCCATCCTGATGGGATGAAATTCCTGCTGCATAGCTAGGCTGATTCTTCTGCCAGCACAGACCTGCTTGAGCTGTAACAAGTAGGAGGAGAGAGCTGGTTGAGTTGGGTTACAGATCCTGTTGTGTTGGTTCATCCACAAGTTAAAGTGATGACTCGTCAGAAATAAAAACCTAGTGATTCTCCTTGTCTTTTACATTCAGGGTCCTCAACAAAATTTCTGTTTAAAAAAGTAAATCAGTGGTGACTGGAGTGGTGACACACAGTGACCACATTGACCACATTGAAATTAGAAGGTGAATGTTAGTGGCAATGTTAACAAAACACAGTTAATGTTGATCAGGTTTAACCCATATTAACTTTCTTGGAGTTGTTCAGCATCAGACATCACTTGGGCATAAATATTACCCTAAAAGTCTCATGTTTTTAATTTTAGATCTCAAAGGTTTTTCAGGAGTATCTGTAAATTATGGTAGTGTTCAGTGCTGCAGCTTTCACAGAATGACAAAATGGTTTGGGTTGGAAGGGACCTTAAAGCCCATCCAGTGCCACCCCCTGCCATGACAGAGACACCTTCCACTATCCCAGGCTGCTCCAAGCCCTGTCCAGCCTGGTCTTGGGGATCCAGGGGCAGCCACAGCTTCTCTGGGCACCCTGTGCCAGGGCCTCTCCACCCTCATAGCCAAGAATTTTTTCCATGTATCTCACCTAAATTTCCCCTCTGTCAGTCTGAATCCATCCCCCCACCTTGTCCTTTCACTTCAGGGCCTTGTCCAGAGTCCTTTGGTGGTGAGGTAAATAGTCTCTAGGCCAAGCCAAAGGTCTAAGTTTGAGGCCAAAGCCAGCCTCAACCATTCTGTGCTTCTGTGATTTAGGAGCTAAAAATTAAGTTCCTGTTGAATTTCAGCATTGTGGGGTTCAGTTGTGCAAAGCAGGTGGTTGGGAAGGTACAGGCAGTAAAAATGGGCTTTAAACCACCAGCCAGCTGGTGAAAGCAGTTCTCAGTTAATAATTGAATACACTCCTACCAAAGGTCCTAGTAGCCCTGTCCACTTTTCAGGGGTTACTGCAGGAGCCTTTCAGTTTGCTGCATTTGGAATCCAAAGTCTGCGGCTGCTCGATGCCAAAGCTTTGCATGCACATTTCCATAGTAAAACATGAGCTTATAAATAACAAATGGAACACACCTGGAGTGTCACTGTCCCAGTTCAAAGTCTGTTACCAGAATAGATCCAAAACAGTTTAAGGTTTTGTATTTACAGATCAAACCATTGGATTTTAAAGGCTGGATTTCTCTTCCACCACCTTTATATTCCTATTTCCTCTGTCCTTACCTATATTGGGAAGCTTCTGTGTGGGTGTCCCTTCCCCAGTTTTTGCTTTACCTGTCCTGTTTGTCCCTGGCAGTATGAAGTGAATACATTAAATAGAGATTTTAGATCCTGAATTGTCTGAAGCTTTCCAGGGTCTTCCTGCTACCTGTGTCCATCTCCTATGGCATTCCCTGGATGCTGTCTCCTTGTCCTGTCAGATCAGGCAGCACTACTGCCTAATTATGCTTAAATTTCTGCCCGGTGCACAAAGCCTATGTGTTGATCCTCCTTTTATGGATTTCTCTTTTCAACATGCGTTTCTCCTTGTTCCTCTCTCCCTGTAAACTTTGGGGTCTGAGTGGCACCTGTTTCCTCAAAGCCATTGCATGACCAGCAAGATTGATAAAATTTACTTATCCCCTCCCACACCACATGAACACAAATGAACTATTCATCATAATGGAATAACAGAGGATAATGTCCCTCTTACTGTCCCAGACTGGCTGAGATCCTCAGCAGGGTTGTTGTGGAAGGTGGTGATAAAGTCAGATTCTCCTCACTGGTCTGAGGTCCCATTTCAGACCCTGTCCTGCCAGGGAGGTGATATGGGACTGTGGATGAGTCCTGATAGGATCCAGGGTGTTGCAGACACTCTCTTTTTCTTTCTAACATCCCTTTAAAATTGAAATGCCAGATTTGCAGCAGACAAGGTCCATCTATCACCACTGTTTTTTGCTCATAGTTGTCATGAAGCAGGTTTAGAGCAAGTGGTCTGAACATTTTATTCTGATTTTATTATTTCTTTATGTTGTTTATTAATAGAGGGGTTTTTTACACCCTTTAAGTTTTTTAACCTGCCTTGTTTTTGCCCTAAGCCTATCTCACAGCTGAAAAAAAGTATATTGAAATTATCAAATCTAAACTACTACACACAGGCTGGGCTTGGGAGGCCTTTTCCAAAAGAGCACAGACACAGGCAAGTTCAGGTTGTTTTTTTGCAGACTTGGCTTTGAGTTGCCAGAGATGAAGATCTGCAAAATAAGAAATAGGGTTTGTCGTGGGGGTTATGTTTGAGTTAAAACATCACAGAGACTGAGTTTGGAAATGTGGGAGTTCCACTGCCAGGAATGAGCTGTCTCTAAACAGTTCCTGCTGAAGCTTCTGGTCTGTGACATGCCTTTGTCCCAAGGATATCATTGCAGGAGTATTCTGCTTTAAAAATAGGCTCTCAAGAGACTTAGAGCTGTTGAAAGTTAAGGTTTGTTTTTTTTTTTTTTTCTTCATGTAGAGTTTGTGCTTTTCTCTAGTGTGACAGGCACCCATCCCCACCCAGGGGTAGGGATGACTTTCTGAAAGCCACACCATTAAGAGCAGATGCTGGGGACAAGCCTGACCTCTGATTCCCCCTTTTCCCTGCCCATGTGGCTGCCCATCCTCTCGTGGGGAGAGGATTGCCTACAGGCTCCCTCTGCTGAGGTGCTTGTGGTGTTCCTGGAGATCCATGTGCACCGTGACACTGGAGCTGGGAACGTGGATTGAAGTCTGCCATGTGCTTTGCTCCTTCCTTTCTACTGGGCTTGCCAAGCTCCTGCTGCAGTCAGTGATTGTGTGAATTAAACTAAGGGGTTTTTCTATTTAACATGTGTTGCTGCCTAGAAGAGCTGAGGTGTGTCTCCATTTTGTGGCAGGTGTCACCTGCTGTCCTTGCTTCCTTCCCCTCTGCTTTCCTGATAGCTGCAGCTATGTTTCCTGTTCAGAAACATTTTCCTTTGGCTGGTTGAGTAGGAAATCACAAAGGGAAAGGAAAGTGCTTTGAGGGCTTGCTGAGCATATTTGTGATTTATGCAGAGAGAGGGACTGGGATTTACTGCCATCTCATTGTAAAATGCTCAGAATATTGTAAAAGAGGGATCAAGATGCCTTTGCTTTAAATATGTTAACTGCTAGCAGCTGCAGTGGTAACTGAGGAACTCTCTTTTCCCTTGCAGTGGTGGTGTTATGATCTACATTGATCGAATAGAAGTTGTGAATAAGCTGGCCCCATATGCAGGTATTTCCCATCCTGGTTTGACAGGCAGAGCTGTGACTGTCTTCACTCATCCTGTGGCAGCTCTGTCTTGGTTTGCAGGACTTCCCTTTTCCATGCCAGGAAAACTTCCCTGTTTCCATTTTTTGTTACCCTTACAGCCTGCAGTCCTTTAGCATTGATCCCAGGTTCTTCCAGCTTGGCTCCTGAGAAAGTTGCAGAGACAAAACCTGTGAAGGAGCCTCTTACCTTCTTATTTCACCAAGCCAAAAACACAGACAGCTTGTTTTGTTCAGCATCACAGCTTAATGCAAAGCTCCAGCATTGCTGAGGCACTGGAGGGTGAATTCCTGTTGTAATTCATAGAGTCATGGAGGGGTTTGGGCTGGAAGGGACCTTTAAGATCATCCTGTTCCATCCCTTGCCGTGGGCAGGGACACCTTCCACTGTCCCAGGCTGCTCCAAGCCCCATCCAACCTGGCCTTGGGCACTTCCAGGGATCCAGGGCTAGGTACAGATTCTCTGGGCACCCTGTGCCAGGGCCTGTCCACCCTCCCAGAGAACAATTCCTTCCCAATATCCCATCTGACCCTGTCCTCTGGCAGTTTGAACCCATTCCCTCTGTCCTGGCACTCCAGTTCCTGTTGCAGATTCCCTCTCCAGCCTCCCTGTATCCCTTCAGACCCTGGAAGGAGCTGTGAGGTCCCCACACAGCCTTCCCTTCTCCAGACTGAGCAGCCCCCAGCTCTCCCAGCCTGGCTCCAAAGGGAAGGTGCTCCTGTCCCCTCAGCAACTCCATGACCTCCTCTGAACTTGTTCCAGCAGTTCCATGTCCTTCTAATATGGGAGGGGAGCAGGTCAGAACTGTGCAGAGTTCCAGATGGGGTCTCAGCAGGAGCAGAGGGAGAGAATCCCCTCCCTTGACCTGATGACCGTGCTCCTTTTGATGCAGGATCTGGTTGACTTAAATAGTGGGAATTATCCCTGTTTTCACTTTACAGTAATACCTGTTCCTATGCATGCAGGTCCTGGTGAGGCTTTGCTGTTTCATTTGTTTATGCAGGTGATAAAGCAGGACCAGGCAGTACATCTTGCCATGACTGCTCTTTGAAGTTGTATAATCCCAGCAGCACCTGACAGCTGAGCAGGGCAGCTGTGCCTTTGGCCACCTGACTCCTGAAAACCCCTGTCCTAGTGCTACACTCCTTCCCTGACATCCTGACACATGCCACTGGTGACCTGTGGTGATTCTCTCCCTTCCCAGTGTATGACATTGTGAGGAATTACACGGCAGACTACGACAAGACCTTGATCTTCAACAAAATCCACCATGAGCTGAATCAGTTCTGCAGTGCCCATACCCTGCAGGAGGTGTACATCGAGCTGTTTGGTAAGTGCATGGCAGCTGGGTGATCCCACTGGAATCTTCCTGGAGTATCTTACAGCTGGCCCCTTGGACCACACTGCCCCTCTGCTGGGGTTGCAGTGTAGAATTCAGCTCCTTTTACATCCACACACCACTTACCCTGTGACTTAAGTGACTCAGTTGTCTTTGTCTTTCTCCATTCTCATGTGGGAATTTGATTTCAGTCTTTTCCCACCTATTCTGGATGCACAAAGCACCCACTCTGCTCTTTTGTGTGCAGTGATGCCTGTGGCCTTCACTATGACAGTGGATTTGTCTTGTTCTGCTTCTGCTTTTAATCCCCTGCTCTGTTGCGGAATTCACTTGTGTACTTTCACAGCTTCCTTCTGGCTGCCTCTAACAAGTGAGAGCTGGAAGGTTTTTCACAGGGAGGTAGCAGTGCTTCAGGAATTAGCACAGGTCATGTTCTCCTTGGTGAACCTGTGCCCAAAGACAGAACAGGTTCTGTTCCTTCTTGAGTGGCTGAGCAGGGGAAAAATGGCCTATGAAAGATAAAAGGTTGTCAGGACTTTAATATTAATGTACTTCAAGTCCAAGTGCTGAGAAGGGATAGGCTTCTACCACAAGCTCTGAGAATTCTTTCTTGCTGAGAGACATTTGCACTTAGTTCAGATAACACAAATCCATCAACAGCTGAAACTTTCCGGTCACTAGCACATGTCTCTCCTTTTGGGAATGTTTTTCAGGGGGCATAGGAAGGGAAAACATGTACTGAATGGTCTTAGGAAGCATCTTTATCTTACACTGTAGAGTTACCTGCTCTTCAAGGCCAGCTGACTCTGGCACACAAGCTGTGAGGGAAAATATGATAAACCAACTGGTCTCTCTTTTGTCCTCCAAACACAGATCAGATAGATGAGAACTTGAAGTTGGCCCTGCAGAAAGACCTCAATGTCATGGCACCGGGTCTCACTATCCAGGTGGGTTGTGACCTTTCAATAATGAGAGATTTTAAAAGGAGAAGAAAGGCTTTTTGCCAAAGCCTGCAGTGGCAGGATAAGGGACAGTTCTAAACTGAAAGGTGAATGTTTTATGCTAAGGGTGGGCAGGCCCTGGCACAGGTTACCCTGAGAAGCTGTTGCTGCCCCTGGACCTCTGGAAGTGTCCAAGGCCAGCTTGGACGAGGCTTGGATTCTCTGCCCCTGGTGGGAGCGTGGGTTGGAATAGATGGCAGGAAACAGAAATGTAGGACATACCTGGGAGAGTGGCCATGCTCAGCTGTGTTACACAGGAGAATGAGGCACCACTGTCCACAGCACTGCAGCTGGTTTTGCAAAGAGATGTCTTGGTTATTCAGATTGCATCAAAGTGTTTAATTCGAAATATGCTCCCTTTTTCTTCTTCCACAGGCCGTGCGTGTTACAAAACCCAAAATTCCAGAGGCCATCCGAAGAAACTTTGAGCTAATGTGAGTAGCTGGATATAAAATGGCATTGATTAGTGTTGAGGGTTCTGCACAGGCACAGTTCTATTGGAAGGCTCTTCCCTGGTGCTCAGGGAGTGAGAGGTGAGCTCTGAGCAGTGTGTGCTTGGCCAGGTGCACTTGTGCCTTCTGTTTTCCGTTTCCGTACTGGAATCAGGGTTCAAGGCTCTTGATGTCTTGCCCACAAGCTCCCCTCCAGGATCTCTGGGATGCCTTTGGGCTGAAGGAGATGCTGTTAGATCTCACTTCACCTTAGGTTGAGCAAGCCCAGCTCCCAGCCCACATTGCCCTGCTCCTCATCCTGAGCACCTCTGACTGGACTTGCATCCAGATGTGGCCTCTGGATGGAGAGGGGGATGATCCCTTCCTTTGGCCTGTGCACGTGCTCATACAGCTGCAGACAGAGCCAGTCCCCACAGCTGTGAGCAGGGAGCTGGCAGCTGGCTGGCCCCTTGTCCCCATGGCCCCTCCTGGGATACAGAGCTGCTCCTCATTCCCTTTCCCCAGGATAATGCTTCTCCCCTTGCAGGGAGGCTGAGAAGACCAAGCTGCTGATTGCAGCCCAGAGGCAGAAGGTGGTGGAGAAGGAGGCAGAGACAGACCGGAAGAAAGCACTCATTGGTAATGTCACCAGCACAAGCTGAGCCTGCATTCCTGCTGAGCTGGGGCAGAGCTGGGACAGGATGTTGTCTTCCATCACTGACAGCTCCCTGAGGGAGGTGCAGCCAGACTGCACAAGCAATTGTTTTGAACATCTGAGTGAAAATCCCACAGCAGCAGAGCAGGGAGCACCTCTGTCCTGCAGCAGGGACGGAGGAGATCACTCTGCTGGAAAAATTGCTTGGGCTTGGAGCTCCATGTCCTTGTGCCAGAGGGATCACACTTGTAAACAGGATGTCAGCTCTGCAGACATCAGCACTGTGTTTTCTGCCTGTGACTCTACTGCTTGGAGTACAGAGTGGCACTGAGTGGGAAGGGAGGGAGCAGGGAACCAGCTCCTGGTGTGGCAGACTGCAGCCAGGTGCTGGGGTCAGGGTGCTGGTGCTCAAGCCCTAAGAAGCACATTTCCCAGCTGAGCCCGTTGTGATTGCAGAGGCAGAGAAGGCTGCACAGGTGGCCAGGATTCACTACCAACAGAAGATCATGGAGAAGGAAACAGAGAAGCGGATTTCTGAGATTGAAGGTAACCACACTGCTGGGGCTGGGTGGTGGCAGGTGGAGGAACCTCAGACCTGTAGAAGTCATCAAGGGTGCTTCAGGAGTGCAAGGTTGTGTACTGAGATCGTTCATGCCCTGTGCATGGAACTCTCCAGGAAGCTGCAGGGCAAGTACAGGGCCAGGCATGGGCACTCCTGGGTCAGCTGGTCCCTGTGGGATGAGGGCTCAGGTACTCAGTGTGATGGGGCCGTTCCCTTCCTAATGCTTTGTTTCCTGTCCCTCCTCTGCTGCTGTGTTAGATGCTGCGTTCCTGGCAAGGGAGAAGGCAAAAGCTGATGCAGAGTACTACACTGCTCGGAAGCTGGCTGACTCCAACAAGGTGAGCACTGGGAAGCTGGGCACTCACTCTTCCTCTGCACAGGAGATCAGCTTCAGGTGGGCAGCACTGGAAGAACACTCAATCTAACAGCCCACACCCCAGGAGGTGGCTGCCTGACACAAAACCTAACACCTCAGGGACTAGAAAGTTGTCTCTGAGAGTCTCTGGTTTCTGTCTTCTGTAGCTGAAGCTGACTCCTGAGTACCTGGAGCTGATGAAGTACCAGGCAATAGCTGCCAACAGCAAGCTGTACTTCGGCGACCGCATCCCTGGCGTATTCCTGGATTCCTGTGCCTTCCAGCAGGCCAACCTGAGGACTGCCCACGAAACCAGCCTTCCTGCACAGGAAACCCCAGAAACCTCTGCAGAAAGCCCCCTGAGAGGCGAGGAGAGCACTGGCTGAGGGAGGCAGAAGGGATCCCGGTGTAGCTCAGCAGCGAGCCCGGCTGTGACCGGGGACGAGGCCCTGTGCCGCCATGGGCGGATGCAGCACATGCCTGGACATCTTGTGTATAGGTGGCATTTGGGTTGATTTTCTTCTAGCAACAGATTGCAAGGGCTCTCTGCCTCTTCTGTTTCTCCCCCTATTAAATTGGTGCTTCCAAAGGAGGGATAATCCTGTACTAACATACCTATACTGGAATATTAAATGGCAGACAACAGGAAAGCCTCCTGGGGTAGGTGCAGTAGTTTAGCAGGCATTACTCTACAGGAAGGAGATGTGGCTTTGAGTGCTGTGTTGCTGCACACTGGTCATTGCTCAGCAGTCCTGGCTGAGGCTGACTGAAGAGGAGGTTCCCCTCGTCCTGCTGCTGAAGCTTTGCTTGGTGAAGGTTTCTGCTGATGCTGTCTTGCTCTCCTCAAGGACTCCAGCGAAGTGGACTCTCCTTGGCCAGCGTGTTCCTGTTCAGGGTGAGGAGTGGTTTGCTGTGGAATAGGTTATTGGAGTAGGATCTGCACAGCCATAATATTCCTGTAGACAGCAGCGCTAGGTAACGACTTGGAGGAATTAACCTGTGAAGGGATTCTGCAACCCCCCTCTCCAAGCAAGGGCCTCACACTCACTGCCTTGGACTGACTGTGGTGTTCCCACTGGGTGGCTGAGTTGCATTGCCTACTAAACCAGATTCCAGGAGCACCCCGGAGCAGCTGGTTGGGAACAGAGCCTGGCAAGTCTTTGCTCAGATTCCAGCCTCCTTCTAAGTCATTCACCAGGGAAAGGGAGCTGAATTTCCACTGCTCTGTCATGCTGGCAAAGTGAAGGGGAAGAGAAGAGTGAAAGGACCCTGCTGTGCAGCAGATCAAATGTTTGACACTTCAGCTGCATTGTGGGTGAGGCATCACTGCTCCTCCATGCAAAATCCACTGCTCCAGGGAGTGGGACCTGCTTTGTATGTCCTTGAACAGCCACGGCAAGGAGTGTGTCTGTGGTCCTCTCGTCCCTGGCCAGGCTTGCTGGCAGCTGGATCTTCTGTTCTGATTTGTGTTGTGATATATCCATCCCTGCTGCTGGTGTGCTGTGGCAGGGTGAGGGAGAGGTGCTCAGGGAGGGGAGAATCTTCTAGGATAACCTGCTTTCTGCTTGTCCTCCTTCCTCCTCTCTGCTTGTGAGGATGTGCTTGCTTTTAGGACCTGCTCCTCCTCGTGCTCTGTGAGGATCCAGGGTGCAACAGGTGGGGAAGCAGCTGGCAAGAGCTGGAATGCTGCTCTCCAGCTAGGAGCACTCCAGCACTGCCTGCTGCATGTTCAGAGACATGCTCTGCTCTCCCTGTGCATCCCTCCTGCTTTCCTGTCCCCTTGGAGCAGCCATGCCACCCTTGAGGGGGCTGGGGGGTGGTGACACTCCAAGCACTGGAGCTGTTGAGATATTCTTTCTGTGGCTCTATCTGCAGCCTCATGGCAAGGGGAGGGATGTGTTTAGCTTCTGCCATTGAGAAACATCGAACCCAAACCATTTTTACCTGTGCTAGTGATGTCCCCAGCAGATGGTGTGTGGCCTCGGGCTTTGCAGCTGCTTCCCTACCCTGTGTGTATGAGCTGGGCTTCAGGGATGGCAGCGTCTCTCCACAGGGAAGTTCAGTAACACACGGTGCCTCCTGCTGTCTCTGCTCTGCCCTGGCTGCCTCTCCTCCAGCTCTGGGGCACAGCAGGGTTGTGTTGGTCCTGCCCCTTCTGCAGGGTGTCAGACATTGACTGTGGGTCTTTGCAGCAGTTTTGGGTGGTCCTTCCTGTCCTCCATCTGCCTGCAAAACTCCCAAGGCTCACTTGATGCTCTGCTCCAGGATCCCAGCTCCTCTTCCAACCCAGCCATGGCAGGATCCAGGGCGCCAGGGCAGAGAGGAGGTGGCAGTGTGTTTTGTAGTGTTTGAAATGTCTCCTGGAAATGCTGCTTGGCTTTGTGGGATGGGCTTTGAGGAAGCAGCATGGTTTCACCTCTGCCCTGCCACCTCCTCGATGTTGCAGCAGGCCCTTGGCACAGCCTCTCCTCACTCCAGCAGCACCTGCTTTGATGGGATTTGGGGATGAGGGCTGGCTTTGTAGGCTGGAGGGAATGCTGTCAGGGATGTAGTCTCCACGATTTTCTTCATGTGTTAGTGGGGTTGGGCACACTGGGCATCAGGAATGGTTGGACCGAGGAGGTTCTGTCAGCCTGAAGTGACAAGGGCACGAGGGGATCTGCTGGGGCAATAACCAGGCAGTCCACACCTTTCCTGCAGTGATCAGAGCAAGATGTCCACGCAGGGAGCAGGAATGCCTTCCAGGCCAGTGCAGGAAGAGCTGCATCCCTTTGGATCCGAGCCTTGCTGTGCCTCCCTGTGCCATCGGGGTGGGTGCATGACTTTGCCTTAAGTGGTTGTCACTGGCTCAGCGTCTCTCTGTATGCATCAGCCATCTCCCCATGTGGTCTGAGGGATCCCAGGGGATGCTCCCATGGTCCCAGATCCTGCAGCAGCATCTGTGATGCCCAGTGCCTTCTGCAGCAGTGTCCTCTCCCCCTCCTTGCTTCCCTGGCCCCCACTGCAGCAGCCCCAGTGTGTGCAGGAGGGGGTGGCCACAGCTTTGGCACCCTGGCATGGGCTCTGCTGCCCTCTGAACCCCGGCTGTGAGCAGGGACGTGTCTGCAGCCAGGATTTTGGGATTGAACTGGCTTTTCTCTCTGCTCCCACGGCCTGCGTGGGCCTGTGACTAAAGGGGTCTGCCCCTGGATGCACATCTCCCTAAGGAAACACGATACAAGCGGTCAGGTTTACATTCACACTGTTAAGTTCTTTTGATAAAGCAGAATAAAGTTATTTTGTTACCATTGTTTTGGGTGGTTTTATCTGTCCCAGGGCTGATGTCACTGGTGGCACATGAAGTGGGGCACCCCTCTGCCTCTCCCCCTGCAGCAGCACTGCATGGTGTGTATGTCCTCCGCTGCAGCGACTGCCACCCTGAGAGTCCTATGAGGAGCCTGTGCTCAAAGCAGCCACGGCCAGGATCGTGCTGAGCATGAGGGGACTCCCTCCAGCATCCTGGGCTAGCCTGGCTGCCTGGCTGGCAAAATGTGCTGCAGTTTGGCCCCAATGGCTCTGTCAGTGGATGGGGGAGTTCAGCTCCGACCCTTTTCCTTCCTCTGTGCGCCACGCACAGCTCCCTGCCTGCTGCCACCCTGCTGTCCTTTCCTGCCCAGACACACCCCATGACACCTCTACCTTCAGTCTTTATTGGTATAAAAGCCTTGAACCTAAATTATATCAAAAACGGGTGGCCTGGTTTTACAGCAAGTGGCTCAACATGGTCACATAAGGGTCATAAATAAATGGCTTCAGTGAAAAGGCTGCCAGGGAATTCTCTTTTGAACAGTAACTCAAGGAATCATTCCAGAGATAAAAGCTCTGTGGGGAGGCTAAGCCCAGCTCAGACCTGCCCCAGGCCCTGGTGACATCCCCCCGTGTGATGTCCCCAGCCAGGGCAGTTCCTGGGGCACGGTCCCCGGTCCCCAGGGAGCAGTGCTCTTCCTGCCCGGTGCTGCCAGGGGCTCCTCTCCGCAGCCCCAGCAGGGAAGGGCAGGAGGAGCAGGACACATTCAGGACGTCGGGAGAGAAGGCAGCAGCTCCCCGGGCGCAGGAGAGCCTGGGCCGATGTGCGGCACTCCTCCAAAGCGGAGCCGGCATTGTCCCCGCTCCTGGTTTCCTCGGGAAGCCCCGGCTGACGGCTCCCCCTGGGACAATCTCGGGGCTGCCGAGTCCATTAAGGCACAACTCGAGGATCTGTAAACACTGGTGCCCACCCCGGTCAGCGTCCGAGGGTCCGGCCGGCAATTCAAGTAAGGGTGGAAGGGAGACGGTGGCTCCCCAGCTGTGCCGCCCACCCAGCTGTGCCGCGGTGGCGGATGGAGCATCCTTGGTCACCTCCTGGCTGGGGGCGGCTTCAGGGCCACCTTTGGCGGGGGACACCGCTGAAAGGGGGTCGGTGGGAGGGACGGTCCCGAAGGCCCCTCGCCGTGGCTCGGCACTTTGCTCTTCAGCGCTGGGAGAGGTTTGCTGGGCGGCTTCGGCTTCGCCTGGCGGGGGGAGAGACCCGGCTGCCTCACCTGGGCGCACAGGAGGGACCGGGAGCGGGGCAGGGAGCGGAAGAAGGGCTCCACCGGGCTGGGCCACCCCACGGATGTGCCCCGCACATCGGGCTGGGGACATTTGGAGGGCTGGGGACATTTGGAGGGCTGGTTACCTGCGGGGGCCATCCCGGAGGGGACCGAGGTGGTCCCTGCGGGCCGGGTGCCGGCGGCGGCAGGGTCAGCACGGGGCTGTGAGCCCGGGCCGGCCGCGGGGCCGCGGTGCTGCTGACCAGGCTGGGCTGGCCGATGTCCCGGAGGGACAGCTGGCGGCGACCCGGGCGCGTCCGGCCGCTCTCCTGGAACAGCGGGTTGGCGAGGCCTGAGGGAGTCCCGCCGGAGCTCCTGCGGGACACAGGGACCATGTGGAGCTGGCCCGGGCACCCCTCGAGCTCAGCCCCGAGCAGCGGAGAAGGAAATTACCCTTTGTGGGAGCGCCGCGCCGCCCTGGCTCTGAGGAGCACCACGCCGCTGCCCAGCCCGACCCCGGCCAGGGCCAGCACGGCCAGCACGGCCGCCAGCACCACGCTGCCGCTCCCTGCGGGGACAGACCCGGGCGCCTGGGGACGGAGCAGCACCTCCCAGCCGGTGCCAGCCCCTCCCGGGCTCCGTCCTCGGGACACGCGCGGGGCAGAGGGGACCCTACCTGCGGCTATCCCTGAAATCTCCTGCTCGCAGTAGGGCGCTGCCCAGCCCGGGTCGCAGTGACATTCCCGCCTGTGGTTGCACACCTGGGAGGAGGGGACAGAGCGTCAGGGCCGTGGCCGTGCCGCCGGGGCCCGCAGCAGCTCCGGGAGGGGCGATCCCACCGCGTACCCCGTGGTTGTTGCACTTGGCCGAGCAGTTCTTGTCGCCGTAGACCAGGAGGTTCTGGCAGCGCCCGGCGTAGCAGACCTGGGGGCGGACAGAGGGGCTCTGAGGCTGCCCCGGGGCCGGCGCTCACCCTGCCCCGGCCCGGCACGGCCCCGGCACGGCTCTCACCATCTCATCCCCGCACTTGGCCCCGGTGGGCACCAGCCGCAGCTCGGCCGCCTCGCCGGCGTCGCTGCCCGCGATCACCGCCTTGCACTTGAAGCGGCCGAAGTAGTAGCCGAAGGAGTAGTAGCCGCTGCCGAGGATGGGCTGGGTGTTGTCGCTCAGGCACAGCAGCGTGCCGCACTTGACATCCCTGCGGGACACGCAGCCGTGAGCGCCGGCGGGCGGGAGCTCGGCCGGGCTGGGGCGACTCCCGCATCCCCCGTCCTTACTTGGGGCTGCAGGGCTGCTTGCCGTACTCGGTGAGGCAGTGCAGGTGAACGTGCTGCTCGCTGTTATGCTTGAAGCAGACGTCAGGAGCCACCTGCGCCTCTGCGGGACACGTGGGGAAGGGTCACAGGGAGCCGGAGCCCGCTTTAGGATCGGCAGGATGGGCAGGGAGGGGCCCCTACCTGCGCCCCAGAGCGCCCGACACTGCTCGCCGTGCGAAGGGCAGGCCCCGTTGTAGCAATATCCCTTGCCGTGCTGGCAGGAGATGCCGTTCTCCTGGAACACGTCCTCGGGGCATTCGGCGCTGAGGCCGCTGCAGTGTTCGGCAAGGTCGCAGTCGTTCTTGCTGGCCCGGCAGAGCACACCCGCAGCCTTCACCTGCACGGAGAACAGGGATGCCAGCGCTGCCTGGATGCTCTCACTTCTCCAGGCACCACAGCACAGCAACACCCTGGTCTGGGTGACGTCTTCCAGCACCCCGTGGATCCAGATGCTGACACTTTGCTGCTGACTGAGCTACTGCACAGCACAGGGACTCCTCCAGAGCTCGGACCGGCTCTTCCCCTGCTTAAGAAGCTGCCGAGCTACTCCCCTGTGGACGGCAGTACCTTGCAGTCCTGGCAGCATTCCCCTCGGGCACACTCTGCTCCCTCTCTCAGCTGGCAGGTGGTGGCATTGCAGCAGCGGTCCGAGCATTCCTGCGAGACAGGGATGGATTGAAACACTCCTGGAAGCCCCCTGAAGGACCTTTTCCTTTCTTTCTGAGGGGACCAGGTTGCCATGTCACCAGGGGCCCATAGCAGTGTAGCTGCCATGAGCTGAACCACGGGCTAAAACCACAACGACATCCCAGAAGGGGACCATTCCTGCTGCCTCTTTATCTCCATTACCAACGCCAAAACAAAGGACCAGAAAGGATTATTTTAGAAGATGGAGCCTGAGCTAGGCCCCTTTCCATGTCTCCAGGAAGGAGAAAAAGTGAGGATTTCTGTGCTCCCTGGATCAGGAGGATATTCCTCCAGGTCCCATTACAGTGCTGTGACCAGAGATTTATCCCAGAGGCATTGCCTGTGTCTCAAATCCTCACCCCCCATGATGTGCTGGTAGGGATGAGGAACAGCTGAGCACAGCTCTTGAAAGAACAACATGCCCCCATGTCCCCTCCTGGGTCACCTCTTTGGAGGACATGGGGGGATGTCCATCTTTCCTAGGCTAAAACCACAGCCAGATCCATCAAGGGAGGCACACACAAACATCCTCCGCTGATTTTTTTTTTTTTTCGGCAGAAGCACCGAGGGCATAAGGGAAGAGTCTGCTGGGCAGATCTCAGGCTCCCGCTGCTCGCCCTCCTTCCCAGCCCTTTGGGGAACACCCCTACCTCTGGTGTGCCGCAGTCACACTGCTCTCCCCGCTCCACAAACTGGTTCCCACACACCGGGCCCCCATACAGCTCGTCCGCCCGCGGCGCGTTCAGCAGGCAGCTGGTCCGGGGGTCTCCCAGGAACTGCCACATGTCCTGCTCGCTGCACTGGCTGAAGAGCTTGGGGTAAACCAGCCTGGAGGGGCACAAAACCATGAGCAGGGAGCCCAGGGGGAAGCTGGAGAGCCACCCACAGGCTGAGAGGCACCTGCAGTGGGGTGGGGCGGAATGCCCGTCCTGACCCGATCACCTCACTGGGTTCACCCCATCAGGGCACCCTGTCAAAGGACACCTCCGTGCGTCTGCTGCCCAGGGACGTCACACAGGGATGTGCCTGGCTCCTTCACTCACCCAACGCTCCCTGCCATGACGCACCCCCCGTCAGCTTTGGAGACGGGGCAGCGGCAGCCGGCGACCTCCTCGTCGTGAGACATGCCCAGGTTGTGCCCCATCTCGTGAGCCATGGTGGATGCGGCGCCGATGGGGTTCGTGCTGTGATCCTGTGGGACAAACCCTTGTGGTTTCTCCACAGCTTCTCCACGGGGCTGCTGAGGCCCTGCAAGGTGCCTCCCACACTGCCATGCTCAGGTAAGGGAAGGCACGAACTGGACGTGGTCCCGTGGCCATTCAAGATGCCCAGATTGGTCTCTCAGGGCTGTCAGTGAGTTTAGACAAAGGGGCTGCCCCAAAACTGATGCTTTGTGGTGGGTCTGCGAGGCCACAGGTCCCACAGCCGACCTCTCCTGCCCCTGGGGAGGGATGAGGAGCACAGCCAATCCCAGACACCCAATAGCCTCCTAAAATCCCAGCTCCTGTGTCCACGGATCTTCTCTGGGAGGCTTTCCAAGTGTACCAAAGGTACCACAGGTACCCAGCTGGGTGTCCACAGCCCCAGCATTTCGCTGGGAGTCAGTCACTTATAGGGGGCAGAGATGCCAGGGACCAAATCCAGCCTTAAGGCTGCAGAGGGGGAGAGCTGGGGACCAGTGGAGGAGGGAGTGGCTCTGGAAGGTGCAGTGCAGGGAGGGGCAGAGCCCAGCACCCACCTGATTGACACCGCCCGAGTCCCTGGTGCACATCACCAGCTTCTTGGCCAGCCCCACGGTGTTGCCGTGGAAGTCCACGCCCCTGTGGGATCGAGATGCCACAATGGCCACGTGCCCTGGGCGGTGGCAGGTCTGGGAGGGTGGCGAGGTGGTGGCCCCTGTCCTTACGTGATCAGCTGGGCGTTGTCGTGGGGCTTCTTCCGCAGCAGCTCCGTCTCCCGCCAGTGCAGGAAGTTGTCCAGCGTCACCTCGGGTTTGGGGCTGACTGTGATTTTGTCCCTGTGGTTCCACACCTCCAGGCCAATCAGGGCCACCCGCAGGCGAAGGGGCTGGTAGAGCTGGGGTGGGACATAGCCCAGAAAGAGTCTGGCTTTGGGCTGCAGCAGCAGCAGAGGAGAGGTCCCACCTCTCCCAGGGAACTGCAGCTGAGCCCAGGATGCTCCTTACTGGGCAATGTCAGCTCTGTCACCCTCAATAAATTACACAAGCTGGAGTGACCATGTAGACAGGATTTCCCCCCAAACCTCTGGGCTCTCTCTTGGCTGGTGAAGGCTGGGATGCTGCTCCCTCACTGCTAACCAACACCAGAGGCTGAAGCAAAGCCATCAGGAAACCTACCATGGTCCAGTGCATCCCCACCTTTGTTAGCAGCCACTCCAGCCTGAGAGTGGCCACAGCACGTGCTCCCAGGGGTTACAGGACAAAATTTCCCTTCCCTTATGGACAGAGCTGAGACACTCATCACGTCCACACTGCACATGAGGATATGGTCACCCTGCAGCAGCCCCCTGTGGGCCTGAGATCGGCTCCAGCTCCACCACCCCATCCATGCCAACCTGTATGTCCCCTCCTCTGTGCCCACACTGGAGCTGGGAGGGCAGATCCAGAGCCCTGGGCTCACCTTGTCCACGTGGTTCACGATCTCCTTCATGCGGTTCTGCACAGTGCGGAGATCCTTGTGCTTCCTGAACTATGGGGAGGACACAGAGACATTTCCAGGGTGGCTTTGAGCTCCTCACTGCAGGGTGTGACAGCAAACCCAAAGCTCTTCCCACTTTACCTCCTGGTTGTCCGCCACCAGGACCAGCTCCACGTACCGGGGACCTTTTTGTATCGGACCTGATTTCTGAAAGGGAAGAGGAAAGTGGGGTTCAGCTTGCAGCTTGCCAAGCCAGGCAGTTGAGCCTCCCATGGGATGTGTCAGATCCTGGAGGACCTTCCAAGGTTAGCAGGTCTCCTAGCTCGGCTCTGGGATGTCGTTTTGCTGGGTCTCAGGTTTCCTCCAGCTTGCATGCTGGAAAACCCAAGCCTGCTGCCGGGATAACACACCAGGCTCTGCGGGCATCACAGATCCTCCCATGGGGTGGGAGGATGTTCCTGCTATAGGCAGAGGATCCCAGGGCCTGTTCCCACCAGAAGCCACCTGTGTTGTGGCACTCGTGGGAGAAGGGCATTGCCAAGGGGCAGGATCACCCCATCCTTCCCGGGACTTCACGGGACCCCGGCTCAGGAAGGAGCAGCAGTGCAATCCCTACCCAGCGGTAGAGCTTCATGGCTGAGGGGATTTTGGCCTCGCGGTCGTACTCCAGGGTGGCCCTGGGCTCCCGGCAGGTGCCGCGTTTCCCCCGCAGGTGAGCTGCTCGGTACACGGCGTGCCGGCCGGCCACTGCCCCCTCCAGCGGCTCCAGCAGGAAGGTGGTCTCATTCACCTGGAAAAACCCGCTGGAGAGGGAGAGACAGAGGGCGGGCGTCAGGCTGGGGACATGGACAGACCCTACACACCCCCCTGGAAGTGCCTGAGATATATGCCCCATCCCTAGAAACGTTCAAGGCCATGTCGGAGCAACCCGGACTAGTGGAAGGTGTCCCTGCCCATGGCGTTGGGTGGGACTTAATGAGATTTAAGGTCCCTTCCGTCCCAAACCATTCCGGGATTCTACATAGATACAGCTGCCAAACTGGCTGCTGGGATGGGCTGGGAGGGGACAAGCCATGGCACCCACAGCGCAGGGAACATCTTGTGCTTTAGGCAGCAGGAGCGTCCCGGGGTTCAGCAGCTGGTCCATTAAGGATGGATCCGATCAGGGCACTCCTGCCCGGAGCTCCGGTGGTGTCAGGGCTCCACTCCCACCGCATTGCCATGAGTCAGCCCCCCAGAAGTGGCTGTGTCTTTCCTGCCGGGCACCCAGCCGGGGTCAGCACCTCCCGCAGGAAGAGGGATGTAGGGATGTCGTCTTCCCTTCCGCAGGGGAAAGCTGAGCTCTCACTCCATCAGCACGGCCGGGGCTCGGTCACACCGGGTCACCGAGGCATGTGCCGAGGTTGGACGCTGTCCCCAGCCAGAGCAGGGCTCCAGGGAGCCGGGTTCCCTACCTGAGCCCGCCGCAGGTGCTGATGCTTGCTGCAGAGCCGGGGTGTCCCCGCACGCTGCCCTGGTAGAAGCAGTGATCCTGCCGAGAGAGAGAGAGAGAGAGAGAGAGAGAGAGAGAGAGAGAATGAGCAGAGGTGTGGGGGCTGCCCCACAGGGGTGGGAAAGCTGCTCCCCCCGGAGCCAGCCCCTACCTGGGTGTCCGGCTTCTCCGTGATCTCGGAGCCGTCGGCCGAGTAGTGAGTCTCGGTGTAGTGCTGCCCCAGCAGGGCCCTGCGGGGTGGGGAGGGGGCGTCAGCAGCGACTCCCTTTGGGAGAGGCTGCGGGGACTGTGACCCCCCAGGTGGGCTTGGCAAGGAGGGAATAAAGTGCTCTGGGCTGAGGCTTAGGTCACCGGTGCCTCACAGAAGGGGTGCTCACAGCAAGGGTGGGATGCAAACCGCCCCAGAGGCCACCCCACCTGCACTCACCTGTTCTTCTCCAGCCACAGGAGGTATTCCCTGCCTTCAGCACGGATGCTGTAGAGGACGTGGTCTGGGTAGGTGCTCTGCAGGAAAGAGAGGTGCCGTCAGAGAGCCACTGTCAGCAGGAGCCAGAGCTGCACCAGAGGGGCCCCAGAAGAGGGACAGGGTCTGTGTGTACCCTGCTGAGGGACCGGGAGCCTGGCTGCTCACCCTGGAGGCATCCAGCAAAGACACAGGAAATCAGAAGAGAAGGAAGAAAGCATGTGGGCAATAACGCAAATCCCCGGCACATCCTGAGATGAAGAACAGGTCACCCGCAAGGAGACCGAGTCAGCAAAGTCTGATTTCCCGTGTCTGACACATGGCTGCAGATGGCCGTGCCAGGGACTGAGGTTTCCTACTCATCAGTCACAGAGCTCCTTTTTTGGGGTCTGAGTTCAACGCTTACTCACCAGCTGAACCGCAAAGATCCCTATAGTTCTTATCAGCAGAGACTTCTTCCTCCCTGACTGATCTAACACGCCACATCACATTTAGGGAGCAGCCTTTCCCAGCTCTCCTTGGCCTCTCAGAGCAGATTTTAGCATCACTGTGTCCCAGATCCCCTTTGCCTGTGGGAGGGAGCCAGGGTGGCTGTGGCTCAGCCAGCTGAACCCTGAACCCTCAGGATGGAGATGTTCCTACAGGAAAAGTGTTTCCCTCTGGTCTATCTTGTGATCTCCACCTGCAGAGGCCCTATCCCACTGGGGTCATTGGGAAAGAGTCATGGTCCCTTGCCAGAGGGATCTTGCCCTTGCCAAGAGGGATCTCAGATGTCTCCTGAGGGCACATCCTCAGCCCTTGCAAAATCCAGGTGTGGAGAGAGCTGAGCCAAAGGCAAAGCAAACTTTTCCCATGGGGCCAGCATTCCTCAGGGATGAAGTGTGCTGCCTCTCCCTGGGGAGGGTGACAGCAAGGGCTGTCATACTGTGGCTCAGCATTCCCAAGGGGATGATCTGCACCCGGGAAGGAGCAGAAAGCCCTGCTGACTCAGTGCCAGCAGGGCCAGGTGAGAGGCTTTGCCTGTCACTCAGCTGCCCCGATTCTCCCTGGTTTGCAATTCCATGCCAGCGTGCTGGCGTGATCGCGGGTCCCTGGAAAATTCTTCTCTTATGAACAGCGTCTCCCGCCCGTCCCGACCCCTGTCCGCCAACAAAGTCGTCCTTTGTTATTGTTGGCAACACCAAGGCCAGAAGAGGTCTTAAGGAATGGCAGGGAAGCACTTGGAAGGGGGTGTTGGGTCAGGGAGCGTCTCTTGGAGACGACCGCAGGGCAAGTTTAAAATAAAAAGCCCTGATGAAGCTTCTCTGAATCACCCCCTTCCTCATTAGCATGGGCTGTGCAAGGGCTCCAGATGGGAAGGGTTTGGGAGCAGCCCTGTGAGCCCCGTGGCGTTCTGAGCCAGCACAGCACAGCCACAACCAGAGTGCAGGGAGAGGAGGGATTTCTCCCAGCTGGTCTCAGTGAGAGACCTAGAGAGCTTACAGGGGATGGGATGTCCCATCCCACCCGAGCTCAGGGTGTTTCTTCCCTGGGTGGGAAGAGACCTTTCCATGAAGAACCCAGGTGTGCCACTCTCCCTGCTGTGCTGGTGGGAAGGCTGGCACCCAGGAGATCCAGGACTCAGGATCCCAGGGGTACACCCTGCCTGCAGGGATGAATTTCTGGATTTAAGCAAAGCCAGGGGGTAGCAGGTCTGCTTCACCCCTCACCTGGCAGGTGGCCCTGCTGGACCAATCCCATGTGTCCCAGTCGCTCTAACCGCAGAACCAGCTCCTGGTGGCCTGTGCCCATCCTGGACAACAACCCTCTCTGTCTCAGAGGGGTTGTTGGTGGTCAGACCTTGCTGAGAGCTTCTCCCTGACCCTGATGACCAGGAGAGCAAACCTAACCTCTCTCCAAGATGAAAAAAAAAAAGGGCTTGGAAAGCAGGAGACTTCCTACCCTCAACAAAGACCAACCAAGCCAAGACCAAATCCAGGTGCCACCCGTCAGACAGCCCCTGTGGCAGTCCTGAGGCACACAGCTCATGGCAGATGTCTTCTCCAGAGGGATCCCGAGGTGGGTGAGCTCCCCTTTCCGGGGGGATCGATGCGGAGCCACCCGGCGCACACCCAGCACAGATGGCGGCTCTAAAATAGCCTGGGGAATGTTTATCTCGTGGACAAGTTTAGGTTTCTAGAGCAGGGAAAAACAGATGCTTTTGGGGAGTGTTTTTGAAGCTAGCTTATCAGGAAGGGTTTGAATCACAGACGAACGTGCTGTATGGCACTAGGGAATACGTGTCCCCAGTCCCTCTATCCCTCCAGGTGCTAAAATCAGCGCTTTTTGGGTCTAGAAAAGGAATTTCAAAAAAAGGCTGAATTTCACTGTAAGGCAATGAGGAAAGTGTCTTTGAGGTCACGGCATCCTACGGACGTCGACATCAAGCACTCCAAACTCCTGACTCAAACCCCATTCCTTCCCCCAAATTGCCAGGTTTCCCAAGAAAAACAACACTGGCTTGCTTTCATGTGGATTTCTGCGACTTTCTGATTCTTATTTCTCCGTCCCAAAGGACAAAAAAAGCCCCAGCTTCAGCAGACACAGCAAGAAAAGTGCTTACAGCTCCACGAGGCTTCGCAAACCCCTCCTTAAGGAAAGATCAGATGTCACAAGACCACGGCGAGGCTGCAAGAGGTGGCACCGCTGGGTCACGTCTCTAAAGAAAGCACTGGAGAAAGCAGCCCCTTTCTCCAGGAGTGCATCCCGCTGTCTGCAGGTCCTGATTAGACCCAAAACAGCCCAGAAAAAGCTGATCTGATCAACTGCTTCAGCATCTCCATCCTCTGCGGTGGAAGCAATGCAAAGAAATGAGCAGCATGTCGTTCTTCTGGTGCAGGGCTGAGGTGGGGTTTGACCGAATCGTTGGTCAAGGGGTCCAGCTCTGAGCCTGGTGGCGGGACAGGATCCCTGCTGATTGCAACCCCCCGGTCAGATTCCCTGGAAAGCAGCGAGGGCGGCTGTGCCGAGCTGTGACTCACCGGAGGCGCAGAGAGGTCCCTCTTCCCCCGGGGCACCGGCAGCTCCCGCGGCAGCACCGTCTCGTACCTCCCGACGTGGGGGAGCTGCTCCTCCAGCCCGGCATCGGAGCCTGCGAAAAGCCCAAGGGCTTTGAGACAGAGGCCCGGGAACAAGCGAGTCACAGAATATCCCGAGTTGGAAGGGTCCCACAGGCATCACTGATCCAGGTCCTGGACCTGCACCACCCCAACAACCCCACCTTGTGCATCCCTGGCAGCGCTGCCCAAACCCTCCTGGAGCTCTGGCAGCCTCGGGGCTGTGCCCATTCCCTGGGGAGCCTGGGCAGTGCCCAGCACCCTCTGGGTGAGGGAAGAACCTTGCCCTGATACCCACCCCAAACCTTCCCCTCCCCGTCCGACACAGCTTTCACGCCGCTCCCTCGGGCCTGAAGCCAGTGGGCAACGAGAGCAGTCGAAGTGAAGGCGCAGGGATGAGCCCGAGGACCAAGTCCTGAAATACCTGCTGGTATTTCCACGGAGCTGCAGCCACCCCAGCCCGGCGCCCACAGAGCGCTCAGCATCACCTGAGAGCAAGCAAGTCCCTTTGGGGCTAGAAACCCCCGCCGAGCCCCTGGTGCAGCAACGCAGGTAGAGGTTTTCCAGCTCCCCATGGTGATGCCACGGCGTGTGACTCGGCGTCTGGCGGCTGTGGGGGCTGTTTGGGAGAGCGGCTGGTGCCTGGGTGGCTCAGCCCCCTCCCAGCCTTCCTTGGATGTCGGAGCGGAGAATTTCTGCCATAAACCCTTTGCTTTTCCCGGGAGCCTCAAACGCCAGGTTCGGACGGGGCCGGGTGCTCGGTGTGGGAGTGCCCACGGTCCTCCCTCACGGCTGGGAGCCAGGCGAGTCACGGGCGACCTCACCGGCTGCGAGACGGGGGACTCCCGGCTCGCCGCGGGCCACCGGTTGTGACCCTCCTCTGTCCTTCCCGAAGCGCTCGCGGGGCCGGGAGACACCGGGAGCATCCCCGCGGGAGCGAGCCTGGCCCCGGGCGCCCCTTCTCCATCACCCTCCCCTTCGGGAGGCGAGAACAGAGGCGCACCCCGGGACCTCGGGAAAGCATCCCCATCCCGCCGTGCCTGCATCCCGGTGCCTCCATCCCTGTCCCGCTCCTGCCTGGGGGTCCTGCCGCACGCCCCCCAAACTCCCCGCTCACCTCGGGCCGGCAGCAGCAGCATCAGCAGCGGCAGCGGCAGCAGGAGCGGCGGGGCCATGGCTCGGAGGTCCCGCCGTGCCCCCGCTCGCCGCGCCGCCGGCAGCCCCCGCCCGCCGTGACTCACCCAGAGCCGCGGACGGGACGGGGCGGGGCGCGGCGGGACGGGCCGCCCACGGCGGGGGAACGGCGGCGGGCTGGGGGGACACGGGGGACCGGGAAGGGCTGTGGGGCATTGGGGGCTGCCCGCTGGGAATGGGCTGGGAGCCCGCAGGTACTGCGGGATGGCCGGGGGACATCACGGGAGTCCCCGGGGAACTGGGGAGAGTCCACGGGGGCAGTCCGTGGAACATCGAGGAGGATCCACGGCCGCCGGGTGGTGTCCATAGGGAATGGGGACCGTCCACGGAGCATTCCAGGGAGGGTGGTGTGGGGAACCACGGGGCTCTGTCAGGCGTTTGGGACTGTCCCCGGGAAATCATGGGGAGTTGAGAAGGGTACACAGGGGCACATGGAGGGTCCGTAGGGCATTAGAGAGGGAGCACTGGAGAGGGTCCACGGGACACTGGGACAGTCCACATGGGGCACCACGGGCGTCCGTGGGGCACTGGGGATTGTCCCAGGGGCATTTGAGGAGGGGTGGTGAGGGGTACCTGGAGGGTCTGTGGGGCATTGGGAAGGGGTCACGGAGCATCAAGGGAGGGACGGTCCCTGGGGCACTGGGGGAGGATACCCGGGGTGTCAGGGAAAGCTCTCAGGAAACCAGTGGGTTTCTGGTGGGACACTGGGGACCATCCTTGGCCATCCAGGAGCGGTCTGTGGGGTATCATGGCTGTCTGTGGGGCTTTGGGGAGGGTCCACGGGGCACGGGGGGACTGGGTCAGTGGGGTAGTGGAGGCTGCCCACAGAGCACTGGGGTGGGGGAACGGTCCAACTAGCACTGGGGACTGTGTGTGTGGCCTCGGGGGGATTCTAAGGGGCATGAAGGTGGGTCCCCGGCCTCGTGGGACATGTCCTGAGGCTCTGCAGGGGGAATCAGGGCAGTGAGGTGGTTGGAGCTGGGATATCAGGGCTGATAAGCCGGGCGTTTGCATTTCTGGATGTTTCAGGCCAGGGCCAAGCAGGAAATGAAATTGGGCATGGACACGTGGGTGTGAACGGGATTTGGGATTAGTCATTGACGGGTGTTTAGAAGTTTGCTGTTGATTTAAAAAATGAACTCTCCATGACTTCTAGTGGGACTCAACACTTGCTGGTGGTCCCCACCCTCTCCCCCGGTCTCTCTCTGCCAAGCTGGAGGACCAGCTGTAGGCCATGGAGCACACAGAACCTGGCTCTTCCCTCCAGTGAGCTTTTGCAAAGGAGGACGGAGGGAGAGGAGGGCCAGGAGCACTCAGTGCTGTGCCCACAGCCCTCACACATCCCCAGGTTCCCACTCCTGCCCCTGAGACCTCTGTGTCACCGGCATTTCCTTGATTGCCCCTTGTTCCTGGGAGACATTTTTCTTTCTCCCTCTATGCACCTGCTCTCAAAGTGCCTCATGCATTCTTTAGATTCCCTGGAACTCTTCTGCTGCTTGGGGATGGAAAGGAACTTAAAGATCATCCCATTCCAACCCTCTGCCATGGGCAGGACACCTTCCACTATCCCAGGCGGCTCCAAGCCCTGCCCAACCTGGCCTTGGCCACTTCTAGGGATTGAGCATCCACAAAATTTGCACCCTGAGTTCTGTTAACAAACCAAATAACCCTGACTTTTTTGTTGTTGTTATTTAATTTATTTTACAGCACACGAACACATCATCGTACAACATAGTAAAAAAAGAAAAAACCAAAACGCCAACAAAACGCCGAAACATTACAAACATCTCAGGAGAGCAAACATTCCCTTGTGTCTCTGGGCTTGTCTGCAGGTTGTGGGTGGGTGTGGGGGGCTGATCTCCCCTGTTTGGGGTGAGGGTCACTGGGCAGGCACGGCCAGGCGGGGCAGCAGCGGCGGGGCCCTCTGGCTGCGCTCGGCCGACATGTGCTCCAGGCGCTCCGTGTAGAACCCGTTGAAGTCCAACCTGAGGGGCAAAAACACACCCGAGGCGGGGGAGGCGTGAGCAGGAACCTCCCCCAGGACACCCACATGGGATGTCTGTGCTGTGCCATGCGTGCTGGTGACACCTTTTCCGTGCACGTGCCTCGACAGCAGGCATTTGACAGGGAAATGTATCAGGAATATGTCCCGAATACATTGGGAAAGATCAAATGCTCACAGCTCTTGTCCAGATCACACAGAGGTGTCTGGTGTGGACAAGGGTTCCTCAGTGTCTGCACCTTCCCAGCCACACCTCAGCACTCCTGAAACCCCAGAGTTCACCAGCACTGAACTCTGGCACCAAAACGCCCAGCATCACAAAATGCAGAGGCTTCCATCCCCACCATCTCCTGGCTAACACCAGGACGCTTCCCATGGATCCACAGTCACCAACACGAACAACAGGTCAGAAGATGCTCGGCCACAGCCACAAGGGACAGCTGGAAAAGCCTCTCCAAAGCTTTTGAGAGGTCTCCAAGCACTCAACACCAGGGATACCACCACCCCACCTCCCTGATAATCCAGAGTGATGCCACCCAGCCCCAAGCCTGCTGCTACCTTCCCATGGCAGATCCCAAAGCACCCACAGCCTGTGCAGCTCATGCACTCCTGTGCCCTGGATCACTGAGCAGTCAGTGCAAGCCCGTGATTCACACAAAAGTTACTCTCTCCCTTTCTCAAATTAGGCTGCTCCAGTACCAACTGAATGGGCACAATATTTGAGTTTCATGTTGCTTAACAACCTCACACAAATGGCAACAAATTGTTCCTTGACATTTTTTGGTGCCTGCAGAAAACAGAGCCTCGACAGATGGAATTTATCTGTTGCTCTCTCCTGGTTGAAAAGCTTTACATTGCTTTCATCCTCGGGGAGTGGTACCACGGAAACCTGACACTGAGGTGAGAGTACTGACCAAGTTTTGATTCAAACACAAGGCCAGGAGTTGTTGCCCTGAGGACCTGCTCCATTTCTAAAGCTTCTTCACTCCCAGCTCAGTGACTCACAGGCTTTGCTTGGCTTCCCTTTTGGCTGTTTTTGGTCTTAAGTGATCTCTGATAACCATCTCTTCACAATTTCTGTGGTGCTTCCTCAGCATGTGCTGACATGGCAGTTTCTTGCTTTGTGGCTGGATTCAGCGGGGTTTGCACCACTTCATGTCCTGGTGACCTACTCTGAGCTCAGTTTCCTCCAAACTGGTAAAGGAAGGATGTCTGATAACCACACTGATGTACAAGATTTCTAAGAATGTGGACTTAGCTAATACGGCCGACAAAACCCTCTCCACTGTAGTTCTCCTTTTCACTCCTGGGATGTTGGAGTGACTGGAGAGCTCCTGCAGCTGCCAGCCTTCTGCCAGCACTCCCAAGGAAATGGCTGAAACTGCGTCAGGAGAGATTTAGGTTGGAGATCAGAGAAAGGTGCTTCCCTCAGAGGGTGGTGAGGCACTGCCCAGGCTCCCCAGGGAATGGGCACAGCCCCAAGGCTGCCAGAGCTCCTGCAGCATTTGGACAATGCTCTCAGGGATGCACAGGGTAGGATTGTTGGGATGTCTCTGCAGGGACTGGATGATCCTTGTGGGTCCCTTCCATCTCAGGATATTTTCTGGTTCTATTCTATGACAGACCTGAGCAGGAGTTAGGCACACCAAAGATCACTTGTAAGCTCTGGAGGAAACCCTCTGCCTCTCCATCTCCTATTGTTTGTTGCCACAAATAAAATGCCTCAGTTACTCAGTACTACAAAATGATTAAGTGTTACCCAAGATCAAATAAATGATGAGCAAGTACCAGAACTGTGAATTTTGTTATTTATCTGACATGTTGATGATCCCTGTTGGAAAGCAGTCCCATAAAAACTTTATAAATTAGAACAAAAGAGTGGTATGTCTTATAAACTCTTCCTTATAAACTCTCTCAGTCAAATACGTTATTTCAGATGGCAACTGTCTCCACTCTGCTTCTTGGGTTCTTGTTGCCATAGAGCCCAGGCCTCGAGCCAACAATCCCTCCAACCTGAATGGGAGCTAAATGTCACCTCTGGGCATGCACTGGTGGGCCTTCCACCCTTTAAACCACCCCTGAGCAGCCTTTGGGATTGGAAAGGCAGGTCCCATGGCCTGTTAACATCCAGTATTTCTGCTAAGGAAATGGGGACATCTTGGTTGACAGGAAAGGTCCATCAGGTCCAATGTCTCAGTGAAGACTTAAGTGGCCCCAGAGTCCAGACTAGGGGGTGACTTAACAGTGATGGTGGCATAAACACAGGGGCATGTAAATAAAGGGAGGGCAAAGCACCCTGGCCCTCCTCTGAGCCTCTGTGTGCAGCTGAGGTGACTGCCCACAGCACAAAACAAGGACAGAAGAATTGTATCATCTGTACCATCACACTTCTCTTTAACGCTGAAGCAGGAAGTGCTGGTTGCAAAACCCAACATCTCTGTATTTGGGAGAACCAGATGCAGAGGTTTCCCAGCTCTGGAGTCACCTGCTGGCCCCAGCTGACCTCCCAGTGTGGGCTGTGACACTGATGGAGCAGCTCCTGGCTGTGGCACCTGGGCAGGACACACAGCCAGGCTGTGGGGTGCAGCACCAGCTTGTCCCACTGTCCTGCCACGTGTGTGACTTTCACAAGAGCAGGTAATTTGGTCTTCAACACTGTGATGGCCATGTCCCCTGGGGTCATGGAGTGAGTTGCCATCAAGATCTCCCAGATGGAGCACCATGAACAAGCCCCTCTGTTAGTACTTACAGAAGAGATGGTAAAAATGTTAAAAAAAGGATAAAGGAGGAAGCAGAGCTGGAATACTGAGGAGCAATAAATGCTCCTGCCTGGGTGACTCAACAGCTTGTGGTCCTGAGTCTAACCTGAGTCTGGATGCTCCTGTGACACCCAGGAGTCATGGCAGCCAGGGAAGAGGGAGAGCTTAAACCTGCCAGCCTTTTCCTACAGATGGATCATGCCTACAACAGCCTGATGATGAACTGGGATGTCCAGGCAGATGAAGGGTGACATAAAATACTGAGAAGCCACACCAGCCTTTCCCAAAAGGTCCTGCAGAGACTTACGTGGCTGTCCTGGTTAGTCCTGAAAGGAACAGCAACCAATCCTACAGCTGGGGCCTGCACTCACAGCCACAGGAACAGTTTTTTGGAGAAATTCCAAGATGAGAAAACCTTTGACTCTGGTCACTTCAGAGATGGAGCGAACCAGAACTCTTAGGGCTGTGGAGGAGGGGTCCTCACCTACATTCCCATTTCAGGGACTCAGCAGCACCCACAGGGGCAGCTCTGGTGGCTGGAAGCTCCTCCCCTGACAGGGGACGGGAGCAGGAGAGCTCAGAACACCAAGCAGCCCTGGGACACTGCCAGGGGCTGTGTAAACCTGTGGCAGTTGCTGGACAAGAAGTTCCCAGAAGAAAAGGACAATTGGGAGTACAATTTCCTGTGGGAATACTTCACCTAACAGTGTTTGTAAAGTGCCAGGAATACTGACAGCCCTGTCAGATGCTGTCAGAAACAGCACCAGGAGGGGACAACAATCTCCTTAAAAAACATTTGTAAAACATTTCCTCTCTCTCTGCTTTCAGGTGTAGCACATCTCAACAGAGGTGTGAGGGTTTCAGACACCCTTAAAAGACATGGACAGGGAACAGAACTTCCAGGGCTTTATTTTATTGAAAAAGCAACACAGTGGTTATAAACCCAGCAGCAAAACTTCCATCTACTCTCTCTCTCCCCTCCCCCATCCTGTGTACCTGACTTTTACGTATTTCTGAAGGAATTTTGATTTCCAAGAAGCTTATTTAAATAAATTCAATATAGGAACTTAAAATAGACACTTTATGACCAAACCTTCGTGTGATTTCCTCATCTTGGAATACTTATGCTGTATTTGAAAATTGGTTTATTCACTGTCTCCACAGTGAGAAAATCCCCAGGAAAACTAACACTACATTTACAATATTAATGGACAAATTTCACATAATTCAAAGGAATGTGTTTTGGGGTTTTTCTAAAGCCTTTGGTTGAAATAGAAAGCAGAATGGTCTGGGCTGGAAGGAACCTCAAAGACCATCTCATTCCAACCCCCTACCATGGGCAAGGACACCTTCCTCTAGCCCAGGTTGCTCAGAGCTCCTAAATATACACATTTCTCAGTTATGAGCATTTCCTGAGCTGAATCTGGGACCCACAGGAGGGGAAGTCACAGACAGAAAAGGCCTGGCTCACCTGTAGATGATGTTGAGCATGCTGTGCTCGCAGTCATTGGTGCTGTACACGCTCAGTTTGTCCAACAGGTCCAGCAGATGTGTGGAGAAATTACTGTCAAACTTGTTGATGGTGGCTTCAAAGCCAGATGTGAGGTGCAGGTTGTCAGCATGCTCTGCTAAAAGCTGCCAAGACAAAGGCAGAGTGGCCCCATGTGTTTGCTGATCTGCACTTGCCAAGGGGCTGCAAATATTCCCTCCATTCCCTAACCTGCTCAAAAATACTGCCATCAAACTTCATGTTTGCTCTGCCTCTGAAATCAATCTTTTAAAGTCCTTGGTAGTTAAAAGCCCTGCTGTGCCCAGCCTGGGAGAAGCCCAGAGTAGATTCCAGCTGAGTTACCCACAAAATACATGCTGCCATTGCTCATTTTCAAGCAGGAGGAAAAGCCAGTAGGCAGCAAATGTGTGTTGCCCAAGACCTCTGTGACCTCTGTGACTGCAGTGGTGATGCAGATGTGTGCCAGAGGGGCTTCCAAAGGGACAGGAGGATCTAGTAACCATAGAGCAAATTCCCCTGTGCACCTAGACAGAGAAATATTGGCAGGACAGATCCCCCAGGTATAAATGCCACAGGTTGCAAAGAGCCCCGTTCACACAGGGAATGGGAAAGTGCTGGCATTTCAGAAAGCCTGAATGTGGCTCTGCACAGCTGAGAACACAAGTAAAAACTCAAAAATCAGTGCAGGGACTGCTGTGGGAGACAGGGTCTTCAAAGTAGTCTTTGAGAACTCCACACAGCCCTTGGTTCCACAAAGATTGTGCTTTTGGGGTCAGAGGTGGTCTAGAAACCAGGAAGGGCTATCTGCAAGTGCCCAGCTGTCCCCTCGTGTCCCACCTTGTTGGTCAGCTTCTTTTTGGCAGCCTCCTCAGCACGCTCCTCCTCGGTGGGTGGGCCCAGCATGGTGCCATGCTCCAGGGTGAGCCTCTCCATCTCACTGTCCAGCTTCATGCTCTGGGTGAACCTCTGGCAAGGGCACAGTGTTGGGGACATGGTAACAGCCCGTTTATTCCACTGTGGCTCAGTTCTGCCCACCCTCACTCCCAGGAAGGCTAACTCACACTGAACTCAGCATGCTCATACACACATCTCCCTAAAACCACTGGAAAATGGGTTTTAGAAAAGATGTGGGCTCCCTGCTGCTGGCTGGAATGTACCCATCACCTCACCCTCAAGAGGGTCTCTACAGACCACCACAACTTAAACCTCAAGAGAGGGAATTTGGTTCATATGAACCTGATCTCAACATGGAAAAAGGAGGATTTTGTGGAGTGAGAAGCCACAGAAACCCTTTGGGAGAGGGCGTGAGCTGTCAAGCTCTAAAGCTGCTGACAGAGGCAGCAGAGGCAAGTCCACGTGGGGCTGGCAGTGGCACAGGGAGGCTGTACACACCTGCATGCAGTTGGTGAACATGACACACACAGACATCAGCTTGGAGAAAATCTTGAGCAGCTCTGGGTTGGTGAGCATGCAGTCCTTCAGGCAGTTGTCCAGGAAGCTCGTGTGGTGGCTCAGGACATCATCAATGTTGGATGCCTGTGACAGGACAGCCCAACGATGACAAACCAAACCTGGGCTGCTGTGCTGCTCTGCCCCAAAGCTCCATCCCAGCCCCAGAGCTCCATCCCAGCACCCTGCCTCTGCCAGGGACCTCTTAGAGTGAGAAACTCCTCGTGCACCTCCCAGAAACATCCCCAGATGGAGACTGCATCTGCATTACTCCCTCAGCAGCCCCTCACATGTGTTAAACCTTTGATTTGCCACACCACCTCCCCACAGATCATGCTTGCTTTCATCATCCAAGCCTTCCCCTGGAAAGGATGGAGTTATCTGCTTTATGAGCTTGCATTTCCTTTGTTTTAAAATCTGCTTGTCATGGCCACTCCCACCTTCACAACCTCAGTAAAGTCAGTGAAAACAAGAGGAAAAGAGAAAAACAGATTGAAGAATCTTAAATGTCAATAAACTTATTATTAAAACATACAGGCTATTCAGAAATATGCTTTAGGAGCCTGGGAAATATGCTTCAAGGAACTGGGACATGCAGTGTTGAGAGGATTCTGTTAGATTTTTGTTCATCTCTGCCACTACAACAGGCTGTTGTGGTCTTGACTTTTAAATGATAGATTAAACTTCCTCTCACTCTGCACAGTGTGCTGAAGCTCAGAACACAGGTCAAACTTAGGAGAGAACCACACGACTAAAACTACCATGGCATCCACACTGCTCCAGCAGGACCAATGCAGGAAACCCCTCCCACATCCTTATAAGATACTGCAGAACAGGGAAAAATGCAGCTTTCCAATGCAATGAGGATGATGATGAAGTTGTGTTGATGATGACAATGATGTTGTGAGGATGAAGATCCAGCTACGGTTTTAGGAAGAGAGCACCTGATCTTCAAGTGAAAATGCACAAGAGAGAAGTGTGACAAATAAAATGAACCATAAGGCACTACATGCAACCAGTAAGGATCATCCTTTTCCACCCTAAAATACAAATGAAAGGAGAAAACAGGGACAGGATAACTTAAAACCATGGCCTCCATGCAAGTAAAGTAAACTGAGTGATACATTTTGCATACCTAAACTTGCAAAAAAAAATTAAGAAATCAGTCCAATTCCCAGATTATCCAGGAGCTTGACATACGAACCCTTCTCATTCAGAAGTTCTTGCCAAGAACGTGCAGAGACACTCACAATCCTAGCCCTGCTCCCTCCTGTGAATTCTCCAGAAAAAAAGCATGACAGGCCATCACAAAATGTTGGTTAGGTGACCCCAAAACAACCCCTCAGGGCACAGTAAGAACTGAGGAAGGTTCAGCTGATGCTGAAGATCCACAGGGCCACCAGACAGCTGCCAAGAGAGCTGATTGCAGGGGTGCTGGGCTGGCTGGTACCTCAGATGAATGTTTTTCAGGGTGTAAGAGGAAAAAGATGTGCAACCTAGAAGTGTCTGATCACAGGGTGACTACCAGAGGGAATAATAATAATAATAATAATAATAATAATAATAATAATAATAACAATAATAATAATAATGGCCTTTTTTATATCAAACATTCCCAGCCTGCCGGTCCTTGGCAGTTTCATGGAAGGGAAAGCACAGGCTCTACTTCTAAGAGCATTGTAACTCAGCCAAGGAATCAGCTGGAGACTCCTGAACCAGTTTATGATCTTTGCACTCAGCATCCACCTTCCTTTTCCACAGCTCTCTTTCTCCTGTCTGTGGGAATGTTGAGCAGAACCTGCCTTTACATAACAGGGAGCAGAGTGTGAGCTGGGCAGGGACAGGGGGATGCAGCACAGGAAAGAGATGTATGACTAATCAAGCAGAAAGGTGGTGCAGAACAGCAGCACTCTGCAACGTGGCAGGAACAGCAACTCCCAGGTATTTAAATGCCTCCAACAAAATCAACAGACACCTACAGCCACTGGAATTAGGCACTGCATTTGTTAAGACTTCCATTCCAACTCCACTCACCAACTTCAGGTTCTTCTCCAGAATGTGCCATGTTGGCTCCATCACTTCAAACATCATGTAATACTGGATATTCTGCACGAAATTCAGCATCCGCTGCCGCAGTGTGAAAGCACCAGCAAACCTAGGGGAGAAATCACACCCACACAGCTCAGAGCTAGCAAATGCCACGGAGAACTATCACCAGGCTTGCACAGCCAGGCAGAGCTAAATATTTCTGTCCTAGCAAATGCCTTGCTGCAGTGTAAGAGGGGTAATAAAGTCACTGCAAACCATCTCTCATTATTTTCCGTGGCTTTCCCTCAATTAGTAGAGTCAGAACTTTGAACCTGTCAGAGATTTTAAGTATCTGCTTATATAAACCTAACATTTTGGTATTAAATATTAAAGCAACTTTATAAACAACTATTGAGTGAAACCTAAAATGTTAAAAATTGACATCTCTGAGCCTGTAAGACACTTGTAAGGATTTTTTTACCTATTACTGTCTGAGCTACGTCATGAGGTACCTAACTAGCAAGAAGAAAACCCAAAACTGAGAACAAAAAAGAAAAAAAGGCTGTACCACTTAGCTGAATGCAGGGAGAACTGCTTGGCTGTCTTATTGCTGATCCAAACGTTGCACAGCTGCCTTTCCACGTGCTTGCAGTAGAACATGTGTCTGAAAAGCATCTGGTACCTTGTCAGTGCTTTCCTGGAAAGAAAGGAGAAGCCCATGCAGATGAAGGCCTGTTCTGATTGACAGACTAAGCTGTGAAGGCTGAGGCTGCTCAGAGGTAAAGGGACTTGACACAGTATGTTCCTCACACCTTCTGATCTACGCTGAACCGAAGCAACAGAGTCACATTTGCAACCCTCCCAAAGAATTCCTCTCCAAGGAGACCCTCCTCTGTATTTCCTGCAGTGGCTACATCACCATCCTCCTTAATTCCCTCTAGCTCCATGCAGGGGTCACTCACACAGGAGCTGGGAGGGAGGGTTCAGAGACTGTGGTCTCATACCCACCGCGCTGAGGCTGTGATGGTCACCCAAGAATTCACCAGCATTTTAGAATTCACCCAAGAATTCAGCAAAGATTTTTCAAAACAGGGGAGGAAAAGCTGTAACCAAGCTACAGGCAGCATTACCCCACCAGCAATGCACTGTCACAAGCAGATGGGGCTGCTTATTTATAGCTCTGGGACTGGATTCAGGTCTGTGCTCAGACACTTCAGCGTAGGTGTCTGCAGAGCTCCAGTCGATACAGTTCAGAAAACCTTACCAAATCCTATTTTCACTTCCATAGCTACCACCAGAGCTAACACACTCTGTTGGGAAGGAAGAGACAAAATTCCAAAAGCATCACGTCGTTAGGAAACTCTCACCGATTCAATGGAATTTTTAGAGGGGAAATTAAGGGAGGAGTTAATTGCTGGCATCCAGCAATTTGAAATCTGCCACTCTGTTCACGCAATGCTGCTTGTCCCATTTGCTTGTGGCTCACAGCAGCATTTCTCCAGGGAAACAAGAGGCAAATTCCTGCAGAAAAATGAACCATTAAGTCCCTTACAACTCGGTTAAATGCAAAATAGCCTGTTACAGTAGCAACAGCCTATATCCTTTGAGTCTGCAACCAGGGATACCACAAAGTGCCTTTTTCCCTGCTCTCCAGGTCTGAGGAATGTTTGCTTTTCACATGGAAAACCTCTTGTGAGAGTACATGCCTGTTTTCCCCTCAGTGGATTACACCTTACCTGTTTATGATGAGGGACAGAGGCCACTTCACGATGTAGTCAAAGGAAAAAGCCTCCAGGCCACTGAGGGTGAGCTCTGTGGGCTCTGCACTGATGATGGCCTTCTCCTGCTTTGTTTCTATGGCCAACACCCTCAGGAGCTGTGTGATCAGGTCGTGGGGCATCAAGTCAATCTGTAAGGGAAGAGCAGGGGAAAAATGAAGCCACAGGATACCCACAGCTACTGTGGAACAACAGGCAAAGTGCCCACAGTCAGAGTCACTCTCCAGTCATCACACCAGCTTAGGAAGCAGCAGCCACACAGATCCCCCCAAACCACGGCAGGCCTTCTACTCAAAGTCAGTTTTCTTCTGCTTCCACTCATTCTCACCTTTAAATCATCCTTGAAAGGATCAGTGTTGGCTGTGCTCATTCTCAGGGCTAATTCCAGCAGAGCCTCTAGCCTTGTTGTTATGATATCATCTACAGGCTTCTTAAGTTCCTCCTCTGTCAGATCCATGAAGTGAACAAAAAAGTCCCCTTGATCCATCAGGAAATAGTGTTTTATAGATCTGCTCAAGAAAACGAAGGGACAATTGATTACTCTTTTCTTAAAGCCCAGGTTAATCCATATCAAACCTAAAGGAACAAATGCAATCAATTCAACGAGTCTGCAGGGTTTGATCACAAAATGTTTCTCTTTCTGGAGAGCACACAGCCATAAATAACCAGTTTGGAGACTAGTCTTTTATGGATGTCTCCTCCTCCCTACCTCCTCAGTCAGGACACTTCTGTGCAGTTAGATCAGAGCTGCTGCTGTTCTTTTTTTTTTTTTTTTGCCTACAAAAATGCAAAAAAAAAACCCCATAAGTGTGCTGGATGTGGGCTCCTACTCTTGTCCTGAACCATTCCCAAATCTCCTCCAGTGGAGGGGCAGCTGCCAATTCTGAGCAGAATCTTGGACTCCTCTCAGTGAACAAACATCTGGGCTGATTTTTTTAAATCCAGCAGACTTCTGCTGTAACAGGACACATAAATTTTGATTTTCACCTAGTACCAGGAAGAATTATCCGCAGTGGGCACGGAGCTTGGAATTAGCTCTGAGGTGAGCCTGAGGATTAACCAAGTGCCTGGCCAGAGATCACACATGATAACTGCAGGCTTTGGAGCAAAAATAGGAGCACAGACATAACACAGTGCGGCTCCAGACTCCTGATCTTACTGGGCCAGACAAAGCCTTGACCTAGTTCTGGCAATAGCCTTCCAAGGAAGTTGGACCAGAGATCCCCAGACATCTTTCACACTCAAAACTTCTAAAATTTTAGACACTTTTTTTCCCCTCTACAGGGGAAAAAGCCCCAAATCTTGTTTTTTAGGTCAACCTTTCTAAATGGAAATAGAGAGAACACCTTGGTAATATCCCAAGAGAACAGAGGTAACTTAAAATATTTATGTCCCTTAGCAGAATCAATCTATTAATCACGCATTTAGTAAAACAAATCCAACCTTAGGTGAGCCACCAGCTCTTTCTCCTCCATCAGGAAGTCCAGAAGAACTTTGCTGGCATAGTTATAAGCTTTTTCTATTTGTTCCACATAGGCTCTCTCTTTTAAAGTGTAGATGACCTCTTTGGCCACAGGGCAGGTGACATCTCGCCCACATTCCCGCACAACATTTAAATATTTCCCTGAAATTAAAAACAAAGAATGTCCCATACTCATACTTGCTGTACAGCCAACAGGGAAACTTCCACACCACTCCCTTCAGGAGGAAGATATGCTGAGAAATGTTTACACTACATTGTGCTGAAAGTTGGAAAGGATTTAGTCACCTTTCAAAAGATGAAACAGAATTTTAAAACAGGCACCTGGTATCACATTTAAGGAGATTTAGAAATGGTTTTGTTTCCCAGTGGTGACAAAACATCTCTGCAGGTGGCCTGAAGCTCTGCAGATCTGTTGCTCTGCTTCACAAGTCAATTTTGGGGGGGGCTTTGTACAAGGGTAAGAGGTCAGAGGTTTAAGTTAACACTCAGATAGCCAAACCTCAGCTGTCCAGCTCCATCCAGCCAGAAAATCTACCCACAAAACAGCAGTGAGACAGACAGCTCCCCTTGCTGCTGGGCCCCTGTGTTGTTTTATTTACAGGATTTGGGGTTCTTTTAAAATCTGACTCTTCTATTGCTCCCAGTTCAGCTGGACCTATAAACCCCATAAAATGGCAAGGCACAGTGACATTTCCTTTCTCATTACCTGTGCTTAGGATCTTGTCAGCCATTTTCTGCAAGAAGGAGGGAATCTGTTGCTGAACAACAGTATATCTCTGATCCCAGTACTTGTCATTATAGTCCTCCTGAATCTTCTCCTTCTGCAGCTCATGCTCTTCCACCATGAACTCACTGAACAGTTAAAGCAGATGTTTAGGGGTAGGAAGTGGTACAATGAGTGGCACAAACTTTTTTAGACCTGCAAACTGGCAATGTGATCTATCAGAAATAAGGTCTCATGAGGACACATCCAATTAAGAACTGAAATTAGTCTGTGTGTGAAGCAAGAGGAAAAGCATTATGCAGTGTCTCCGATGATCTGCAATGAGAAACAGAATTCTGCAGGGTTCATAAATCAAGGCTAAACATTATCTGTTTGTCAGTGCAGGGGTGAGGAGACTGGCCTTTGTCCACCTTCTCACCAGCAGAAGACATTAATTTCAGGTATTTTATCTTCAGCTTTACCCCCACCTTAGGATTCTGGAAATGTGGGAAACAGAAATGCTGCATACACTATCAAATACTGCAAAATGCTTCAAATGACTCTACAAAAGCCAAAAAACTTCCAAGAGGGTTCTTTCAGGCCCCCGGGTGATGCAGACTTCACAAAGCGTATCAGTATTTCTGAAGTTTTGCATTTCATTTTCACTGCTTAACTGTTCTTTACCTGTATGGATCATTAATGATGCCTCTATATATCCACTTTTCCAGGATTTCAAAGTAAGGCACGCTGGCGGCCTTGGTTAAATACAGGCACAGCTCCTGGGCCTGGCTGTCCCCTGTGTAATTGAAAGTCTTGTCATGGAGCAAGCTCAGGGTTGATCCTCCCATACACTCACCCTTATCCACAGAAGTAGCTGCAATTAAGAAATACCAGTATAAGACACTTACATCCTGAAAAGTCCCGTAACAAAACCTTAAATGATCCCCAGACTGTGCATGCCCCCCTGAGCAGCCTGTGTAGCTGTAAGCAAGGGGCTGGATGGACTAGGAACTTTCAGGGATTCCTCCTGGTTATACACCCACACAGAGCTGGAGAGGAGTTTGGAAAGCAGCTGAGGAGAGGCAGCACGGGTGGATATAACTGATGGGAAGGGCAAGGGCTGTAAAGGCCAAAGCACAGATGTGCCTCCTGACAGCTCCAAAGGCACATTCAGCCCTAGAACCTGAATGACTTTCTCCAGAAGTGCAGTGCCCCCACGAGTACAACTCCTCTGGGCTTTCTTCTTTAACAGAGCAGGAAATCAAAAAGAGACGTGCCCTGCCTGTTTGGCAACTCTGCACAGTTCTCACTGGCAAAATGTAAGGACTGTATTTTGAATATTTACCCAGTGAAGCCAGAATCTCCAGGGTCCTCATTGTGGGCTGGATGTAAAACCACAGTTTCTGCAGTGACAGAAGGCCCTGTCTCTGAAGATGCTCCAGCTGGGTAATTAATATCATGTATTCCTTGATTAGAGTCCGCATGGCTGCTGCCAGAGCATGATTTACCTGTCCATACTCAAAGGAAGATTTCTCCTCTATAAACCTGTAAAAAGCAAAATGAAAGCTCTTTCAGGCAATGTAACCTGTGTAATTTTCAGGAACTTCTGCCTTCAGGACACTGTGCAGGCACACCAGTAGATCCCATGCTGGAAAGCACACCTGTCCCTTTCCCTCATTTCCTATCCCAGAAGGGAAAGAAGAAGGGAAAGCTGTGGGAAGATGTTTCCTCTCCAGCCACAAGGGAACTAGAACCATTTGTAAAAGCACTGTGTAGAAAGTGAGAACCAGCACACAGAGGTTCTCTCAGTCCCGGATTCCCACAGGGGAGCAAAAAGCAGAAAATATGGAGAAATTCATAGCAGAGTGGGAAGACAGAACAGGCAGATACATCCTAACTGCATCTTACCTGAAGTTGCCAAAGCCAAGACTGGAAAGAACAAAGGTGTGTGAATGAAAAAGTGAACTGGCAGCACAGAGGAAAAACCCAGCAAAGGAAACGTGGCTAAAACTGACCCAAATAAATTGTCACTCATTTTATACCCCCACAGTTTAAATTAAGCATGGAAGTTAACACCTGCACAATGGCAGATTCTCTATTCTCACAGGAGAGCCTCCTCCCCTGACAAAAGCCACCTCAGTACCTGGTGACAGCAGAGTAACTTGCAGCCACAGGAAGAATCCTGGTCACCAACTCCTTGATGGACAGGTCCAGGTTTGGATCGAGGGAAAAGGCTCGGTTCTGCCTGCCCACCAGGGCTTGTGCTGTGATGTACCTGCCATCCACACCAATCAGAACATACAGCAAGTCCTCCACAATCATGGATTCCTGGGAGGCTAATGGCAAAGTGCCTGTTTCCAAACAGGAGACAAAAAAAGGACACAGCGTGCCATTATCCACCCGTTTCAGGTCTCGTACCTTGCTCTCCTGGAGAACAGAACCCTTTGCTCATTCTTACCCAAATCCAGTAGACAGGATCAGACATCCAATGCCTGTGGCCAAGAGAACACCAGGCACAGCTCCTGATGCTGATCCTTCCACCCCAAAGGGCCCAGTTACTTCCAAAACCAACAACTTCCACAACCTCCTTGCCACCAAAATATTAAAATACCCAGAAAACAGCTCAAATACAGTCACAAAGAAAAAAAGTGCCAAGTTTTGCTGAGTGTGAAGTACTGAACAGCATTTCTGAATGAGAAAAAAACACTACATAATAATGCAATTTTCCCTGTGTTTCACATACCTATTGGTACTGTTGTGTCAGTGCTTAGACTCGTGCCAATTAAGAAATCCCCAATAAGTGCAGGTCTCTCATACACCCAAGATGGAAATACTGGAATGGGCTGACCAGAATTCTTCTTGTTCTGCTTATCCCGGAGGATTTTTCGTGTAAGCTCAAGAGGCTGTTGGAAAAAGAGAGAGAGGGAAAGAGAGGAAAAAAACCAGGAGACTTTCAGAAGTCAAATAAATGTTTAATTTCAAGCAGAAATTGACTGCAAACTGATGGATGGACTTTAGAACAGAAAGCAGAATAGCTGGCATTTCAGTAGCATGGTGTACGGTTTAGTTTCCCAGTACCACCTGGTCTATTTGCCTCACTACTGCCAAAAAAACCGTATTTTTTTGCACATTTGACCTTTTCATGTGGGGGTACATTAAATAATGCATTTCTGCATCTGTCCACACTGCCCTGGCTGCTGGGGCACACCCAGGGAAGCAGAATGGAGACATGCTCAACCACCAGGCAGTGGTTGCTGGTTTGGAGAGAGCACCACGTGAAAGCAGCAAACTCCTTCCAGAAGCACCAACATCCTATTCCAGGGGCACTGAACACCTCTGAACTCAATGCCAAATGCAACCCAGACAAATCCACCCACAGAGAGCTGGAAAATGATGGAGTTTTTTGCTCTGAGTGGGAGTTGGCGAAGGAAGTGAGCTCTTGAACACTGAAAGACTTTCCACCCCCAGCTCTGACATTAAAATAAATGGAGTGCAAGATCAATCATCAGCTGGGAAAGCTTGTGAGATGCACAACCTACATGAACATTTGGAGCCCCAAGTGCACAAACACAGGGCCGATGAAGGCCATTTCTGAAACTCCACAGATGTGTGTGTGAAAAGGGATATGCACAGGCTCATTTCACTGTCTTATTTACATCATGTGTGGGTGATCTGCTAAAAGGACCTCGATTTCCTCTGCTCCCCTAACAGAACTGGGACTTTCATATGGAGAAATAGGAAGCATCAAGCAAGCTGCCAGCAATTCAAAGGACAGCTAAATCCCACATGAAACTGCAAACCTCAGCTGGCTGTATTGAACATGATCTGCTTGGGAAAAGGACAGCCACCAGGAGGTCTTCCCAAATGGCAGGCAGGAAAAATTTCTGCACTGAGACAGTGGTTTATCATTGGAACAAGCTCCTCAGGGAAATGGTGGTATCACCACATCTGGAAGTGTTCAAAACACAAGCAGAAATGGCAGCTGGGGACACGATTTTGTGGGCATGGTATTCTGTCCAGTGTTGGACTTGATGAATCTCTTGATTTTATTCTATAACAAGAGGCAGGGCACTTTTGTTGCAGTTCAACCAGTTCTAGTGCGACTTTGTTAACTGGCAGAGGTCAAAAAAGTCAACATTTTGACATAAAGAACACATCCACTTGAAAGGGAACACTTAACTGTCCCCACCTCAATGAATCCTGGACCAAAACTGGTCCAAACAGTAACTCCAGTCACTGCATGGTTCTTCTGACAGTGCCAAGCAATCCTAGGGCAGATGGCACAGCACCTGTGGCACTGGTGACAAAGCACATGTCTCAGGGGCATGAATCACCTTCTCTCTGCAACTCGAAATTTAGGTCACTGTCGCTACAGGCTTCAAGAACAGCCTGAAGAAAAACTCTCAGGGATGAAAACACGCCCCCCCCCCCCAGGTGGCACCTCAACACTCCTGGCACAGGGTGGCAGTTTGCCACTGTCATGCTTAGGAACCTGCATCTGATATGGTGAGCAATGGCAGTGTCAACACCCAGGGAGGGAGAGGAAGGGCTCATCTCTGAGGTCCATGAAGACCTCCAACTCCATTTGTGACCCTCACAGACACAAGATCTGTGTCACAGGCTGAGCAGACCTAACACTTCCAAGGAATGTCCTCCTGTCCCAGCCCTTACTGACTCAACAGGCCCAAGCACCAGCCCATCAGGGCCTTTTAACACAGTTCCAGCTCTTTAAGTCTGAAGAGACTACAAATGGAGCAGCAGGAAAGCACAGATCTTGGCCTGTGATGGCATTTCAATCCCTCTGGCTGAGAATTGCACATCCCAGAGAATGGCACTTCCAGGTCTTTCCTGTTTTAGCAAGTTCACACATAAATCCTGGTAGGAAGATCAGTCGTCTCACTGGAAATTCAGATTCCCTTCATGATCTAAATCACCCACTTGACTCAGATCGTCTGTGAAGGATCTGGATGAGTCAGGCCCAGTGCCTGTGCAGTATTTCAGTGTATGTGGGACAAGGCTGGTCTCACCACTGCTGACAGGGTGAGGGGTTGGATCCTTTGCTTTGGATTTGAGTTCTCCACCATCACATTCAAACAGGGCCCTTCAAGCCCAGAGGCCCAAACCATGGCACATGGAAGGTTCATCCCTCTTGCCATCAAGGGCCTGAAGTGATCTGAGGCTTGTCCCCTGTTCCATTTTGCTGACCAGACATGAGAAGGCACTATGGACCTCTGAGCAACTGTTCCTCTTTCCCTTCTGTCCAAAGAACTCTCCATACACTGCTGCCCCTCTGCCTTCTGCAGCCAAAATATCCTTATCTTGACCCATGAGTTTTTCATATTTTTCCCCCCTCCCTGTCCTGTTTGTCAGGCCAAGCCACTACAGTACAATTTTTTAATGTAAATAATGACAAGAAACAGAAATTGGGACTTAAGTAATAAATTGCCCTTTTGCACTCTGACCTCACAACCTGCTGCTGCTAATGAAATGTTAAACTGTTTGCTAAGCCTGTGTCTCCAGCTGGTTTTCCTCTTCCCTTCTGTCTTTTCTATGATGCCAGGTTGCTCCAAGCCCTGCCCAGCTTTGCCTTGGACACTTCCACGGATGGAGCAGCCACAGCTGCTCTGGGCAGCCTGTGCCACATTCCTCAAGGGAAGAATTCAACTGTGAATTTAACCACAGAATAACTTCAAAGGAATTAACCTTAACTGACTGGAATAGAAAAAGGCCACTCTTACTAAGAACAGCACCAAGATCTAATACGACCTGACTAACAAAAGGGAAGATTTTGTGCCCAGAGCTTGGGAAGGGCTTTGTACCTGCTGTGCACTGGAGTTGGCTGTGACACTGCCCAGCTGCTTGCGCAGCTCCTCCAGCTCCTGCAGAGACATCTTGGAAGTGGATGAGGGGATGGAAAAATTCGTGCTGCTGGTGGTGGCTGCGTTTGCTGCAAGCTCTGCCCTTTCTTTAGCATTTTGTTGCAGGTAGTGGAGTGTCTGTGCACAGACAAACAAAGAAAAAATTTTGTGAATGCTGAGCAGTACAATCTAAAGCAAGAAACACACGACCATATCCTGGCTGTACTGAATCTAACAACAGATCTCTCTGTCCCAGTTTGCCACGTCTTAGTGAATTATATCAAGAGGAGCATATCTCCAAGTAGGGCTTTAATAATGCAGTAAAAGCTAGAACTGGTTATTTGTAGATTTCTACAGATTTCACTGAACTTTACCACCAGCTGTGCTTGAAATCACTGCATTGTTGCTACCCTTCAACATCCAGCTCTAAACGAGGAACCAACCTCTTTGTCCTCGGTGAGTTTGGACAGCAGATAAACTAAAGAATCCAGATGTCTCGTGTTTTTAGACTTCAGCTCATCGTACTTCTTTAAAAAATCTTCAGGAGTTCGAGAAAACTCGGCTATTTTCACCTGTAAAACACCACATTAACATTAAATGGAGTTACAATTAAAACTAAACGGAATCAGAGCACACATGCAGCACAGGCTACAAAGATGCAGTTTCAGACAGAGTTAGAGACTTCCTGGCACTTAGAGCTTTTGACTGGTGGATTGCTTTTAAAAATTAAAACAAAAAGCAGTCTTATAGCCACAAAAGTGTGTCTGGTCCTGAGTGCCAGTGTTAATGTTTGGGTGATATTCAGAAGAATAAAGTCAAGGTGCTAGTCACGTAATTGCATCTTATACAATTTTCGTTTCATCATGGAATCACAGAATGGTTTGGGTGAGAAGGGAACTTCAAGGTGATCTTGTTCCACTCCCTGCCACAGGCAGGGACACCTTCTGCTAGGCCAGGCTGCTTCGAGCCCTGTACAACCTTGGACACTTCCAGGGATCCAGGGGCAGCCGCAGCTTCTCCAGGCATTGTGCGCCAGGTTGCCACCCTCCCAGGGAAAAATTTCTTCCCAATATGCCACAAAATCACCTCTTCTTTGAACTTTCCCCCACCCTAGTCTTAACAGTCCTCTTCTCCCACCAACACTCAAGGACTCCTCCCCCTCCAGACTTCCCACTTCACACCCAGAACCACAACCCCAGATCTGACCACCCCTTCTTTCTCCCTTTTCTCCTTGACCAACACCAAGAGGATGAGCTGTCACTGTCAGGAGAAGGCGGGGAGGACCTTGGCGCTGTGGGCAGAGACGTTGGTGGTGACGTAGGGCGTGCGGTTCTTCTGCAGCAGCTCGATGTAGACCTCGGCGCCCTCGCCGCCGTGCACCCGCAGCAGGCTCAGCAGCTCGTTCACGTCGTGGTGGATGCGGAACTCGCTCATGCTCCCGGCTCGGGCCACCAGCCCTGGGGACACGGGAACCGGGGGGTCACCCCACCGCTCCCAGGGGAAACGGCCACACGAGGGGGATGCTTCTGGAAGGTGGAGATGTTTGGCTGGATCGAAGGAGGAGGAAGCAAACAAAAGGGGGATATGTGTATGGTTTGGGCCTCAAAGCCTATCTCATCCCGCCCCTGCCATGGGCAGGGACACCTTCCACTACCCCAGGTTGCTCCAAGCCCCAGTGTCCAAGCTGGCCTTGGACACTTCCAGGGATTCAGGGGTAATCACAGCTTCTCTGGGCTGCTGCAGCTGAGACAGCTCCAATCAGGAATATTAAGCCTGGGGGAGAATCTTAAGTTTGGGCTGGCCAGCAGAGGACTTTTTCATCTCAGAAAGCATTGGTTAGTGTCCTGACAGGCTGACCCTGCTGCTGCTTCTGAAATCACTCCAAAGCAGTTTTTCCCAAGTTTAGGGGTCTTCCTATTCCACTCCCCACTTTGCTAACTTCACCCAAACCCTGCAGATAATTTAAATAATAACTTTAATACTGACACAGAGCCCTGAGATGAACTCAGCAGGTCAGAGACTGGTGCTAAAAACACCCAGGTTGTGAGGTCAATCCTAGCATTGGCCATTCACAGAAGAGTTGGACTTGATGATCCTTGTGGGTTCCTTCCAACTCAAAATATTCTGTGATTCTGTTAATCAGAAGACCGAGTCGGCATCACAAAAATAAATAATTTCATGTGATACTCTGCACAGACTGTACCAAGCAGATACAATCCAGATTCATGTATCAAGCACAAGGACACACTTTTGTTTTGCCAAGATCATGGAATCACTTAGGCTGGAAGGGATCCCTGCAATCCTTGGTCCAATTCTCCACTAAAAACTGACTCAAATTGGAACAGGCTGTGTAGGGCCTGGTGCAGCCGAGCTTAAATCTATTTAAAGGCCCAGATTCCCCCACGTCTTGGGGCCCTGATCCTACTGAGAGTTCCCGCGGGCTGAAGTGCCTGGGAGTCAGGAGTATAAGGAATGAAGAGAAGCTGCAGGAGCTGGGTCGGACACGAGGAGGTGCCTGCTGGGGACATCGGCACAACCGCAACCCGAGAAACCCGGGCGGCTCCGGGCAAACAGCGGCGTGATCTCCATCCCCGGGATGAACCGACGGACCCGGGCACGGCCCCCAGGCACAGGCTGAGGGTGCCGAAGCGACCCGAGGGGCCGGGCAGCACCTCAGCCGCGTCCTGCTCCGCTCCGTCCCATCCTCCATAACCCACCCTATCCCACTCTATCTGTCCATCCCGTCCCGTCCCATCCCACCCCTACCTGCCCGCCCGGAAGTGCCGCCGCTGGCGCCGGGAAGCGCGTCCTGCGCACGCGCAGTGCGTAGATCACAGGAAGATAACTGGGCACGCGCAATGCGACGCGCATCGGCGCGCTGCGCTATGCGCATGCGCAGTTTGGCAAGAGGCGGCGCACTGAGCTCCCTGCGCATGCGCAGAGCCCGCGCCATGCTACCGCTGCCGCCGCGCCTTCCCCTTCTTCTTCGTGAGGGGCTCCCCCCACTCCCTCAGGATCCCCCCTCCCCGCCTGCCCCTCGGCCCACACCGCCCTTCACCTTCACCCCCCGCCGCCTCCACCTCGGCCCCCAACACCCGCTCTTCGAGGTGAGGCGGCCCCGCGCCCGGGCTGTGTGGGCGCCGCTCCCAGCGCGGCTTCCCCCGGAGCAGAAGGGTTTGCGCTGTGTTTTATAGCCCTGCCCGCCCGCCCACAGCCACTCTCTACTCCTCTCTAGGATGGGGACGTGCACAGGCACCTGTACTTGCAGGGCGTCCTTACCAGCCTGGAGGAGGTGGCCGAGAGACCCAAGTAAGTGAGGCGGTCTCGCTGCCCCAGCTGCGGGCGAGCTCCGCAGTCAAGGAATGGTCTGGGTTGGAAGGGTCCTTAAAGGTCATCTCATTCCTCCCCCCTGCCATGGGCAGGGACGCCTTCTGCTAGGCCAGGCTGCTCCAAGCCCTGTCCGAACTGGATCCAGGGGTAGCCACAGCTTCTCACAGCTTCTCTGGCACAGCTCCAACCGGGAATGCTGAGCCTAGGGGAGAATCTTGGTCTTGCTCTGGATTTTGAAATCCAGGAAGTACTTCTGAGTGTTGTGTGAGGTCCACCTATTGATGCCTCTTTAAAAAGCACTGGCACAGATTTGTCATGCACAACTGCAACCTTTACGTCAAACAGCTAATTTATTACCTCGTGGCTTATTTATTCTTCACCGAAGCACTGTTTAACATGATCTAGATCTTCCTGAAGCCATAATGGCTAATAAGTTTCCAATGGCAGATAAGTTTCCAGCTGCCAGCACCATCATGATCTTTGTTCCGTTGCACCTGGCATTTAAGTATTAGTCACCAAAAATGCCACAAGTATTGTGGCTGCTGGTGTGGGTCTGGTGAAAGGTGTCCCTGCCTGTGGCAGGGGGCTGGAATCAGATGAGCTTTGTGGTTCAATCCAACCCAAGCCATCCTGAGATTCTCGGATAAAGTCATCTAGAGGGGATGTTTGCAGCTGAAATTAAGGCTCTAATTAATTAAGGCTCTAATAATTAATGCTTAGTGGATGCCCTGATTTCCCTGCAGGGTGTCCGAGTTCAGCTGCCACATCTCTGGGTGCAGCCAGGTGTTTGACACGCTGGAGAGCTACGAGCACCACTACAACACCCTGCACAGGAACGTCTGCTCCTTCTGCAAGCGCTCCTTTCCCTCTGCGAATCTCCTGGATATCCACATCTTGGAGTGGCACGACTCCCTCTTCCAGATAATGGCTGAGAAGCAAAATATGGTGAGCTGCCATGCCCAACCCTTGCCTCGTGGTTGGTGAGCACTTGTGGCTTTTTTCAGGAAACTTTCTTTTCTTTCTCCTCCCTGCCTTTCAGTACCAGTGTCTGGTGGAAGGCTGCATGGAGAAGTTCAAGAGCAGCAAGGACAGGAAGGATCACTTGGTGACCGTGCACCTTTATCCTGCTGACTACCGGTTTGATAGGCCCAAGAAGGTGAAATGGTAACTGCAGAACTTTCCTCCTGTCCTGCAAGGAAAGTGTGAGGGAATTGGGATTGTTCAGCCTGGAGAAGAGTAACTCTGAGGTGACCTAATTGTGGCCTTCCAGTGCCTGAGGGAGCTACGGGAAAGATGGAGAGAGACTCTTTACAAGGGACAGAGTGCCAGGAAAAATGGCTCCCCATTCCCAGAGGGCAGGGTTAGATGGGATACTGGGAAAGAATCTATCCCAGATGGACTAGTTTCCTCAGGAAGTCCCTATGATTTCCTTGGCTCTGGGCTCACATGGCAGCTCCTGAGCCAGGATGTAAAATTTTGTCTCTACAGTGGCTCCAAGAGCATGAGCAGTCCCGTGGAGCAGAGTGCCAGTGTGCCCATGGATGTGAGCGTGGAGATGGCAGAGCAATTCCAAGTGAATCCCATGGAAACAGGGCCTGAGGAGAACATGGAGATCTCTCAGCCTGCAGCCAGCTCTGGCCCCTTGCTGCCAGAGAAGCGACTCTACAAATCCAGGTGTGTACTTTGGCCTCTGAGGCAAGAGGGGCTGGGACCACTCCATCTTATCAGCCCTTTGCAGCATTGCCTGGGGTGCTCCTGTGAGGAAGATATGACAGGCAGGAATCCCTTGTGTGCTTCCAAAGCCCTTTGTGAAAGAAGAAAGTGTAAGGAAGAGCAGAACTGTGGAAGCTGTGTTTGTCTGCCCACCTGATCTCTTCCCAAGGTATTGCAGGATGCTGCTTCTGCTCTTCTGCTCCTCATTATCAACCACTGCAACTGCCCAAGTGTTACGTTTAGTAACACACCTTGTTGTAAAGAGGCTTCCAGGACAGGAATGCAGAGTACACAGGAAATCCAACCACTACTTCACCCATTCTTTAAATTATTTGGCAATTTATATATCTTGCTCTGCCCATACTGTGCTCTTCCCACTCTGGGAGTTTAAAATGCCCCACAGAGCATTAAGTATCCCAGTTGAGGGCTGGGCTGTTAACATGGATTAAAGCCTGTCTCCCTTTCCAGGATCCCATCCACAATTTGCTTTGGACAAGGTGCCACCCGAGGATTTAAAGGACCACGGAAGAAAGTCTGAAGGTCAGTGCAGCAGATTTGTGCAAAATGAGCAGGCATGGAGCCAATGCCACCAGGGATATTTCCAGTTCCCACTCCATGGAATAAACCACCCAAACCAATTAAAAGCTCTGCCAGCATTTGGGCACGGGTTCCTGATGTCAAACAGAACTGGCACCACCTGACTGAGTTAAGAATCCTCAAGATTTTAGGAAGGGGAATCCAGAATGTGTGGTGAGGTGTTAAGGAAACTGTCCTGCAGCTGAGGCTGCACAGGATTGGGTGTTTTATTTTTTGCCTCTTGGGGGTCAAAAATGGATTCAAGAAGTTACAAGATGACAACATGACTCTGGAAGATGGAATCACTGAGGAAAGAAAATGGGGGAAAAAAAAGCCCCATTGGTCCTTAGTTCTGACTTTGTCCATCTCGCTGAAGTCTCCTCTGCACCCCAGCACTTGCTCTGAAAGGTTTGTCTGGGCCAGGAGAAGCATTTTCATGGGGAGTTAAAATGAAATGACTTCCAACCCGGTGAATAAATAAAAGGGAGTTTTTACAAAATTGCTTCATAGAGAATTTAAGTGCTGTTTTGAAGCCCAGGCAGAGTCAGACATGTGGAATGAACCTCCCTCACTTTGCTGCAAATGCTGCCAAAATCAGGTTGGGGTGGAGATTGTTTTCCCTATTGCATTTCCCTTCTTTTATAATCTCATCCTCCTGGAAAAAAAAAAAAAACAAACAAAAACTGGAAACACAGAGCCACTTGTCTTGGGGTCCTGGTGAATCTTGACACTCAAAAATTGTGCATAAGGGGGAAAAAAAAGATGTTCCTGGAACAATATTTATCCAAGGAGCTTAGGATCTATAATTGTATTTTTTCCCTTCCCCCTCTGTGTGAGGAATAGAAGATCAAAGGGGCTTTGAAAAATCCTTGCAAATGGGAGCAGGGAATGATGTTTACAGAGACGTAGGAGATTTCCCAGTGAGTTTTAAAAGGCTTCACTCTGTTTAAAACTCATCCAGCTTGTCCAGCCCTAATCCCTGCTCCGTGGGCTCTAGAGAGTGCTGTCTCCAGGAGGCAACTCCCACACAACTGCCCAGGGACATCTCTCAGCAGGGACCAAAAATCACTTCCTTGCACTAAAGCCCCAAATTAGGCTTTTTTTCCCCCACTGGGATATCAGAGAATGGGAAGCAGGCCCCAGACTACTGGAGATGTCTGCAGGCTTTGGCATGTGATGGTACAAAGGTCAGGTAGCAGCCCAGTCTGCTCTTAAGTGCTCAGGTGCATCTGACCTGGGAATTCCTTTTTCCCTGAGTCCAAGGTCCCAGAGTACCGCCCTTGCTGTTGGGAAACAAACTGAAGTTACAGTTACAGCCTCAGGGCTCCTGACTAGCTCTCTTCTGGGCCACCAGAGTCCATGGGCAACAAAGTATTTCCTAGCCGGCCAGTGACTGTCAAACATCCTTATTTCAAGCCAAAACTTGGGATTTCCCATCTCTACAGAGATCATGCACTGGCAGGAGGATACGGACCTGCCTGGGTGCATGGATCCACCCAGGGCCACGAGGGACGTGTGGGCTGGGCTACCACGGGGCCGGGCAAAGTGCGAGGCAGGTGTGGCAGGAGACAGCCACAGACAGGTAGGTCCCTGCCAGCCCCGGTGGGCACAGCAACACGGTGTGGGCCAGCCGCAGCCACAAGGCTCGTGCCACCACGTCTCTGACATTTCTCTCGTCTCCACCCGAGGGCCATGGGGCTCTGCAGTGTGACCATCCTGCTGGGCACTGCCCTCCTCCTGCTGGCACCAGGCAGCACCCAGGTGAGCCCTGCTTCAACCCGCCTTCCTGCTGCCCCCTCTGATGAGGGGACCCACACATGACCTGTTCCCCCATCTGGGAACGCCCTGTCTCTTCACAGGCTGTGAGCAGCTCCTGGTGGAAGAATCTGGCCACGGAGCAGGATTTGGCTGCGGAAATGTAAGAGGCGCTCGCACCTGGCCTGAAAAAACCAGTAAAGCAACACCCCAGAATGAAAAGTGTTTTGGGGAGAATAAAGCCCCCTTGTTGCTTTCTGCCCATTTCTGAAAATTAATGGGCTCTCAGCTCCATGTCCCTTCCTCCCTGAATTATGCAAAGTCCCTGAGCATCCAGCTGATTTCTCTATTCCTTTTGTGGAACAAATAGTTTAAGTTAGCCCCTTTGCACCCTGAGATCCTCACTGGTGCTTCCTGGAGTGTGGGGAATCTCACCAGGCTCCCTGCACTCCACTGGGGTAGGATTCCCCTGGGAATTTGGTGGTATTTGGCAACTTTTCCTTGTTGATTTTTGTTCCCCTCTTCCAGCATCCTGGGCGTAGGAGCCATTGAGCCACCGGAGGAGGGTGAACCAGGTATAAAGGTCTTCTCCAGCAGTGCCTGGGCTCCAAGGGGCCCACCCCAAGTCCAGGCAAAACGAGAAGAGGATCGTGGCCACATCCACCACCCCCAAGATGATGCTAGGGAGGCAAATGCCCGTGTGCCGTTCTGGATGCTGGCCCTGGAGGTGCAGAATGGCCCAGAGGAGGATCGTGACCATCTCTACCACCCCCAGGATGATGCCAGGGAGGCTGACACTTACAGGCCACCCCGGATGCTGTCCCTGGAGGTGCAGAATGACCCGGAGGAAGACCGTGACCACATCTACCACAGCTGAGTGGAGATTTGCCCAAGCTGTGAAATGAGGGATGGGAAATGCCCCTGGGCCTTCCTGGGGAAATTCACCCCTTCCTACCCAGCCTTAAGCTTCACCAATAAACCCACTCCTCTCTCCACATCCTGGTGGGCTCCTCATTACTGCCAGAAACCCGCTGCTAATTGCAAGGCCTCCAAACCTGCAGGAACTCCCTCAGGATTACCCCAAGGTGCCAGGCAAGGCGAGGACTCAGCCCATCATCCCGGCCCCAGCTCAGCTCAGCTGAGGCTCAGCACATCGGTGTTGTGACCCAGAAGGTGCCACAGGCTGTCCCCTTCCCGGGGAACACACAGACCTATGCTCCACAAGGCTGCTCTTGCCCAGCCCAGTGTGATGGAACATGGAAGGGACTTGGTGAACCCCAGCATTTCCCAGCTAAGGCAGGACCTCACAGCAAGGATGCCCCATCTCCCAGCAGCACCTAGAAAACCCTTTAATAGCAAAGGCAGAAGTGGTCCCCACTGCTAGCTGTCACTCCAAGCAATTATGGATCGCCAACGGGTCCCGGTCACCTCTGTGGTGTAAGGCAGGGGGCGGATGGGCTGCAGGAGGCCGTGGGGACCTGCACCACCCCAGGGACCTGCCCCTCCTGGGCTCAGCTGTCGGTGAAGTTGGCCTTGCGCTTCTCCACAAATGCCGTCATCCCTTCCTTGCGGTCGCTCTGGGACAAGCAGAGAGGTGAGGTTTGGGGAGGGCTGCAGCAGGCCTTTTATCCCTCCTGCCATGGGGCTGATCCCCCTACTCACGGTGGCAAAGGTGGCATAAAAGAGGCGCTTCTCTGTCCTGTTCCCCTCTGTCAGCGTCGTTTCGAAGGCTGAAAGCAAGGGAGGAGTTAGGGAGACCCCTCTGCCTGGCCTCAAGTCCCCCCCAAAGGGTTCCCAGTCGGCCCCCAGCCCTTACCAGCATTGACTGACTCCTTTGCCATGGCAGCCACCAGCTTGGAGTTGCTGGCGATCTTCTCAGCGCAGGCAATGGCTGCGTCCAGCAGCTTCTCCACAGGGTAGACCTTGCTGACCAGACCTAGGATGGGCAGGGGGAAGTGGGGAGATAGCTCCTCACCAAACTCCTGCAGTGCCAGGGCTGTTCCATGCCCCTACCTGCCTCCTTTGCCTCCTTTGCTGAAATCCGGTCCCCGGTGAGCACCATCTCCATTGCCAGCGACTTCCCCACTGCCCTGGTCAGTCTCTGTGTCCCGCCGGCTCCTGGGGCATTTAGGGAAGGGAGAGGTTCAGAGATGGATACCTGGGTGGCCTCACCCCAGCTGCGATGGAAGCCCCTGGCAGGTGCCTGCTGCTCACCTGGGATGGTTCCCAGCAGGATTTCGGGTTGCCCGAACTGCGCTTTCTCCCCGGCGTAGATGATGTCGCACATCATGGCCAGCTCGCACCCACCTCCCAGCTGGGACAGGGGAGGCAGAGATGGGTTGGGGGAGCCGGGGTGGGGGCAGGAGGTGCAGGGAGATGTAGGGGACACTCACGGCGTAGCCATTGACGGCAGCGATGATGGGTTTGCGGACAATGGAGACCTTGTCCCACCCGGCGAGGAAGCCACCGCTGTAGCACTCCTGGAAGGTTTTATTCTGCATCTCCTTGATGTCTGCACCAGCTACAAAGGGAAGCACAGTGGGACACCAGTCCCCTCCAAAACTTTGGGGTGAGCAGAGTCCCCCCATCCTACCTGCGAAGGCTTTCTGGCTGCCGGTGAGGACGATGGCTCCCACCTCCGGGTCGCTCTCCATGGCCTCCAGCGCCCGCCGCAGCTCTTCCATGAGCCCCTCGCAGAGCGCATTGAGCGCCTGAGGCCGGTTCAGCTGGATCAGCCCCACGTTCTTCTGAGCCCCCGTCTTCTGTACTAGCAGGTACTGGAAGGCAGCCCCTGCCCACCGCATCAGCACTGGCCAGTTAGCCCACCGACCGCCGGGCACCGGGTGGACCCCCGTCCACCCTCGGCAATGCCGGGCCACCGTCACTCCGTGCTATTTAAAGGCGACCTTGATGTCAGCGGTCACCGGCAGCCGGCGGGACGTCACCGGGAGCTCGGCCCGGAGGAGCTCCCAGTGCCACCCTAGTCCGCGAGGATGCAGCCCCGTGACCACCCTGTGCTCGGACAGTGTGCGTGCTCCAGGCACACTGGAGCTAGTGGGATCCGGTGCATGGTCCAGGGACCCCGGTGACCGGTGCTGGGCCCCAGTGCCGGTGTCCTGGTATGCAGTGCTACTGCCCATACCTGGCGCAGGGCGCCGGTGCCCGGTGATGGGCTCTGGAGCGCAGCTCCGGAACCACGTGAAACTCGCTGGGCACAGGCCCGGTGCTGGGACCGTACCTTGCGCTGTGTCCCGGTGCCCTGTGCTGTGGTCCTGGCGCACAGCCCAGGGACTCCGTGCCCAGCGCTGGGAGCGTACATGGAGTAGGGACACGCGGTGCCCGGTGCCGTGGCCTGGTGCGCAGACCAGGGACCACGTACAGGTCGATGGGTGCATACCCGCGGGGCTACGACCGTGCCCGGTGCGGGGACGCGGGGCCCGGCGCTAAGCCCACCCACCCGCGGTGCCCCCCCGGTGCTCACCGGCGCTGCAGCCCCGTGCGAGGCGGGGGGCGCGGAGCGGCGGCGGGAGGCGCGCTCGGGGGAGCGCGGCGGCGGCGGCGGCGGCGGGGCGCAGGAGCGCTCGCAGCGGGGCGGCCATGGCGGAGCGCGGAGCGATCCCCGCCCCTCTCGCCACCGCCCATTGGTGGAGCCGGCCCCGCCCCGCCAGGCGCCGTCCCCATTGGTCGAGGCGGGGCAGCGGGGCGGGGCCGGGACCCCCGGGCCGTGGGAGGGGGCGCGGGGCCCCAACCCCGCCCCGAGCCGGGGTCCAGCCGCGCCGCCCCGCGGGGTGCGGGGGGAGCCGGGGCGGCGGGGTGTGGGGGGTTTAGAGGCGCCGCCGGGAACGGGAAGGGAAAGGGTAAGAAGAGGGGATTTCCCCGCCGCCCCCCCGTGCCGGGGAGTGTGGGGGAATGCGGGGGGCGCGGCGGTAGCGCGGCAGCGGGAGCGCGGCCAGAGAAGAGTGGAAAGGAGCGCAACGAGCCGGTGGCATCCCCGGGCGCGGTGAGCCCCGCGGGCGGGAAGGGAGGGGCGGGGGTGTGTGCGAAGCCAGGGAAACTCGTGGGTGCGAGCTTGTGCGGGAGCATCATCCACACGGCTGTGCGGAGCATCGTCCACAGGGCTCTGCGGAGCGCGCGTGTGCGAGTGTGTGCGGGAGCATCATCCGCAGGGGTGGGGGGAGCGCGTTTATGCAACGCGCGGGTGGCTGCGTGTGCCGCGACACACGCGTGCGCGGCCCCAGCACACGCGCAAGCGGGACACGTCGGTGCGCGGTCCCCCGCCCGCGGCCGGGCGCGGCTGAGCGGCGGGGCTCTCCCTCCCTCCCTCCCTGCGGCAGGTGCGGGATGCGGCGGAGCGCGGCGGCGTGCTGGGCGCTGGTGCTGCTGGCCGCCACCTTCTGCGACACGGTGGCCGGCAAGGGTGGGCGCGGCGGCGCCCGGGGGGCGGCCCGCGGCGCGGCGCGGGGGGCGGCCCGCAGCCGGCCGAGGGCGGCCGTGCCCCGGTACGGCTCTGCCGGGGCGGCCCTGCGCGTGGCGGGGGCGGCGGCGGCGGGAGCGGCGGCCGGCGTGGCGGCGGGGGCGGCCCTGCGCCGGTCCCGGCTCTCCGGAGAGCTGCAAGCGGGAGACGGCGTCGAGTACCGCGACGGCAACTGGACGGCGGCCGCCAGCGCCTGGACCTCTGCCGCGCCGGCCGGGACCCCGCCGGGCCGGGCGCTGCCCTGGCTCTGCCCGCTGGCCGCCCTCCTCCGCCGCTGATGGATTTCGGGGGACCTGACTCTGCCCGGCGTACCCACGACGCCGCGAGGACCGGCCGCCCCTCCCGGGGCTGATGAGCCCCAGGCGAGCAGCGGCTCCCGGGGCTATGGTCACCCACCGCCGGCGGGGCAGGATCCCCGCGGAACACCCTCCACCACCACCACTCCTCCGCACACGAGCCAAACCCCGCCGGCTCGGGCACCCCTCTGCACCGCGCCCCTGTCCGTAGCCTCGCCGCGTCCGGAGGTTGAGGAGGCGGCAATAAAACTGGGCGAAAGCAGGTGTGGCTGGATGCGGGGTGAGGGACGGGACCCTGGGATGGCGAGCGCCCGGCCCCTGCCCACGCACGCTTTATTTCGGGATGGAGGCTCCAGTGCAGGCCAAAACCACTGCGAAGAAACAGCTCCCTGGAGGTTTGTAGGTCCCAGCCGGAGGCACCAGCCCTGCCCGAGGCTCTCCGGGGGCGGGCACAGCTCTCCATGGGAGCATCACAACAGCGACCCCACAGGGCATTCTGTCCCTCCGGCTTCTTGCCCCAAACCCGGGACAGCCCTGGCAGAGCCGCTTCAATCGCACACCACAGCTCCCTGCTGAGGTGTTCCCAGCCCCATGGGGCACCAGGGTGTCCCCAGTCCACATGGCTGCAGGCAGTGCCGGCCCAGTGACAGACCTCAGTCCAGTGTCACCCTGCCCAGGCGTCCTGCTCGGAAATCCCTGAGGAACTCGTAGGCAGCAGCTGGGTAGTTGAGCATCATCATGTTGACGTTCCCTGAGGATGGCAATGGATACAGGAGTGTCAGCACAGCCTGAAGGTGCCCTGGGACCCCCAAAAATCCCAGCTCCTGCACCCCAGGTGACCCACCTGTGCCTGTCAGCACCTTCACCTTCTGCGCGCGGCCCTGGGTGAGGGCCACATGCTTGAGCAGGGGCTCGATGTGGTCGCAGGGCTGGCCCAGCCCGTAGCGCTGCACGTACCTGCCGGAGGACACAGCTCACACCCTACTGGCACCACCTCCCCACAGAATTCCCTGGGCCTGGCATCTCCATCACCCTCTTGGGACCCCTCCCTGTTTCCCCGTCGGCTCACCCGAACTGCTGCTGCTTGTTCAGGGTGTACAAGAGGTAGTCGGCCATGATGTCCTCCCCCACCAGGTGGTCAAGGATGGCTCCTGCAAAAGAGGGTCGAGCCCCAGCTTCCCTAAGCCCTGCTGAGCCCTGGCCAACCCTCCTTCCATCCCCTCACACCCAGGAATTGTGAGCAGCAGGGTCACCCCAGCCTCGGGTACCAAGCCCTGAACCACATTTGGGGACCACCTCTGGCCACAGCCTCACCACACAGTGCCAGCTTCATTCCTGTCTCCACATCCCCCAGCCGGGGGGGCAACACGCCAGGGGTGTCCACCAGGTACATCAAGGGCTTCTCACACACCTGGCATGGGGGAGGCAGGGCTGGTAATTAGCAACACACTGCTAATGAATGAGGCCCTGCCGCAAAGGGGACCTGAGCAACTCTCCAGGATCAGCTCAGTGAGCCTGGAGGTCTCCTGGATGCAGGGATGGTACCTGGATCCTGGACAGCACTGCCTTGGTGATTCCTGGCTCGCCCCCCACTGCAGTGGCTTTGCCTGGGGGGAGAGACACAGTCACGGACACACGTGATACTGCACTCACCTCCTCCCTGAGCCCTGGCACTGAGCAGAAGTACCCTTCTTGAGGTACAGCCTTCGCAGGGAATTGATGAGCGAGGATTTGCCCACGTTGGGCACGCCGATCACCAGGATGTTGTGCTCGGAGCTCTGGAAGCCAGGGAGACATGGGCAAGGAGCAGCCGGTTACCAACAACACACCCCTGCAGCAACAGGCAGCTGCCACAGGGAAATACCCCACGGTTTGCTGGCACTTGTGGCACATGTGGGAGCAGCCTCATCCCTTGGCTGGAGAGGGGGGTGACCCTCCCTCTGCTCTGCACTGGGGTAGCTTCACCTCATGCACTGGGGGAAGTTTTAGGGTGCCACAATATAAAAGGCTGTCAGAGAGTGTCCAAAGGAGGGACACAAGGATGGGGAAAGGTCTGGAGGGCCACACAGGGGCTGGCTGAGGTCACTTGGTTTGTTCAGCTGCAGCACAGTGCACGGAGGTCAGACCTCCCCGGGGGCTGCAGATCCTCCCCAGGGCAACTTCGATCTCTGTTCTCTGGGACAGGACCCAGGGAACAGCTGGAGCTGTGCCAGGGCAGGGTCAGGCAGGAGATCAGGGCAAGGTTCTTCCCCCAGAGGGTGCTGGGCACTGCCCAGGCTCCACAGGAAATAGGCACAGCCCCAAGGCTGCCAGAGCTCCAGAAGGGTTTGGACAGCACTCCCAGGGATGCACATGGTGGGATTGCTGGGGTGTCTGCGTTGGGCCAGGAGCTGGGCTGGATGGTCTTTGTGGGTCCCTTCCAACCCAGGATATTCTGTGACCCCATGTGCATGGGTCTCACCTCAGCCCTGTGGTAGCGTGGGCCGTTGGCCACCAGCCTGGCAACCATGGGGACAACCTGCAGAGGAACAGGAACAGGGCTGTCACTCTGTGCCCTGGCTGGCAGCAGCCACTTGCTTGGTGACACTGTGCCAGCAAGATGCATACAACGGGGGCCGAGCAGAGGACTTGGGACAGCTGGAAAGGGAGCAGCCAGCTGGAGCACCGAGGGGTCTCCAAAGGGCTGGGCTGCTGCCTCACTACCTTCTTGACGTTGACATCACGCTGGCAGTCAGTGAAGACTACGTTCGAGCATCCCTGCTGCCTCAGCTGCTCCAAGACCGCCTGGCGGGGCCGGGAAGAGGCACCGCTGTCACCTGCCTGTGACACCACGGCTTCCCCCCGCCCGGCCCTGCCCCGGCGCTCACCGACTGCCGGCGGGGATCAGCCAGATCCATCTTGTTCAGCACCAGGACGTGAGGGCGAATGCCTAGCGCCTCCAGGAGCGCGGGGTTACGGCCCGACAGCGGAATGTGCCTGCGCTAAGGACAGTGACTGGAAGCGCGTAGCGGGAGGGGCGTGGAGAGGAGGTGGAGAGGGGCAAGGGTGGTCTGAAGGGACAGGGGAGAGGGTTCTCCGGCAGCTGTGGAGGATATTCGAGCGTCGTGCACCTCCACGAGGCAGTCGGCGCGGCGCAGCGCCAGTCGCATCTGCCGCAGGCCTGCAGCACACGCAGCACAGCGCGGGGTGAGCGCGCGGCGGGCGCTCGAGGTGGGGGGAACTCGATCCGCCGCGCTGCCGCCCCTCACCTTTCGCCATGTGCCGCGGGAACCACGAGGCCACATCGCGGCCGCCGAACTCGAAGCGCTCCCGGAGCCCTCCCGGGACCGTCCCCGCCGCCCGCAGCGCTGCCCACACCCGCATGGCTTCGGCGCGGAACACGTCACTTCCGGCGCGACCGGAAGCTGCCTCAGTGACAGCGATGGCGGAGCCGCTGCCGCCGCCACCGGGAGGCTCGGCCGCACCTCCCGGCGGCACGGGGCGTGCCGGGGCCCGAGTGGGGCCCGGCACGCCCCGTGCCGCCGTTTCTGAGCCTCAACCCCCTCGTCCATCCGCCCCCCAGCCCGCCCCAGAGCCCCCCAGGCGGCCAGGCCCGACGCAGGATCCGCTGGACGATCCCCGCTACACCATCTCCAGCACCAACTGGTATTAAATCAACACCGCAGCCCCCGCTTGATGCAGCCACCCCCGCCGCATCCACCACGCCACGGAGAGGAAGAAGGCGCCGGCGGGGACGTTTCTCAATAAAGGAGACCGAAGGCCAAAGCACCGGCGTTTATTTTGCTGCCTCAGGACTGAGGCGCGGGGACGGGCGCCTGGAAGAGCTGGTTGAGCCGCTCGGCCTCTCGCCACCCTGACAGCAGTGCCCCGTGGGTGGTGGAGTAGAAGGTGCGGTGCGTGGCCTCGCCGGCGAAGAGGAGCTGCAGGGGCTGCGGAGAGGCGGGGGGTGAGCACATAGGCGGCGGAGCTGTGCTGGAATAGCCTCAGCCCTGCACTCCGGCACCCCGCGGGGGCACGACAGCATTAAAAATGCAGAAATGGGAACTTTCCCTTCCCTAGGCCGCGCCGTGAGGAGGCTGGGAAGCGGTTGGGAGGAGCTACCTGTCCACGACTTTTATGGAAATGCCCCCACTCCCGTGGAGCTCAGCAGGTGACCTGAGCATTGGTGACTCCCGCAAAGGGTCAGCAGTGCTACCTCCCTGTGCTCCTGGAGCGGCCTGTCCCCACCCCAGTCTGTCTGTCCCCGCTGCAATCCTCACCCGGGGGTCCCGGGGGTCCTCGGGCAGCGGCTGTGCGAGTACATCGATGTCGTCCCCCGAGCTGCCAACGGCCACGTAGCTGTAGGAGCCGAGGGTGTAGGGAGCGCTGTGCCAGCGGGACCGGAGCACGCTCCTGGGCGCGGGCAGCTTCGGATTCCCTGTGGATAGGGGTTAGGGGAAGGATCGGGAAATCCCCCGGGGCAGTGGGCGGGCGGGGAGGGCGGGGCAGGCACCTGTCATGGTGCGCAGGACGCGGGTCATGGCGCTGAGCACCTCGGCGTCGCTCAGCGTCTCCATGTGCTCCGACTCCTTCCCCGCGATGAAGCCGCACAGGACGTGCCCGTGCCTGGGGCGGGAGTGTGGGGCTGAAAGCTGCTGCCTTTCCCCGTGCCCACCAGCGGCCCAGAGAAGGCCCGGAGGATGCCCAAAATCCCTGGCCACCTACTGCTCTGGCGGCTGGAGCACCACGAATCCGATGAGCTTCTTGAACCAGCTGGCCTCCAGGTCAGCGCTGGGCTCCTCCAGGGGGGAATCGTCCTCCCACACCACTTCCAGGAGCTGCTGCTCAGGCTCCCAAAAAGGCTCCTCGAACTCCAGGAATATCTTGTTGTTGGTGCCAAATCCCAGGTTGCGAATGGCCTGTGCTTTCCGCTCGGGAAGGGGAGGCTGGAAGAGTTTCTGGTGGTGCTCCTTGAGGAAACCTGTAGCCACAAGTTGCTCTCAGCTAGGCTCCTAAATGGTGTCTAAGATGCTCTGATCTCCCCAAACCCCTTCCCAACCTCTTCCCAGTGGGAGAGGGGAGGCTGGGAAGAGGTTTAGGCAATCCCTCCCCTCCACTTGCCCATCTCCACCAGTGCCAGCTTGTTGGAGGGGAAGGTCAGGGCAAGGGAAGGTGTTGGTGTCCTCACCCAGCGGGACAGTGATGATGACGTGGTCAGCGAGGAAGACATCTCCATCCTCGCACTCCACTCGGACAGGGAAAACTCTGGCATCGTCCGCTTCCTCACGGAAGGACCCTTGCCACTGGATGGTCCTCACCGCCTTGTTGAGCAGGACGGTGCCCTCGGGCAGATCCGAGAGCAGGCGCTCGGCCAAGCTGCTGTAGCCACTGTGGGAGGAGTCACCGCTGGGAACGGGGCGGCCCCTGGGACGCTCCTCCGTGTCCCGCTCCGGAGCCCTGCGCTTACCCTGGGAAGGTGCAGTCCAGGCCGGGCAGCGACACGTACTCCCCGAAGGGCTCCAGGGCCACCAGGTCCATGCTGTGGGTCCCGCTAATGCAGCACTCCAACTTGAGGCAGGCGGCGAGCACGGCCAGCTGGAGCCGCCGGGCATCGTCCTGGCCCCCCGCCATCGTGGGGACCGTCCGGGCGATCTCTGCCCGCACGTACTGACCCACGCTGGGCCACGGTGGCTCCTTGGACCCCTGGAAAGCGCGGGTAGAGGCCAGGAGGGCGTAGAAGAGGTCGCGGGCTTCGCGCACTGCCTTGGGGCTCAGCACCTTCCCCGAGCTGCCGTAGGTGACGGACGGCATCGGGGGGTGGCCCCCCGCTTCCACCTGCTGGTTCTCCTCCCGGGCAGCCTCCGGGCCCAGCAGGCCGTAGCGGGAGGCCAGGCAGAACACGGGATTTCCCGGCGAGGGGCCGTGGATCCAGTGTGCGCCCATCTCCGCCAGCCCCGACGCTGCCGGGAGGGAGGGAAGGAGGGAGAACGGGTCACACCCGGAGCCGTGCCCGTGGAGAAGCCCTCGGGACGCAGCGGGACTCCCGCGGCCCCGAAAAGGCCAGAGCCGGCGGGCCCCGCCGCGCCCCCGGTGCCACCCGGGACCGGCTTCCGTTCGATCCCCGGGTGCCCACGGGACCGGCCACGTGTCCGGCCCACTCAGGACCGGCCCCACGGGCCGGAGGTCAGGGGCAGCTCCGCATCCCGGTACAACCGCCCCCTGCCCCTACCCCGGCCCGGGCCCGCCCCCCGGTGCCGCCCACCCCCGGTTCCCGGAGCCTCCCCCGGCCTCCCCGCCCGTACCGAAGGGGCGGGTGCAGACGCGGCCGCCGGCGCGGGCCGCCGCCTCCAGCAGGCGGAGGGAGCCGTGTCCGCGGAGCCGCTGGGCCGCCCCCAGCCCCGCCAGCCCCGCTCCCACCGCCACCACCCGCCGCCCGCCGCCCTCCATGGCCGCCCGCGCCGGCCGGTACCGCCTCCGCCGCCGCTGGCACCGCCCGCCGCCAACGGCACCGCCCCTGGAGCGGCCCGGGCCGCGGCAGAAGGGAAGGAGGAAGGAAGGGATATAGGCGAGGTTGGGGAGATGAGTGGGGGGAGGCACGGAGGGATGCCCGTGGGTCCCGGTGCAGTGATGAACCAGCTGCTTGCGCCCAAGGCCGGGGTGGGAGAGGGGAGCTCTCCTGGAGTAGGGGCAGCCCTGGGACCACCTCCCCACTGTCCTCCTCTCCCTGTTCTGCTCCCGCTCATCCACCTTATACCGTGGCCGGCCAGCCTGGCAAGGTGGAGGAGCGGTGGATGCCCATCGTCCCGCGATCCTGCCGCACGCATCCCAGCAGAGCTGCCCCAAGCGCCAGCCCCAGCGCTCCCTCCCACCCGTGATTCCCAAATCTTCGTGGATACAATAAGGGTCTCCACTCCCAAGGCTGTCTGGCGGGGTTTTTTTTGCCAACAAGTGTTTCTGCCGCCTGCCGTGGGGTGGGATGGGGTACTGGGGTGTACTGGAATACTCCCAGCTGGGACCCTCGGAGAACCCACTGTGCCACCCAGCTCTATCAGCTACCTGTGGAGTTACTGTGTCCCCGCTGGCTCTGGCAGCTCCCCAGAAAATATTCACGTGCAAGGAAGAGCTGGGGGTGTCAAAGCATCCCCTTTGAGTATTTATTTTGGAGGGATTTTCTCCAGCTCCAGGTTTGCAGCAAGCAGTACTGTGGGATGAGCTGGGGACATCAGCCTGGCAGCAGCTTCCTGGGGGCACGGTGGCCCTGCAGCTCAGCCCAGGGCATTTGGGATCACCAGCTCCCAGGGGTGAGGGATGATCATTCCCAGTGTCTTGGTGCTGAGCCAAGCAGCCATTCCTGGGGACCTCTGGTCCCTGAGTCCCAGCCCAAACAATGCAGGCAGGTGCCTGGCTTGGGCCAGATGGAGACCTTCCGCTTCCCAGGGGACTTGTCTTGGGGAAAAAGGATTCTCCACATCCAACCTGAACCCCCCTGAGCTGCAATTTGGGGCCAGAACCCTTCATTGCATCACCTGTTGCTGCTGCCAAGAAGGGTTTGGCCTCATCCATCTGCTCCATTCCTACGTGTGCCACAGCTGGGGGGCTGCTCTCAGCCTATCCCCCCCCCAGCCAGACTCAACAGGCCCAGCTCCTCATAAGGCTGGGTGCTCTAATTCACAACCCACTGGACAGCCACTGTGGGGTCGTGGCAGGGTCCCCATGTCCCCCTGGCTCAGCACCATCATCTTGGGACCCTTCCAGCAGGGCTAGTGGCTCCTGCCTGCTCTGGTGCCTCGGCTGACCTCGGTGCTGCCCTCCCAGCACCGTGCCACTAGTGCTTGAGGAGCTCCCAAGCAAGGAGGAGAGACCTCAACTACCAAGGGATGCGTGGAAAGCACCATCACCACAAGCGCGTCAGGCCAGCAGGAAGGAGGGGACAGCAGGGAGTGTCCCACCCCCTCCTCGGGCTGTCCCAGCTGAGGGACAGGGGCCAGGCCACCGGTGGCTCTACCGGGACCCCTCCATCAGCCTCAGGATGCTGCTGTAGAGGCGCCCAGGGGCGTCCAGGCCCCAGACAAAGTCCCAGTGGTTCCAGTCGGGGATGTGGGTGTAGGTGACGAGGTGGGTGATGCGGGGCAGCAGCAGGAGGACGTCCCTCCAGTCAGCCGCCCAGTCCTGCCCTCCCGACCACACCGCGGTGGGCACCGGCATCTCCTCCACGCGGTACAAGGGCGGTGTGTTCTGCAAGGACACGGGGGGCTCTCAGCTGGTCAATCCCTGCCAGCCATTCTGTCCCTGCACCACCCTGGATACACCCCCAGCATCTCCAGCTGCCACCGCAGCTCCTACCTGGTGGTACCTGGCTGGGTTCTCACTGCCATAGTCAAAGGCTTTGAATTCTCCAGATTTTATCACCTGGGGAGAGAGGATGGATCTGCTGTGGGAGGCCAGCAGGTGCTACTGCGTGGGTCTTGCATCTCCTGGCCCCCTCGAGGCACCTGTCATGAGAGGTGCTCAGAAGGGGTTTGTGTAAGTCTCTGCTGTCCATCTGCCCGTCTCCAACAATGCCAGCTGGCTGGGGACAGGCAGGACGAGGTCTCCTCTCCCAATGTGGGACATTGCAGGAGATGGCATCCCTGCGAAGACAGTCTTTCCACCTTTTTAACATGGGCTTACACCTTTTAGCCATGGGCTGACAAACCAAGGTGTTGCATATGACTCCTTGGCTGCCCCAGTGCCACGCTCTTCCCTTTGAAATCCTGCACACCACCAGCTTGTGCGTGCAGGGTGCTGCTGGAGTTCCTTCAACAACCTGATTGTCCTTTTCCAGCTTCCATTACCTATAATTCGGCTCTTCAAGGAGGGACATGGGTGAAGTTCTCCAGCCCTGACCCCGTTTCCAGCAGTGCTACTGCTGAAGCTGCAGAGTCCATCTCCTTTGCACAGGGGGAGATGTTGTTGGGTCTCCCTTTTCCTCCTCTTCCAGTTCCCCCAGCCTCTCCTTGGGCTTCCACCCACCAGTACCACGGTGTCCCCAGGTTCTGCTGTGGTGACTCCTGGGGGGCTCAAACAGGAGGTCTCAGCATCCATCTGTGGCCTCCCCATCCTGTACCTTGTCCTGCCCGGCACAGCACAGGACACACACTGCAGTGTCCCCTGGTTTCCAGTGGCACCATGGCAGCTCATCCTGCATCCAGCACTTCTTCTAATTTCTTGCCTTTACTTTCTTGGGAGCTGGGAGTAATGTCTGAGATCCCTGAACTCTCATGTCTGCCCTGGGCACAGCAGACTCTCAGTGTAGGGACCATCCCAGGGGTGAAGCCTCTGTGTGTCAGGGATCCTACCTGTGCCCAGTGGATGATGTTTTTGACAGAGGTGCCATCCGGATAGTGGGATGTGTACACATCCAGCCGTGTCTGCAAGGAAACAGATCCCAGTTATCGCCGCTTTCCAGCGGATGGGAGTGGAGTGGCAGCTGCCAGGTGTTTCCCAGAGCAGCCACTGCTGAGTCATGCTGCCTGAAGAGCTGGACCAGGTTCAGGAATAGAATTTTCATTAAAAAACAATTGCTGTGAGGCAGCTTTGGAAGGAGAGTGATGGGGATGAAGGATGAGCTCAGTGAGATACCTTACCTGGGCTCAGGGGCTGTGCTCAAGGCCTCAGTGACTGCCTGAGGTCGCCCAGAGGCTGCTCAGCAGGTGGGTCAGAGCAGGGGCTGCACCCCAGGGTGGTCACAGTGACAGGCAGCCCTAATTCAGAGGTGTTGTCAAGGGCCACTTGGCCACTGACATTTACCCAGCAGAGCCTGGGGGCTTTTCCTGTCCCAGGAGGAAAAGCATCTGGCAGAGATGTTGCCCATGCAGGGTCTGCCTGCTGTGAGCACTGGGGGCGTGTGGCTGTAGCAGGGTGGGCAGTGTGGGGGCAGAACGGCGACCCTGGGACCCTCGTCCCCACTGGAATGGCACACCCACCGTGTTGAGGTTCTTCTCATTGTAGCCACCCAGCAGGAAGAGGAGGTTGGCACAGGGCCTGTGCAGCAGCGTGTGCCTGCACAGCTCCGGGAGGAACCGCCACAGCTTCCTCACCCGCAGGGACGCGTCCGTTCTGCCGAGCAGCAGCTGCAAAGGGAGCAAAGGGCGACGTGCATTTCCTGCTTTTCCCTCCCTGCAGCCCAGCCCCACAGCCAGGCAGTAATGGGAATATCCAGGAGTCAAGCCTACTGCCCCCCTGCCCTCCTGCCCCACAGAGATGTGTACAGCTCGTTGCAGGAATTGATGCTGACTGAACACACGCCAGGGAAATCAGTATTCACAAGTCTCCTCTTGCCCCCCACCTCCCGCAAGCAATGGATCTGTTTTTCATGGAACCAACATGGCAAAGCTGCTCTTTTCCAGGTGTTTAGCCTGAGGCCCCTACAAGGGCCACCCATATAAAGACCACGTTTATCCTACAGATGGAAAGAAGACATGCACTTAACAAGGCCATCTGGGACTGTATGTGCACTTGGATTGTGTCTGTGCTAATAAATCAGCAGGAATTAGCTGTTTTCTGCTGCATCAGAGAGCCCCAGGGGCTGTGTCCGAGCATGGTCCCTTCTCTAGAACCAGTCAGTTTTGGGGCAGAAGGGCATGGAGCAATCCCTTACCGGAATCATCTTGAGCTTGTTGTCCAGGAGGAGCTGCATCTTCATGAATGGACTTCTGGAGTGCTTGGGTACCAATACTGGAGCCAGGGCAAAAAACATTTTGACTTTCTGAGCCAGTTCGGGCATGGATGAAAACGCAATAAATGCTGAGGAAACAGGAAAACAAGACAGAAAGACAAAACAGACTTGCTCCATCTTTCCTCGGGTGCTTGATACGAGGGTTCACTTGGACCCAGGTCTGTTTAATTTATTATCTCCATTTGGAAGTCTGAGATCTCTTGCCACCTTCCTGCTAAATGCTGGTGCAAGAGATGCCCAATGGGAGGCAACACCTTTATTCCCTTGGCTGATCGGGTGCTTCAGTGGTTGTTAAGCCCACATGGAGGGGACCCCTCTGCTTTCTGCTGGCAAGCACCGAACTGAAATGTTTCAAGTCAGGGTGGTGGGCGACCCCTCGGAACGCACCAATTGAGCTGCCCTGCGAGTAGCCAATGTAGTGGAGCTGCTTCTGCCCTGTTTTCTGCAGCACAAAGTCAATGGCAGCCGGGAGGTCATACATTGCCATCTCATGGAAGCTGCAATACAGGAGGGGGGTGTTGGTTATGAGGCAGCAACAGGATGGCAAACTTACCTTGAGCTGCTTTGCGTTGCCCAGATTTATATCCGAGGCTGATTTTCCAGGAGAAAATTCCTGGCATGGATCCCTCCTGCCGTGGCATCATCCTCCCCTGAAAGGGCTTAGTCCTCCCACGGCTGTGGTAAGCAGTAAATACACTGTGCAGAGCATGGCCAGCATTCCAGTGCCATACCCAGCCTCTCTGCAGACCCAGAGCTGGCTCCCACCAGGATTACAGCACCTACTCTGTTCCTTGGGATGCTCTCTCCCAGAGGGGAATGGAGCACCAGTTCCTGTGCCTGTTGGTGGGACGTGGTGAAAGGCAGTGTGAGGTTTTTTTGAAAGCCTGTTTATGAGCTTGGGGATTCTGCTCTGGAGAGGCAGTAGCAACTTAAAAAGGGGGGACAAGGGTCAACAAGGTCTAGGAGCAGGGGAGGAGTGCAATAAAACTTGTGGACATCTCAGTGGATGGTCCTGAGGCCGGGCTGATGTTTCTGTGCCCTTGGCAGCTGCAGGGAGGTGCTGGCACCATGTCAGTAGGCAGGTCTGCTCAGGTCCCTCCATCCTCCCCGGGGAGGGGCTGTGCCAGGGATTAGACGCTCTGACTTGCCTGCTGGGAGGCACCCACCTCTGCCTAGAGCTTGGCGGCAGACAGAGAACATCACCAGGCTTTTGTAACGCGCTCCAGCCCACCTGAAATCCCAGAATTCCACCTGGTCAGCTGAGAGGTGCTGGTGTCTTCGGGACCAGCTCGTCCCCCGGCTGTTTCCCAGCCACACGTCATAGCCAGAGTCTGCTAGTATGAAGCCAAGGCTGTTGTTAGCCAGATTTTCCACCCAGTGGCTGCCTTCTCCAAGTATCCCATGCTGGAGAAACACGACTGGCTTGGGCCCTGGGTGCAAAAGAAACAGCACATTTCATTGAACCAGATTCTCTCTATTCACTCACCCCTAGTTAAGGCCAGTAAAGCCTCTTCCTTGCACTGCCAGAGAATGTGCAGAATGTGCATTTTGATGATGTGTTCTGGTGCTACAGTTTTGAGTGTAAATTGGAGAAATCCCACAGATTCTGTATTTTTGCTTTAACAATGACTATTCCCCTGGCCTGTCCAGGTTCATCCCCTCCCCTGCTTACATTCAGCATCTTAGGGCTGGTTTTTTTGATGACTCTGAAATAGATCTGTACCTCTGTTCTTCGGCTTTTCTCTTCCATGAGGAATTCTGTTCAGGTGGATGTAGTAGCCATCACGAGTCAGGACGTCATACTCCTCACTGGGGTACCCTCTGTGGCAGATGATTTGGCTCTGGGGGAAGAAAAAACCCAGGTGGGAAACTTTCCATAGCGAAGGTGCTTATCTGACTTGAAGAGCACATCACTTGGTAAAACCAAAGTTGTGGGGCATGGCTTTGCCCAGGCTGTCTCTGAATCAGCTGAGGATTTTTTGTGACAGAGGATGCTCTGTCTGAACCCTGCCCCAGTTATCTGCCCAAGGGAAGGGGAGATGCTCAGCCATAGGCAGGAGGAGAGCTGGCGGCTGCAGGGATTGAAACGGTTCCAAACACGACGATTGAAACCGAAAGGATTTTCTGACGCCTGACCCCTCTTTCCTGATGGCTGGCACCGATTTCCTGATACCTGACACCAACAGCAGCACGTGTCACATCAGGTTCCCAGCTGATGTACCGGGAAGATAAGGTGGTGTGGCAGATGGAACCTGCCGAGCTGGGCTGACTGGAAGGGCAGTGGGATAAACCCCATAAGAATCGTTGCAGGGCTCCTGAGGCCCTGCCTGAGCTTTACTTATGCTGAAAACTCCACAGATTGGGAAGTTTCTGCCTGGTAAAATCCAGCTGTGGTCCTGCCCACACATTGCTGTATGCTCCCTTTGTCACGAGGTTGGCAGGAAAGATTAAATGCAGCAAATTTACCACATCTTGGGTCCTGCTAAACCCAGCTTCAGAGCCTTGCAGGGCTCACCTGGACATGGCCCTGAGCTGCAGCTGAAGGAGAGGAACCATGCACAAATTTCTACCCTCTGGGGAGATATCTGATCAAATCCAGTCTGGGGTTATCCCCATCTCAAACTGCCCTGCTGGTAATTGCACTTAATTCTGCTGAGAGGAGGAGCTTGTTAATGATGGAGTGGAGGCAGCATCAAATCAACACCACCAGCCCTCTCCATGTGCCCTTCATCCCTCTCTCCTCCAGCTGAACGTGCCCAAGCTTTAGATGGGAAATTCAAAGTTCTCCTGGCTTACAATGTTCATGAGACTCTCGGGATTTAGAGCCTTTTTCTGCTTGATGGCATCTTCGGAGTTCACGGGTGCTTGTACGAAAAACAGGATTGCAATAAACAGCCACATCTTGTGCCTGTGTAAATAATAACAGCAACAACAAAAATAGTGATACTAATGGTAATAATAGGAATAGGAGCAACAACAAGAATAACAATAGTAACACGGATGCTGTTGTTATAGTTGTTGATTATTATTGTTACTAGAATTTATATGAGTGTTTCTTTTTACTTGGTTAAGTTCCTCACGTATCTGAAGATCTTGTATCATTTTCTGGGTCAGGAAAGCGGAGGGAATTCCCAATTTCAGTTTTCTTTGCAGTCCACATGAGAATTTTTTATACTCCTCTCTACAGAAAAGATCTGGTGCTAGGCAGGAGCCTTTTCTATATTTTTAATGGCAAGAAGAAAGAGAACCAGCTGTGCAAAACAAGAACTAAACCAATACCTTTAGGGCAGTGGTCTCACAGAGAAAACTAATCTAAAGAGGGAGTTTATGCTGTGGAAGGAACATGTTTAGCATGGCTGGGTTGTGACTATGTCTATATTTTTTGTGTTTCTTTATTGCATAGCTTTTGTACCCAAAACCCACTGTAAACAGAGGGATCCTATAAACTGAAACTGGTAGAGCCTCACAGGAAGGCTATTGGTTAAATAAGGGTAGGCTGAAAAAAACAGAAACCTTTTTGATCACTTTAGATGCTCCTGAGCTGAGCAGAGGCATATTTTTAATGCACACAATACTAGTTTTTTGCCAGGCTCTCAAAAGTTAAAGCTTACCTTCAGCCCAGCAGCATGAATTGTGAATTATTCTCTGCCTCCCTCCTTCTGCTCCCAGTGGATCTCCCACACCACGAGACTTTGCTACCCTCTGAAATATTCCCAGCAAACCTACCTGTACATCACCAAGATTCGAGTTAAGACCAAAAATAAAAAAGAGCAAACAATTCTTTGTCCCACCTCAGGGCAGCTCCAAAAGGACACAGATCTGAAGACAAGGAGGAAAATACGTTACCAGGCAGAGCCCACTGGTGTGTCTGACCAGGCTGGTGGTGGCAGTGCTGGTGGCTCTGTCATCACCAGAGTTAAAAGGACCACGCTGTGTCAGAGCCCAGCCACGCTGCCACCCTGCTGTCCCTCGTCACGTGTGCCCTCCAATTAACAGATGTGTGCTGATCACTCCTGTGGCACCTCCCTCCATGTGGCTGTGACTTTCATGCTTGCTAAGGATTGCGTTTCCAGATTGGTGTGCTGAGGAATTCCAGCTATGGAGTTGCACCTTAAGCTCATGATAGCTACGTTAAAAAAAAAAAAAACAAAACCCAAAAAACAACAAAACAAACCAAAACAACAAACCAACAGCTTTTCTTTGTAAGAGGTCATTTCCTAACTGCCGGGGTCATTTTCTATCTCCCAGGGTCATTTAGAAGAGTTCCTGGTGCAACAAAAAAGCTACCACCTTTACAAAGGCTTAGCAGCAGGCCAAGCTCCCCAAGGACACCCCAAGGACACCCCAAGGACAGGTCAGGCTTCACTGCCTGCCTGGGTGGAAGACACTTGGTCATTCCACCCCTTCTGAAAAGTGACAGTAAGGTCCAAAAGTGTCATGTTAGCAAGGGAAAATTTGCAAAAGTTCTTCAGGGCTCTCTGGAAAAGCGCCAGGCTGAACGATCCTTCTGGAAAAGCACCAGGCTGAACATCCCTTTTGGGAAAACACCAGGCTGAACATCCCTCTGGAAAAACACTAGACTGAATGAACCTTCTGGAAAAGCACCAGGCTGAACATCACTTCTAGAAAAGCACCAGGCTGAACATCACTTCTAGAAAAGCACCAGGCTGAACACACCTTTTGGGAAAACACCAGGCTGAACATCCCTCTGGAAAAACACTAGGCTGAATGAACCTTCTGGCAAAGCACCAGGCTGAACATCACTTCTAGAAAAGCACCAGGCTGAACATCACTTCTAGAAAAGCACCAGGCTGAAGGTCTCAGCAGCTGCCAGCAGTGCAGGGGAGAGCTGGTACAACACCTCTGCTTGGCCAAAGCCGCTGCAATTGCACAGAGCCCAGCGTTTGCTCCCTCCCTGCAGCCCGTGACCGCCCAGCCCACGCCTTTCCCTACCTTGGTAGCCACCTAGAAGCCCGAGGTTGGCCCTGTGGGTGCCTTCCCTGGCTGTGGATCAGGCTGCCTCCCGAGGCTGCTGTCGGCCTGGTGCATGAGGGGAATGGGAGTTGTGAAACTCAGCCCCAGCCGGCGCGTGTTGCTCCATCGCCACACTGGAATTTTCTGTCGGTGCCGCAGCCACTGGCACACGGGGCTGTGTGGGCGCTTTCTTCCTCATGGCAGGCCTGGCCTACTTTGTTGCCTTCTGCACCTGTTCCTGTACCTTTGGGAAATGTCTTTCCTCATCTGTGAGCACAAAAATCCCACTACAAAGAGTCAGAGAATTGTGGAATGGAACCCATCTAGGCTGGAATGACCTTAAAGCCCATCCAGTGCCACCCCTACCATGGGCAGGGACACCTTCCACTGTCCCAGGCTGCTCCAAGCCCCATCCAACCTGGCCTTGGGCACTTCCAGGGATCCAGGGCTAGGTACAGATTCTCTGGGCACCCTGTGCCAGGGCCTGTCCACCCTCCCAGAGAACAATTCCTTCCCAATATCCCATCTGACCCTGTCCTCTGGCAGTTTGAACCCATTCCCTCTGTCCTGGCACTCCAGTTCCTGTTGCAGATTCCCTCTCCAGCTTCCCTGTATCCCTTCAGACCCTGGAAGGAGCTGTGAGGTCTCCACACAGCCTTCCCTTCTCCAGACTGAGCAGCCCCAGCTCTCCCAGCCTGGTTCCAGAGTGGAGGTGCTCCAGTCCCCTCAGCAATTCCATGGCCTCTTCTGAACCTGCTCCAACAGTTCCATGCCCTCCTTATATTGGGGGCACCAAAACTGTGCACAGGTGAGGTCTCACCTGAGTGGGGCAGGGGAGCAGAATCCCCCCTCCCCTGCTGCCCACACTGCTGCTTTCTAACTCCACTACTCTTTCTCTACTGGAGGTACTAAGTAGTAGTAAAAAAATAATAGTAATAGAGGTTGGAAAGGCAGCAGAGACCTCTCTGATCCTCAGGCTGTGGAATGAGGCCATTGGAGCAGTGTGTCAGTGCTGAGGTGAGTGTGTGATTCACCACCTGGAGTTATTCTACCTGTAGTGGAAAGAGAGAAGGTGCAAAAAAAAAAAGCAGCTGGATTTTTACTGAGGAACTCTTGTGTATCTTAGTCAAAGGGAAGAATGAAGACCTTTGAGGACTTGAAGGAGGTTGGGTCAGATGGGATATTGGGAAGGAATCGTTCCCTGGGAGGGTGGAGAGGCCCTGGCACAGGGTGCCCAGGGAAGCTGTGGCTGCCCCTGGATCCCTGGAAGTGTCCAAGGCCAGGCTGGACGGGGCTTGGAGCAGCCTGGGATAGTGGAAGGTGTCCCTGCCCATGTCAGGGGGTGGAATGAGGTGGTCTCTAAAGTCCCTTCCAACCCAAACCACTCTAGGATTCCACAATTCTCAGAGGGGTGTGTGTCCAGGTGGGCTGGCCAAGGTTTCCAGCCAATGACTCACCCGTGTGCTTCCTGGGCTCTGCCTGAGGCCCAAATCCTATACTTTTCTTGGCCTCTGAGGCCCTTTAAGCATCAAAAGTTACATCTTCTGGTGTGGTGTGTTGCTTCTGCCTCTTGTTGGCTTCACCCTTCATAGATATTAGGCAGCATTGTTGCTGGATGCCTTTCATGTTCTCATTTGAGGCATCACCGGACTGCAACCCCACCTGCTGCTGGCACAACAGGAAGAGAAATAGCCCCTGGGATCAGCTGTGTCCCCACTGCTGTCCTACAGGTGCAGGTCTGCTGCTGCTGAGTCACCTCCTCTGAGGCACACCGTGGCGCAAGCAGCACGTTCCTCAGCACTGGGATTGGGGTTAATCCTGTCCTGGGCTATCCGTGCACACCTTTCCTCCAGCTCCTGCCCTGCTGTTGCTCCTGATGCCCTCCCATATGTACCAGCCACCAGACTGTGTGCCCAGGGTGCTGGCTGGTGCCTCTTGCCAAGCACAAGGGTAAACCAGTCACAAGTTATCTTCCTGGCATCCTGAGCTGGGAAAGGGAGTATCAACCTGATTTTGGCAATAAGGGAATGTCAGCTCTTGTGCAATTCCTGCAAGGTAAGCACAACCCCCTTGCAGTAACCTTGGAGAACATAGTTCAAGTTAAAGAACCTGATGAGGGAAGCAGTCCTTATCTGCCTGTACCTCTCCTAGTTTAAAGTCTCTTTGGCTAGGGTGGGATATCTCTGGTTTACACATTTAGCAGGGTTTTTTTCCCATGCTAGAGTTGCACAGTGGAGCTTGGGGAAACAGCTGATCTTTTCATAACACCCTGTTAAAGTTGTTCATGCAATCATTCTGTTTGCTATAGTGAATTGGAATAAACAGAAGCATGAACATTCCTGAATGTGTATTGGGAAATAATGGAGATGTGATCACTGGTGCTTTTTCTCCAGTAATTCCTTCCCTGTTCCTGTGTTCAGAAGAGCCCATAATAACCCTGAACTTCTTGCACTTCTTCCTTGATCTCTTTTCACTGTACAATTGGCTTTAAAGTGTATTTTACAGCTAAAAGAGTTTAGTTTGTGGGTGAACAGACATGGGAGAGCATGAGCAAAAATTCCCTATAAGGAAATACCTACAGTTTTCAAATTTGGTGCCACAGTTCTCTTGAGTTTATTTTCCAGCATACTGGAGAAAAGCTGATCTGGCTCAGCTTTGCCAAAGCCCTGATCAGGGCTGTTGGAGATGTTTAGGGAGCAGGAACATGTCCCACAGGACATAGTCCATAGACAGGGATGGACTCGGTTGGAAAAGACCTTATGAGATCATCAAATCCAAGCTATGACCTAACAACTCCTCATCAACTAAACCATGGCACTGAGTGCCACATTCAGTCTTCTTTTAAACATGTCCAGGAGTGGTGACTCTACCACCTCCCTGGGCAGACGATTCTAGTGCCCAGTCACTCTTCCAGTGAATGATTTTCTGCTGATGTCTAACCTAAACTTTCCCTGGTGCAGCTTAAGACTGTGTCCTCTCGTTCTGTCAGTGGTTTCCTGGGAGAAGAATTGTCATAATCAACACTGGCTTGTGAAGTTTTAGAGAAAATTACATCTGATCTTGATTTCAGCTAACTGTAACTTTCCATGACTTTATACCATTCCCACCTGCTTGAAGTCCCATCACATGAAAATGCAAGTCTCAAAGACCAGGGTCTCTCTTTCAGAGGTTATTCTAACAAACTCAAAAGAAATTTTGAAAATTACATCAGAAATAACACGGAAATTGCTGTGAGTTCCCTAAATAAAAAAGCAAAGTGTTTTCAACTGAATGAAAGCCTGAATCTACTCAGCAATGCCTCTCAAAATTGTTGTCAAGCTGTTAAGGATCAAAAAGATGTGAAAAGGCAGCACACCATCTGTCATAACTTGATGAAACCTTGTCCTAGATTAACTCTGGAACAAATCAGTTTCTAAATAACCCCACAGGGCAGCACATTGCTTAAAGCAGACACCAGAGCAATCTTTGGATTACTTGCAAAAGCACCACTTCTATTCAAGCCAAGGAGGCTGTGGATGGGGTGTTCAACACCTCTCCAGTGTGGGCACAGCCTGGAGCTGTCCCCGTGCTCCACTCCATGACTCCTTCTGTCCTTTGCATTGACTGTGTGATGGTAGGAAATGATGGATCAGCCAGCACGGTGAGAGAGATGTGACACAGGTCTAAGCCCTCATGGCCTCATGTGACACGCATGAGAACATCTGGAAGAAAATTGAATAAGAGGCTGAGTGACCAACATCCTCCCCACGTGTGACTGAGGCTGGTTTTCCCACACAGGCAGGAGAAAAAGGGTTGTGAAGGCTGTGTGCTGTGTTGGAAGCACTGAGGGTGAGAGGTTGAATTGACCACCACGGACTGAGATATGCAGGACAGGTCCAGAGAAGGCCACTAAATTGGTTAGAGGGATGGAGCAGCTCTGCTGGGAGGAAAGGCTGGGAGAGTTGGGATTGTTCAGCCTGGAGAGGAGAAGCTTTGGGATCACCTCACTGTGGTCTTCCATTGCCTGAAGGAGATAGAGGATTCATGAAGAGAGACTGTTTAAAAGGGATGGAGTGCCAGGACACAGGGAATGGCTTCCCACTGCCAGAAGGCAGGGTCAGATGGGATATTGGGAGGGAATTGTTCCCTGGGAGGGTGGAGAGGCCCTGGCACAAGGTGCCCAGAGAAACTGTGGCTGCCCCTGGATCCCTGGAAGTGTTCAAGGCCAGGCTGGACTTTGGGGCTTGGAGCAGCCTGGGACAGTGGAAGGTGTCCCTGCCCATGGCAGGGGGGTGGAATGAGATGGGCTTTAAGGTCCTTTACAACCCAAACCATCTGTGATTCCATGATTCTGTGATACCCTGTGCCATCACCACAGACCTGTCTGATGATGTTTGACTTGCCCAACAGACTTGAGACTCTCAAGGAGTCCAGTCCTACCATGGTGATCCCAGGAGATGGAATTTCACAATATTTATTCTGCAAGCATAAATCAATTTGCTTCCAAAACACACCTCTTCGTCTGTTGTTGATCCTTTAACAGCAGAGGGGAAGCAAGTACCAGAACCTGATGTAGCCAGAACTTCACCGAAGTGCTGTCATGGGTGAATGAAGATAATGCATTGCAAACACTGAACCAGGTAATTGCAGAAACTTTGTAACCTGAACAGAAAGAGACTAAACTCTGCACTTTTTATGACTTTTCAGAAGTTAAAAGTTAGTGCTTTTGAACTAAACTTGAATAAATGGCAGGTGGGGGACATGGTTTAGTAGTGAGCATGGTTGGGTTTGATGATCTTAGGGATCTCTTAAGGATTCTGTGATTCTAATTTCCTGCCAGCTTTTCAGAAGTTTGCAGGGGAAACATCTCGCCAGTATCTTTGTGTGTTTATTTGCCAAGGTGGAGAAGTCATCCTGCATTTGCATTGATATCCATGGCATGAGCACAGTACAGTCCTGTAAGATGCTGCTCCAGGGCACAGCCCTGGATCACACACACACACAAAAAGTCATTACAAATATCCTAAGTGAGGCAGCTAATCACTGGCAATCCAGGCAGATCCTATCTGACCTATAGCCTCATTTCTGCACCCTGGGATTACCTCACCCTGTCCTGTTTTCTTCTGTGGTCAGTTCCAGCTTTGAGGGCAGAAAGTAAAACACTTTACAGGTGGTAACTCGAGCAGAGCCCCCTGCAGTTGTCCCACAAGGGACCACCAGCCCTGTGTCACCATCTCCAGACACCTGGATGAAATTCTGCTGCTAAAACCCCACAGTTTGGCTCTGGAGAGCAGCTGTGTTGGACTCCACACCCTCCTCATCACCCACTTCTTCCCTGCAGGGAGATGCTGGTGGTGGCAATGTGGATATCTGCCAACATGACCAGCTACTGGAAATTATCCCTGAGCAGGAGGAGCATTGGGCAAGCAGCTCTCCCTCACCTGTCTATGGTAAGATGTCTGTGCTGAAAACCCCCACGGAATCCTGGAATGGTTTTGGTTGGAAGGGACCCCATAGCCTGTCTCATTCCACCCCTTCCACTATCCCTGGTTGCTCCAAGCCCCATCCAGCCTGGCCTTGGGCATTTCCAGGCATCCAGGGGCAGCCACAGCTTCTCTGGGAACTCTGTGCCAGGGCCTCCCCACCCTCACAGGGGACAGTTTCTCCAGAGTTTTGGCCTCTAGTTAACAGTACAGCCACACAGAGCCCAGTAGACCCTATCCAAATTATTATTATTATTATTATTATTATTATTATTATTACTACATATTTGTGGAAAGAGAACCTTATCCTTTGCCCTGTTTGCTCCCAGGCATATTTTAAGAAGATAGTTACACAAACCAGCAAATTCACAATACCTCCTCTGATCAAGGTATTATTAACAATTTAATCCAGAAGCTGAAAACAGATTTAGACTTGTTACTGCTTTCCAGCACACTCTTCTTCTGTCCCACAAAAGCATTCCCTGAGAGGCAGCAAAAGGTGGCTGGGTTTGTGCCTCAGAATAGCTTAAAGTGGTAGAACTTGCTGAAACCCCTTTGTGTATAAGTAAGATTATCCAAATCAGCATGAATCTGAGAAAGATGTCCCCTTTGTTAGTAAAATGGGCAGTTCTCATGGAGGAAAACCTATGGCCACTCTCCACTATCGCCAGGCAGGAAGCTTATAGCTCCTTCCAAGTGTGAATGAAGGCAGTGAGTGTCAGGATGCTGGGATTCTTGATGTGGAAGCATTGCCAGAAGGTGAATATAGGTACACAGGATCCATCCACCACATGGTTTAATCCCAGCAGACCTGTTCCTGTGGGGCACCAGCATCCAGGGAGGCATGGAACTCCTGTCCAGCTGTTTGCAGCTGGGAACCCAAGCTCAAGGAGCCCAGAGTCCACAATGGCCACCAGGAGCCAAATTCCACTGAAATTGGTTGTTGCTGGAAACCTGTGTGAGTGAGGCACTTGGGAAGCTCAGGGTGTGAGGGCCACACTCAACTTCTGCAGGGAGCTCAGCCTATTGAGCCTCAATCCAGAGTGCTTTCCCAATCATTGGGTTGGCTGGCTTTCCTTGCTGGCCAGAGTAATATCAATCCAGACCAAGTATTGCAGTTTATTGAGCTTTTTCCCCCAATTTTTCTTCACTTTTTCTTTTTTCTTTTTTTCCCCCAATGAAAGAAGCCCCAAAAGTCATTGAGAAGCCAACAGCAACTACCACTGCCCCAGCTCTAGGTGCCCTTCTCCATCAGGTCAAGCATTTCTTTGTACACCTGCTCATAGACCTGCTCACCCCAGAGGAAATCAAAGTGGACAAATTGGGGGATGTACTTTTTGTAGGCCACGTTGGAGATACGGGGCAGGGTGATGTTCACATCTTCAGGGGCTGAAATCCAGTCCTGGCCTCCATACCAGGCAGCCAGCGGGGTTTTCATGTTCTCCAGCTCATAGAAGGGAGGAGTGGTCTGGAAGACAGGAGGGAGGTAAAAGGCAAGCCAGAAATTCAAAGTCTATCCTGATGACTGATTGGAATTTCTCCCTTATCCTGAGGGACAGAAGAGGAACTATCACCACAGAGCCTCACTATGCCTTGGGCTCCTGTTCTTTTCACCAGAGGGTCAAAAAGTTGTCACTGAGCGACTTTTTTATTAGAAAGTTATGAACCTGCTTCCCCATATAAAGTAAATTCCATAAATACCATGGAATTCATAGAATCACAGAATGGTTTGGGTTGGAGTGGACCTCAAACATCATTTTGTCCCAGCTCTCCTGCCATGGGCAGGGGCACCTTCCACTAGCCCAGGCTGCTCAGTTCTCCAAATTCAGTCTCAACCACTGCAGTGTTTTCATTGCAATATATATTTATTTATTTTTTCTCTGAGCACGGCTCTCTCTTACCTGGTTGTAATGAAGCATGTTGTCACTGCCATAATCGTAATATTTGAATTCTCCTGTCTGATAGAGCTGCAAAAGGGGAGTTATGTTTATTATCCATGCTTTGGAGGGGTCTCTAAGAAAGATAAAAGAGGTGACAAGGGACTGCACTGCTCTCTCCTGCCGCCAAGGCTTAGGGAAGTGATTTTTACATCTGGAACTGGATGCAGGGAGAAGAGCTCAGCCCCAGGAAGACCTTGGCATGGAAACCCACAGGGAAGAACTTGGTGTACAACCAAGAGCCTCGAAGGAGACATGAATCAGACCTTTGGGCAAGTTTTTTGTGTGTTGTGGTCAATGCCATCAGCAGAAGGATGTGAGTAGAATGCTTTTAATAATCAGTTGTATCACTAGTGGTCTTACTGACCCTCAGCCTTTACTCTGGCGTCTCCTGTCCTGGTTTATCTCCAGCCTTTGTTCCACCTCCACCTTCTACAAGCTCCAAGGACTCTCGGACCTCTCTCTTTTGTTGGAATAAATAACTTCATCTGCACCAGTGTTTCAGGGCAGCTTTCCTCTCTCTCCCTTACACAACTCTGCAGGGGGAGCAGTGGGGGATTTTTCCCAGCCCCTGAACAGAGAGAGGCGAAGACCAAGTGTTACCTGGCGCCAGTGCAACATGTTTTTTAGGGATGTGGAATCAGGGTAGTGGGCCAGGTAGACATCCATGCGGCTCTGCAAGAAACCATTGGAGAAGTTTATTCTCTGCCCCCCCCAAAAAATCCACGTCAGAAATAAAACTGCACATGTTCAGTAGCCACATGAGCTTCACTCACATGCTCACACAGAGCTGTAGAGCTCCCTGCAGCAAGCTGAGCAATTCCCATGGAGGGCTGGGCCATGTTAGGAGTCTGCCTGGTTTCCAAGGCAAAGTAAGGCTCCATAGCTCGTGCTCGGCATCCTTTTGCAAAGACAGAGCTCAACTCATGGCAGTGGCTATATGTTTCGTTCCAAATATGTTTCCTTCTTGGAATATTAAGGAATTACGCCAACGCTTTACTTGAGAACCCCCCACCCTGGTGCCTCCAGCCTGAATTTTTCTACCACTCGAAGATGTGAAAGGCCATGTGGAGGCAGCAGGCTGACAGCTTGGGCTCACACAGTGAGAATGTGGATCTCTTGAGAGGGAAGCTGGACTGTACGTACCACGTTCAAGCTGTTGGTAAACCCACCAGGCAGGTAAAAGACCAAAGAGCACAAAGTTTTCAGCATGGGGTAGATGCACATTTTGGAAATCACTTGCTTCAAGACCTCATCCTTATCAAAGACCACTGTGTGTCCTAAAATGAGCTGTGGAAATCAGAGGGGTGTATCAGTGGGGCTCATCTTCTTTTTTGCCTCCAGGTGCTCCCCATCTCTTTGCTCACTCCTGAAAGCTGCTGACAACTTTGCTGTGCTTTGTCGTTTTGGCTTTTCAGAAATGGCCACGGCCCTGGAAGAGCCCTGACCTTAAAGGAGAGGTTTCTCCTGGGAGAAGGGACCCCAAACCAATTCCTATTAATAGTTCTCTGATCAAGGCAGGACAGGAGGATGATTTACCCACCCTCCAGGCTCACAGCACACGCACAAACACACAGAGCAGGGAGATGGAGGTGATGTACAAGCACTGCGTGTCCCAGGTGACCTTGCCAGTCCCTCCTCCCCCTCACACCTCATGTGTGGTGAGGACATACCTTAACCAGCACCTCAGGAAGGTCAAACACCCTCACCAAGGGTGACTTCATGTTTGAGTTCACAGTGATGGGAGCCAAGGCGAAAAACATCTTGATTTTGCGATCCAGCTCGGGAATGGATGAGAAGGCAATGAAACCTGCATGAGGGAGAAGGAATCAGACCCTGCCCTGTTGTTTCTGAGGGAGCTGTTGACTTCCAGGTGTGTGTGCCCATCAGAAGGCCCCTCAGAGGTGGCTCTAGCAGGTCAGGCTCTGGCAGCCATGAGATGCACCCAGTTTGGGGCTGCCAGTGCTCACAGCTCTTCTGTTAATTACCTGCTCTTTTCCCTTTTGTTGTTTGGAAATGCCTGGACATTACCCTCTCTGACCAAGATTTTAGGAACACCCCCAGACTGGGGGTGCACAGCTGATGTGACTCTACCAGGTCTGCTCTCCTCCTCAGTACCTATGGTGGTGCCTTGGGAATAAGCCACGTAGTATAACTGCTCCTGCCCCGTTCTCTGCAGGATGTAGTTGATGGTCGCTGGAAGGTCATACATGGCCATCTCATGGAAGCTGCAGGGGAGACAGGCACATGAGAAAATCACCCTTGATGACCTTGCCATGGCTACTTGGATGCGGGCAAGAGCTTTGGCAGGAATGGGCAACCCAGTTTCTGCCCACTGGCAGAGGGTGTGACTGTCAGGACCACCCCTCCTCTAGCCTGCAGACACTGCTGAGGGTACCAGGGACCTGCCCACCCTCCAGTTTCATGGAAAACACACCTGTAAGCTGAGTATTCCTGCTGGTAGAATTCAAACTCTCTGTGTTTCCGTGACCAGCTGTTCCCCCGGCTGTTCCCGATCCAGATGTCGTAGCCAGCGTCGGCAAGGATAAAGCCCAGGCTGGTGTTGGGCAAGTTGGTGACCCAGTTGCTTCCCTCCAACACCAGGCCATGCTGCAGGAGGACCACAGCCTTTGGAGCTGGAGGAAGAAAAGGAGGAAGCATTTTTTCTGACCACGGCAAAATTGATCATTCACATCCCAGTATTGCTTTGGCAGCATCCCCCTGGGAAGTGACACCAGTGCAGGGACATGGTCACCTCTGTCCTCAGTCTCTCTGGGGAGATGTTTTCAAAGAGGGCCAGGGCAGAGGCTGGAAATCTGTGGTGTTTTTGACACTTATTTGCTGTATGTGTACATGCTTCCCGGGGGAAGCTTGTCCAGGGGAGGGACACACTGCCAAGAACTGGGCATTACCCCAGTAATTACCATTACTTTGAAACAGGGGTTTCAGTGCAAAATGGTGAGATGGCATCGAACAGGACACAGAAAGGATGCAAAATAGTGAGATGGCATTGGATTATTGGATTGGCTGCCTGGTTTGGTTTCCTTTCCTGACTAATAGCTTTTTGCTGCTCTACTGTCTGGTTTTGAGCTGAGGTAAAAGCTGGGGAAAGATTTCTCTGTCCCATTCATTCTCCTTCCTCTTCGGAGCAAATCCTCTCAGAACAAGGTAAGCACCTGCATTTCTTCTGCTCCCAAGGCTATTTGCCTGATTTTTCCTACAGGGAAAGCTGCCTTCTGGAGGACCCAGCCCATGGTGAGGTAGCCTTGAGCGTGGCCTAATCCAGCAGAACTCTCAGGGTGCCAGGACCAGGCAGAGCTTCCTGTGGCACTTACGGGGACAGAACATGTTGGGTGCCTGCGCCCCTGCCCCGTGGGAGATGCTGAAGCTCTCCGTGTTGTCTCTGCCATGGGGAATCCTCTGCAGGGTGAGGTAATAGCCATCGTCTGTCACCACCTCGTGCTCCTCATAGGGGTACCCGTGGTACCGGACAATTTCGCCCTGTGGGAAGGGAAGGACAGCATGGGACAGTCCCCAGGCAGGGAGGATCTCTGTCCTGAGGTGTGGGAGGGCTTGGCTGGGCAAAGCCATCAGTGCTGGTGGTGACTCCAGGGGGAGGTTGGACTCGGGACCTCCCAGTGTCCCTTCCACCAATGCTGTGGCGATGTCATGACTTCAGCCAGAATTTCTGGTAGGGCTCTGAGCAGATCTAGTGAAGAACTGTCAGTTTTTGTATTGCAATCAAGAGCAAGGCAGCGCAGAGAGCCAAACTCTGAGCCTGAATCCTGACCAAACCTGCTGACTTGGAACGAAGCCCCCCATAAATGCCTGCCATAAATCTCTGTATACATAAGAAAAGGGAGACAAACATCCAATAAAATCTGGGTATCAATCCTCGGTGAAGACACACAGAGCCTGTGGGTCTTGCACAGACCATGACAGCACAGGTAACTTGCACAACGAAGCAGGAAGAAGAGGTACTTACAACATCCATGGACACCTCGGGGTTTTCTTCTGACTTTGCAGCGATGAACATTAAACAAGAAATGAAGAGGAACAGCCACATCATGGTGCTCTGCAAAACATTGTCGTGAGGAGGGTGAGAGACTTTGCTGGCACTGGCATGGAAGCTGGGGGCAGTTATCTTGATGTGCACTCCACTTCCATCCACCTGACCCCTCAGCAGGTGAAAGAATTTGAAAACGGAATTATATTAAATAATTTGATTTAATATATTTAATACTATTATTTACTATTTTTATTTATATATAATACATAAATAAAATACATTTTTTATATAATAGATTTATTATGATTATTAAAAAAAACCACTGAAATATATGAAATAATTTTAAAACTGAAAACTCTAACTGGTTCTTAAAATGGCTCATTTTGCTCATCTTCAACAAAGCCAGAGTCCAAATTCCATCACATTTTAATCCCACGTTCTCCATCAGGCCCTCATATTCAGAAACATTCACAGGTCCAGGTACAGCTGTGCCTGCCCAGGGAAACCTGGTTTTCGAGGGGGTGATTATAGATCATTCATTTAAAATAATGTCTTGGATAGTTGGAAGAACAGGTTGTTTTGTTCCACTGATAGCTGAACTAATGAGAAGTAAACCATCCAATTTTAAGTTGCAGGGCCATGTTCTTGAGAAGAAATCAAAGAGTGTGGTTTGTTTGGGTTCTCCTTACGGCTGAGAGACGTCGGGATACTCCTGGCTTGTTTTTGCAGACCTGAGTGAAATGCCATCTCAGGACATCCCTGCTCTTACTGGGAAGGATTTTGGTGTCTGCTGCAGCTTGTTCCTACCACAAAACATCTCACTGCTATTTCACTTCACGGAAACAGAATCACAGAATGCTTTGGGTGGGAAGGGACCTTAAAGATCATCTCATTCCAACCCTTCTGCCACGGGCAGACCCCAGCCATAGAGGAAGGGGTAAATTTGTTGGAGGCAACAAATTCGCAGCAGAAATACTGCCTCAGCTACTTAGAGGAGCTAAGTAGCTCCTCTATTGTGTGGAGCAATTTAGCAGGGACCTGCCAAACTCCCACTGAATGCCAGTGCCAGGTATCTTGCACGCACCCCATTGCTTCCCTGGTGAAATAGAGGCGATCTGGGAGCAGCTTTCTGTGGCTTCCCGGCTGCCCATCATCCTCCCCTTTCCCTTCTGCGGGAGGAACCCGCTCCCAGTGCTGCAGGAGGTGGTTTGGCAGCGGTGGAGAAAAGTCGCCTGCTCTCTCTGGTGTCCCCGGAGCGGATGAGAGAGGAGGATCAGCGCACCTGCCCCGCTGCAGCCGGGCACGCCCCGGGGCCCTCGGGCACCCTCCCGCTCACCTGTCCGGGTTTTGGGGACCCCATCTCCCACCAAGGGCTCCCCAGCATCACCCTGGGGGGCGATCTGGGGACAAGAGCCCTCGTTGCGTCGCCTGTCGCTCGCCTCCACGAGGCTCTGGACTCGTTCTTTTAAGGGCGAGCCTTTAGAAGAAACGAGGAGAGACTGAGCACATTTTTGTGGCGTAGCGTCAGGAGAAGGGCATGCAAATTCCAGGGAATAGCCTTGCCTGGGATGGCCCTTTCCTCTCAACAGTCAGCTTGGAAAAGTATTCCCTTTGTGAAATGTCCCTCATCTCAGCAGACCTGGAGAATCCCTGGAGACCTCCGAGAAGTGCAGCAGGGTGACACCTCTTCCACCAGCAGCACGGTCCCGACCCCTCTCCAAACGCTCCCGCTCCCCTCCCTGAGCAGAGACATTCCTTTGGAGGCAGGACATCCTGGGAACCCAGGGAAAACCCTGCTGTCCCAGCCCTGGGGCTCTCCAAGTGCCTCCAGCTCTGTCCCGCTGTCCCCAGCGATGGCACCCAAGGAAGAGGGATTACCCGTCCAGGGGCTGCGGCAGAAGAGGTGTGGGAGCCTTTGTCCCTGATGTCCCCTGAGCAGAAGGTCCCTGCTGCCTGCACACGCTCTTTCTCATCGGGCTGTTATTCCCTCTGCTCCGCAGCCTGGGGAGCGCCAGGAGCCGCCACTCCCTCTGATCCCTCCTCCTCTGAACGTGTAATTTACCGCAGGGCTGGAGTCTGCTCGGGCAGGAGACACCCTCCCTGCCTGGGGCTGGCTTGGGAATGTTTTCGTGGCGCTGCAGAAGAGCTGAGAGCTGTAACCAATTGGTTCTTTCCACCTGATGGAGTCATTTGGCATGGACCATGTCCTCTGTGAACCCTCTGGACTCTCCACCTGCACTGGGACTGGCTTTTGTGCCGGTGCCCTGGGTGCTGAGGGGTGGCTGGGACCAGCCTAGCTCATCCCAACAAACTCCAGTGGGAAAGCCACCCAAGCTCCTTTTGGCCCTTCCCGCTGCCTCCTGGCATGGAATGAGCCTGAAAATGCAGAACCTCCCAGTCCCAATAGTGACTTCAGGGGGTGCTCTGTAAAAAGGAAAGAAAAATAAATCCATCCCTGGGGAGGGGAGAAGCTGCGGATGGAGACTTCACATCTTGCCAGGCTTCCCCTCTTGCCATCTGATGATGCCTTTGGCCAGGAGCTGCCTGGTGCCTGAAGAGGTCCCTGCAGGGATGGTGATGGCTCACATGAACTGTGGGTGTCATTTTAGGCATCTCTGCCTTTGTGACCACCTCTCCACTCCTTGCCCACGATGCAGGGCCCTGGTGGTGACAGTGCACCCCGTGGGATCCTGCATCCCTCCTGCAGTCAAAACCTGCCAGGTGTGGTCCAGCCACACTTGCTCAAATGCAGACAGGCTTTGGAAAGCCTGAATAGCTCCACCTCTATCTGGAACAGTAATGACTGGTCTTTACCAAGGACTAGCTGGAGGTAGTGCCAGAAGCCCTCCCAGCTTGCTCACCCTCAAATGAACAGTGGCTTAGAGAAGAATCTGATTTTTCCCCTTCAGGGAGAGGAGGAAAGGTGGAAAAATAGGATCAAGCATGCACAGACGAGAAAAAAAGCACTCCCTCTTCCTCCCAGCCCCCACGAAGAATTTGCCTTCCTTTTGGGGACAGGACATCAGAAAGGGTTTTATGGCCACTCATGGTCTATGACATGAAGGTCATAGGTTGGAGACAGACACATGACATGCCACATCAAAGGATCATGCCACAAACAGCCCGGTTTATTGTTCAGTGCCCCATTTTAGAAGGGTTCAAAACTCCCCTGCTTACACATCTGGTTTGTCAGGGTCTCCACACCACACAGCTCCCCAGCCTGCAATGTCTACATTCAGGGCTGAATGGGATTAGGAAGCAGGGGGCTCCTGTTTGGGTTTGAATCCAACCTATCATTGCTTTACCTGGGGATTTGTTTATTTCTGTAATGAGCTAGGCTAGCTGAATTGGATTTTTTGTTATGGCCACATTTATCTGTGCAGCTACAGACCAGCTGTGCTGTGACAATTCCCCCCTTTTTAAGAAATGCACTCTGTTCTTTTTGTATCCTCCTGCAAGGGCCCTTTCGCAGACAGGATGACAAAGACAGGATGAGCCTAGCTCAAAATAAGGCTTTCCACCCAACTGGACAAACCTAGCTCCACCCAGCCAGCAATGTATGGCTGCAGTACCCAGGAGACCCTGGAAACAGAAGCATATCCTTATCCCCAGGCAGTGAGATCACTTCCCATCTATTCCATGTATTCCACCTTCCCATCTATTAGTGATAAGGTTTCACACCATTACCTTGGGTTTGGGTGACTGGGCATCACTGGATGATTGCAGTGATCAAAAGTGATTTAAATTTACTGGATTCTGGGAGTTTTCCAACTCTCAGAATCTCTAATGGTTTAGAGTGTAGGTAGCTTTATCCCCTCTGCTCTGTGGAGTCTCACCACACATTCCCCCTCTCTGTTAAGAATAAATTTTAAAGTGCCATGTACACTTTCCGTGATGGCTTGTCCTGTTGCTGAGTGAGGAATACCAGTGTGGTGTAACACCCCACCCCAAGAGCTGTGGGAAATGTCTTGTTTTCTGTGAAATGTATGCAGGGCCATTGTCTGTTTTGATGATACAGGGGATACCCTGAGCAGCAAAGGCTGAACACCAGTGTGCAGTGGTAACCCGAGTCCTTTCTCCTGTGTGTAATAATAATTTTTAAAAGGATTACTGTGAATATGAGCAAATTATTATAAATATCATGAATGATGGGTCAGAGAGAGTTCTTTAGTGGGTTTCACTGTTCATGCAGGCCTTGACCTGGCAAGCATTAGTCAATCAAAAATGCGTATCTCTAGGCGTTTTGAATTTGATTTTTTACATTTGCATCTTTGCTTTTCAATGCTGAAACAGAAAATGCAGAAAGAGCACAGCACTGAGCAACCAGGCTGATAACTTCATCTGTCTTTGATTCTGAATGCACTGTATTCTCCCATTTGGATGTGTTTATATCAAGGTAAATAAATTCTGTTTGTTGTGGTAGCTGAACAGGCTACGAGAACCCACCTCTGTTTTTAGCCTTAAGAACTATAAACATGAACATAGTTTAACCTATTAAATTCAGATAAGATGCACATATCTTATTATGAACAGTAAGACAACACATCTAATAAAACAATAAGCATTATGAAACAAAATTAATTGCAACTGCTTAAATGCTTTACCTTCACACACAGTCTGTCATAGCTGGACTTGGATAGCCTTTTCTGGAATAAGGCTTCCAAGTTTACCGCAAAAAGAGGGTTCTATTTTTATAAGGACAAATTTACAAGTGAAAGTGACTTGATTTATTTTTTTTTAGGCTAGAAACACCTGGGATTTACAGCATACGTCCCTTACCAGCCAGGTTCAGGGCTTGATCAGAGACAGGAACTTGGCTGGGAAGGTTTGCCTTAACATATTTTAAAAACAAACCTTCATTAATATTCACTGAAAAAGTTATCCAATATAAACAACTTACAAATAATCAAAGAAATATACATAAGTAATCATCAAATAATATCTTATGGCTGCATGCCTGTGTGTGTCAGGCATTACAATTTTGTCAGTTGTATTAAAACTTTGCAAATGCATTGTCAGTATACTTAACATCATGGCTTAATGGCAGCAGTGCAAACAATAAAGCCTTTTGTTAAGAGTTTTGAAATTGAGCCAGCGTTAGTTGGTGAAAATAAAAAAAGAAATTTCACCGTATACATGTGCTAATCAACAATTCTAATCAGTTTAAACATGTTTTTTGGGATGATCATGCATCTTCAATTAATCTGTTTTCTTCAGGAAAGGTGTAAGGGTATAACCTTGAAGCTTGTAGGGCAAACCATTTTTGTTAATACCTTTAATACCATTGCCTGTTAATACTATTTTGTTAATACCTGTTAATACCTTCTCATGTATAGTTTTTGATCTCTGTAATCTCAAATTATTTCAGTCTTGTCATTATTGCATCTGCATGCTTAGCTGTGAAAACCTAACACTAAATGACACACTCATATTTTGGTTCAAAAATAAGAAAACATACAAATTAGTATCTTAGTGATAGCAGTGACAGACCTGTTACATCTAGAAACTTCCTGTTGACTTCAACAGGAGTTGGCATGAGTGTTTAGCCATGAATAAATATGAAAGGTAGCTGTTAAGTGATTTTCAGCATGAAAATGATTTTGTGGGCATTGTAAACAGAAGTGACAGGTGGAAAATACCTAGCTAGAGAGCTTTGCATCTGAAATTTTCTAATGAAACTGTTCTTGGCCTAAAGGCACCTCTTTAATATCTATTGTTATAGATGACAATATAATATTGGCTTTCACATTCATAGATTAGCTTTTTGCAACACAAGTATTTTGATATGGTACAATTTATACTTACTTTTAACTGCTTTTGTATATTATAATCTGTCAGTTTATGTATATTCTGTATAGTTTATATGAATCGTAGTGTCCTAAATATATTATATCATAGGTTTCAGCAAAATGTTAAAATAGAGACTAGAATACCTCTATGTAACCAACTTAGAGAATGGTGTAAGGCAATTATTATTTTTCTTACATCTGCAGACTGGCCTCTCCAAATGATAATAGTGACAGAAACCAGAGCATAAGCATTTGGGAAGGATTTATTGACTCCTCTCACTGTCAAGGAGTAAGAAACAACAGAATGGGAACCCAGGAAGAAATAAAATATATTGACCTAGTCTACAGGATGTCCTGCAGACAAGTCAGACAAGAGAGTTCTTGGAACATCAAAAACTCAAAGGAATGTTTGAATAAACTCATGAATATGCATGTGCCCCCAGCAATGGAACATACAGAGTGTATAGAGAATGATGTTTTACATTGACACTGTGTTCTTTGGTTAATCACCAAAAGCACCCCAGCACTGGGTATGTTTGTCCCTGCTTTTATCCCTTCTATTCTATATTCTAAAATTCCAAATAATAAACTTCATTTTTCACACTATGGAGTTCATGGAATCTTTTAGGCTATTAAATGTAGTACATATTTTAAGGACAGCATGTTTAGCAGAAGAGTTCATACATTTTCAGTATTTTGCTTTAGGATGCAAGGATTAGGTCTTTTATGCCAGCGGTAGCCTTTTCCACATCAGAGAAGCAGCAAAGTGGGAGCTGTTCTTCCAGAAAAGGGTACCTTGAAAAAACATATCTGTTCCCACTTGAAAGGATAGCTTACAATTCAAAAATATTACAGGAGCATCTAATCACAAAAAAAAAAGTAATCAAAGCAATGCAAGGTGTCACAAGGTGGGATGGTGAAAGGGTTTGGGGTAGTGGTAACACAGGCATAACAACACTAATGAGGAATGATGGATTTGTCTTTACAAACGAGTTGTGGGTCTGCTGGTAGATAAGACTAGCACTGAGAGATAAAAGAAACAATGGGATGGAGTCCAGTGATTGATGAATGTCAAAGAAAGATATTTGCCTTTACAAACAAACTGTACAGTTTGCTGATAAAAATTGAAAGATGAAAGAAGCAATTGGGGAAAAACCGTGAATTCCATAAGAATTAAAAACTACAAGGGAGGGTTATACATCAGAGGGGAATCTCAGGTATCAGGTGTCCTGGGAAGTCTGTGCCTCTGAAGTACTGCAGCCCAGGGGGAAAGAGAGAGGGAAATGTGGCCGGGAAAATAGGATAAAAAGGGAGGCTGAGTCCTCCAAAAAACTGAGACATCCTCCCAGGCAAATGCCCCTGGCCTCTCCCTTTATTCCAATAAAGTAAAAGGACTCCTCTGTCTCCTTTTGGGACATAAAGCTCTGGTGTTTGTGGATTAATTTTCCTGACGCTAATGACTCCTTAAATCGTGCATGGACTAGATGCAGAAACGACCCATTTAGCCTGCAGGTGTTCCCTCACAAGGAGGTGCAAATGCTATAGTGGCCCTGAGGAAGGGATTACCTGTTAGTTAGGGTTCTTTTCTAGCACAGTTTCAGCTCACGATGGCTGCAGAGCTCTTTTGGGATACAGGGTCCCCTTTGGGATCAAACGGACCAGGGGACAAGGGGCCGTCTTCTGGTTGTCGTCCCCCAGCCCTATCAGACTTACAGGAGTTCACTGGTGGTGCAGATGGGGTCACCATGCTCACCGTGGTTGTTGCCAGTGTTATAAGTGAGAAACAAAAAGTCTGGATATTCAGCAAAATTTAGATTGGTTTATTTGATGTAGACAGAGCAAGAAGCTCTGGGGAACGTGAGGGGTCACTGCCCACTCCACGCTCCACCAAACCTTGGTTTGCAGCCTCTTCTTATAGTATGGGCTGTCATTGTAATTTTTAACTTTGCCAGGTAAGCAGTGGTGGTCAAATAAACATCTGTAAAGTCTCTGGGCGATAGTCAGTCTCATAGATAATCATCAGGTCTTGGTAGATAAAAACCAGCAAAAATTGGGAAGTCTGGTCTTTGTAGATCGGCAGCATTGATCAAACAAAGGCAGGAAGTCTGATTTTGCAAAATCTATTGGACTATGGGAAAGTCTGATGTTGGAAACTGGTAGTAGATACAACTTATTTAGAAAACATAATATCCATAACAGGAGGATTTAAAACAGAATGATTTAATTAAATATTTTACTCTATCTAATGTCCATGCTTCATTTCAGACCTTAGTATTCTGGTTTCTACAAACCCCAATACTTTTACCTTCTCTGCTAGCTTCAGAGTTTTGGCAGAATTCTGGGCACTGGAGCCCTGGGTGCCCCTCTGGCTGCTGTTCTCCTGCCCATCCTCTCCGCCTGTGTGCTTTCCAAACACCCCAGCAAGCCTGGAAACAAGCCTCCAGGGCTTTAGAACATCCACAGAGCCTTCCAAAGCCCCCAGAGCTTCACAGCACTCAGTCTGTGGATCCCAGGCCACGCCAGCAAGGCTAACAACGCCTGCTGTGTGTACTTTACCCCCCTGTTCAGGTAAAAGGAGGATCCATACCTTCACAGCTGGGTGTTCCACTGAGATCCGTCCATCCATGTCCTTTGGCGGCTTTTTTTCCTTCTGTGTGCAGGGATATATACAAAAGGGCTCTGAACTTTTGCAGCTCTCCAAGCTGCTTTTTTTGGCTTTTCTTGCCATTTTTGTCAGGCTCTCCTCGCCTCTGTTTTTGCAGCTTTTTTTTTGCTGCTGGCAGCTCTTGTCTCCCCCGCTCTACACAGGGAATGTCTGTGTCAATGACGTCGGGTTTCACCGCTTACCATGTGAGGGTCGTAGGCTGGAGACAGACACACGAGAGGCCACACCGAAGGATCATGCCACAGGCAGCCCCCATAAAGTGCCCCCTTTTGGGGGGGGTTCAAAACTCCCGTGCTAACACATCTGGTTGGTCGGCGTCTCCATAGCCGAATTGGGTTTTCTGTTATGGCCACATTTTTCTGTGCAGCTACAGACCAGCTGTGACGTGACACTGGTCCTGGTATCAAGTGTAGGGCCATGTTAGTGGAGAGCCACCCCCAGGGTGAATCACTGCACAACCTACTAAGGCATGAGCAAATCAGAAAAAAAAAACTGGGATAAAAATTAAGAATTCAGAGCCAAACTTATTCCATAGGTTTTAACAGTTCTTTTATTTTCCTCCAACAAGCACCCACTGAAAGGCATGGGGAGAGGAGGAGATTACTGGAAAGCAGCCAGAGGGTGAACACTGGGCTGCTTTCCTACCAATGCTGCTGCTAGGACAGGACTGGTGTGACCATGATGCGAGTCCTGGGAGGGAGCATCCCCCACACACAGGCAGAGAGGGACCTGAGACCCCCTGCCCCATGCTGCTTTCATCTCAGGGGTTTTCCCCTAAATTTCCTTGCACTTCAGCTAGCTGCTGGCTGCCCATGTGGGCACTGAGGTCTTGGAGCTGTCCTTGTGCCTGGGATGGTGCTCTCCAAAGGGAGCAGGAAAGCCTGGGCAGCAGAGGGTGCTGGTGAAAGTGAAACGTGAATGTGCTGGTGAGGAAAATGAGCTCCTGCCCAAATCCTCATGGGAAGAGCAGTAGTTCGGGATATAGAGAAATCCCAAACCCAACAAACCATGGCTGTCCAGATCTCCTTGAGCGTGCAGGGGTTGTGTGGCCTGGCCATGGCCACCTGGAGCAGGAGGTCTGTGAGGATGGAGCTCTCTCCTGGGAGAGGATGGGAAAGGGCCAGGTTACAGACAGCACCACCAACACTTGCATTTGTGCTGCTTTGTTGGGCTCAGAGGGGCAGTTCTGTTGCCTTGATAAGCCATGCTGTTATCTCAGGCCCTCAACAACCCTCTGCAGCTGTGATGCTGTCTCTGATGGGGGCCAAGGTTGGACCACAGATGCCCAGCGGCTGCTGCCAACCAGCATCACCCCAATGCCATGGCTGGCTTTACTTTTCATCTTCTTGCAGTTGTGGAGGAGCAGGAGGGGGGAGAATAAGCCCCTCCATGAATCCTCTGCGCTTTCCTGCTGATTATGAAGGTTTTTGGTATTCCTTCTGTCACAGAGCAGGGGGGATGTTCCTTTCTGTGTGTGCATTCAGTGCTGTTGAGTTTAATTTAGCAAGAAACTTGCGCTCAGGTTTTTCTGCTTTGTCAGCAACAGAATGCAAAGTCTGCTAGTGAAAAAATCCCACCCAACCCCAAAACCCCAGGCCACCCCTGTCATTGGTTTGCTTTCCTCCTTTGTCACCAGGGGGCCAAGCAAGGTTCTGTGCTGAGCTCCCTCGCTACCTGATCATTTTGCTGCTCCCATAACTAAACCCCTCCCCACCCTCCTTCTGGAGCTATTTTGCAAACCACCACAGGTCAGGGGTGGAAATACCTCACTGGCTTCAAGGAGAGACAATTGTCCCTTGGCTGCTGGGCTGAGAGTGGCAGAGCAGGGAGGTGTGGCCGTGGCATTGCTGGTCCCAGCCCTGGACAAGGACCTTCCCTTGTGTCCCCTCAGTGTCTCTCAGCTCCTGCTTGGTGGGGGAAAACGTGTCCTGGCTCTAGCTGTGATTATCCTGGTTGTTGGCCGTGCACATGCTGGTGAGGAGCTCCCAAGTGGGACATGCCAAGAGGGACTCGTGACAACAGCTTGCTGCCTCAGCTGAGAGGAAAAGCAGAGGGGTCAAAGTTTTCTGGATGTTTTCTGGATCTCCCAGGCAATTCACTATGACTTGAACCTGTCCAGCCAGTGGACAGCTGCCTTGGAGCTGGTGGATCCCCCACGGCTCCAGGGCTGCTCTGCTCACATGTTTCAGGCTGTTTCCTTGATGACAGCCAGACTTTCTGTGCTGCAGCTGTGCTGTGCCTCTGGGGCTCTCTCTCTGCCTCTCCAAACAGGACTCAGCCCCGGCGTCTCTGGGACCCCTTTGGGCAGGGGGAATAAGTCATTGGGTCTGGTTGAGCCAGCCCAGCCTCCCCTTGCACCTTAGCCTTGGCCTCCACCCACCATCTGTGGGCTCACTCCAATGTGGGGGTGTCCCAGTAATCCTTGGGAACCCAAATCTGGATTTTGCATTGAGATACAGCCTCCCCAGTGCCACAGAGAGGGGATAATCCCCTCCCAGGGACTGCATGCGCAACACATCTCTGTCTTGAGTGGAGCCGGAGGGCCAGGTATGGAGTCATCCTTCCCAAAAGTGGCCAAGCCTGTCCAGGAGGAGAGGATAAGGAGGTGGGGCAGGGGCTGGAGAAATAAGGGGGGAAGGCCTAAGGGAGAGCTGTGGGCTCTCAGCTTGTCCAGAGAGGCACAGAGGGAAACGGGAATTTTGGGAGAGGAAGGACTTCTGAAGGACCAAGAAAAGCTCGTCAGGCTTCCTGCAAGCCACTGAGGGACATGAAGGTGAGCCTGGAGGCCAGAAGCTGCTTGTGAGAACACAGGGACCAAAGGCAGACCTGGTCTAACCCCTGCAGCCCGATGTGCGGAGCGTCCCTGCCCACACCCTGGTGGGATCTGGCTTTGCTGCCTCTGGGGCGTTCTGGGGAGAAGGAGGAGGTCTGTGCGGCTCTGTCTGCAGAGCTCTGTGATCTCTGAGATCTTCAGATCTCAGCAGCCTCCTGCCTGCCCCTGCTCTGCTGGCAGCAGGGAACGCTGGGGACAGTGTGAGCACTGCAGGGAGCCACAGCCTGAAGGTCATGAGCTGGGTTAGGGAGAGGCAGGTTTTGGGGAGCATCCTCCAGCCACTGGGCTCCAGGGTGGTGGGAAGGAGCAGGTGACCTCTAGGTGACCTCACTAGAATAATGTTAAATTCCCAAGCTGTAGTAGTAGGGAAGCTGAGGGAGAAGACTCTCATCGTTTCTGCTGGTGGAGGCTGTCCCTAGGTGAGCTTGAAGATTAAGCCTGCTTTGTTCTCTGCATGGTTTTTACTCTCTTTTCTCAAAGGCATGGTCAAGTTTGCCTTGAAGGTCTGTGTCTGGTGCTGCCTGAAGGGTCAGTCAGGGCAGGGAACTCCTAACCCAGAATTTTGCCACCTCTCTGTAGCTCTTACCAGACCAACCTCCTTCCTCCAGGACCTTGGCTGGGTGTGGGGAGCAGCACCCAAAGGCCCCGTAATTAAATAGAACTCTTGCAAAGTGGCTCATCCTGCTCTTTCATGCCAGCATTTAAACCCCGGAAAAAGCCCAAACAATAATTCTTCTGGTGAAAACCACAACAAACGTGTGTCTATCCAAGCCAGAGGCATTTTGCACTGACAGAGGAAATACTTTGTTCAGCAGTGATACCACCCCAAATCACGGCAAGCAGGAAGCTGGGATGGAGATGGACACCCCAAAGGTCCCTTCCCACCACCACTGCCCTCCTGGCAGAAGGAGAGGTGATGGGGCTGGAAAATGTGGTTAAAGGGGGGCATGGACTCAGAGCCATCATGGAGGGCTGACTGTCACCCCTGCCCACAGGAGATTTGATTTGCACCCTTTGCATTTCCACTCCCAGGATGTCCACCCTGACAAAATTCAGTCAGTGTCACATGCAAGTGGTGTTTTCCTCCTTTCCTGGGTGAGATTTGCCCCTTTCTTTTCAACCCAGGCATGGTCCCTGAGCCCTGTCCCTCAGCCTGGTGCTGACATGCAGAGCTGACACGTGTTGCCAACAGGTACCTGCACCTGGAAAGCCAGAATGAGCAGACAGTGACCTGTCTGGCAACCCCAGGGCGCAGGCAAAGCATCTGGAATCCCTATGCCAAGGAATGCCAAAAATGCAGCTCCTAGCTGGAGGACACCACAAGACCTGTGTGATCCCGGTGATGGGGATGCATCCCAAACTTTAGGATGTGGCTCTTTGCTGCTGAGCTCCCTGGGGCTTGGGATGCAGTGTCTGAATCACTGGGTTGTGTGACTGAGGAGGTACTGGGCTTCCAGGTGTTGATGGACACCTCTCCGGGTGTCTTTATAAACCAAGAAAATTGGTTCCCTCAGGGCCACCAGCCCTGCTGACTGCACGGAGGGTGTGAAGCAGCAGGTCAGGTTGATCTTCTCCTGCTCTCCTTCTAGCCCAGGCTATTGCTGAAAGAAAGGATCCCAACCGAGTCAAGAGGTATTATTATCACTCCAGCTGTGCATCTTATGCGTGGAGAACTTGGTGGTCAGACATTTTCCTGAGCCGTCATCCATTTTGGCTCTGTGAAAGGGTTGGGGTGCAGGGGCTTGGTTGCATTATCCAGGGCTGCTGGCTGGCGAACAGCAGCTTTGAGGATGACCAGGGACCACCTCTGCTGCCCTCCACCCTGGTTGCCCATGCTCAGGGACTCAGAGCTGAGTAGCAGTATGGGTTTCGATGGTGGGTTGTGTTGCCAGTCAGGGCTGGAGGAACTGGTCCTGCCTGGCTGAGCTCTGGGCAGCATGGGCAAGTCCTCTGTGAGGCACTGAGCTGGCTTCTCCTCCAGGGAGTGCTGTGGACTGTGCTGGTCACCTGGGGATGGACACAACTCTGATGACCTGTGTGACCCCAAGACTGGGTGCAGGAAGTGGGGACTACCTTTTTGGCTGTTGTCTCTGCATTCCTACCCTGTTTTCACACCCCAGCCCAGGAGTCTTTTTGTGCTTGCCGAATGCTACAGGAATGCACAGGGACTAATCCTTCCCTCTCTACCACATCTTGGGATACCAGAAGTTGCTTCTGTCACTGCTGAATACTGCCTGCCAGTGCTCTCTCTGACATCTGTAGGCTTTGTGGCACAGCTTGTCGCTGCTCTTGGCCAGCATGGTGTGCCACTATAACATCTGGATGACACTGGGCTGGGCAGCAGAGCCTTGGGCATGGAGGTGACCTCCAGCCTGTGGGAAATCTCAGTGCCACACCTCAGGAGCCGACAGAGGGGTGTTGAGAGGAGGAAGTTCTCGTCACAAAATGTGCAAGAACCACAGAAACCACAGGCCTGTGTGCGAGCTGATGCTGGCCATGGAGCAGTGGAGGGTCCCTTTGCATGTGGTGAAGTGCAGGATTGGGTGCAGATCTAAGGGAGATGAACCATGGGAGCAGAATTTGGCAGAGATTTGATGCCTCTCTGGACAGGGGATGTAGCCCCAAGGGAAAGAAGCTCTTTCCTAAGTGACAAGCTCTACCAGAGGATGCAATTGGTGTGAAACTCCTGTGGGTGTATCAACAAGAAAACAGCACAGAGGATCACATTGTTCTATCTGGCATCTCCTGATTCCTGAGCAGGCCTGTTACCCACCCCTTGTTACCCACAATGCTTGCTGAAGTGGTTATTTCAGCAACTGCTCAGTCTCTGATGTCCCCAGGCATGGCCTGCAATATCTTGCCTGTGTTTGTGTGCGGCTGAGTGAGGAGCTGGCCACTGCAGCTCCTGCCTTCCTGCTGTCCTTTCTATCTTCATTACACACCCAGGTTGAGGGGCTGCAGGACTAAAAACACCTAAAAGTGGTGATTTGCACTGAGTCCAGCCTGCAGTTGTTGCCAGTGGTGTTGGGCAGCTGGGCAGGACAAAGGGAGATCAGGTTTAGCAGTGGGGTTTGTCTATAGGATCAAGGAGGAATCCGACATCTCCTTCCTTCAGCCATCAGAGCAGTTTAATTCCAGGACATCCCTTCTCAACTCCATGTAGAGATGGAAGCACCAGGGTGGTGGTGGGCTTGAACACAGAGCAGGGCTTGAGCTGACACTTTGTTTTCCGGCGTGGGAGGGAGTTTTTGCTGTGGCCACACGGTGTTCTGCAGCAGGTGGGTGTTGCCGTTTTCCTGAGCAGCCCAGGAAAGCTTTCCATGCAAAAAGGCTACTGGGAAAATACACTCTGGGAGGCAGAGAGCCATCTTTAGTTCCTGCAACATGATCATCAGGGAAATGGACTTTGCTGGATCTGCCCTTGAGTCTGGAATGCCTTGGGCTGGGTGCTGTGGGTGGCAGGGCAATCCAGGAGCACCTGGTAAGGAGCATCCAGGGAAGGGATGGAGCCGGGGAGCTCCTGCCGGATGGACCTCTGACAAGACCCCTCCCTCTGGGGGAGGATTCTTTCCCTGAAATGTTTCCCCTGAAAGCCTGAGGATTTCCCTGAAGGCACCCCGATGCTTTTCCCAGGCAGGGGGTGGTGGAAGGCTGCTTGTCCCACACTGCAATTACAGCTGGACTAGATGAGAACAGTCAGCAAGAGAGGCTTGGGGTGGGTTCCAAACCGCACAAGGGGTTTGTAAGCACCTGTTTCCTGTGGCAGCATCAGGCTTTGGCTCTGCTGCCCTGCTTCTGGGGCTGCACAGTGCTCCTTGAGCCTCTGGAGCACACACAGCCCTGCTCATCCAGCCCCGTCATCCCCCAGGTGCTACAGAGAGGTGAGATGTGGCTGCTGCTGGTGGCCCTGTGCCTGGCCCAGGGGCTGGAAGGTGCCATCCCAGGTGCTGAAGTGTTCTACAACCCTGAGACGTTCATGAACATTGTAAGTGCTGGCGGGGCACTGCGCTTCCCCACGAGTATGCCCAAAGTCCTTCCCAAGGGACCAGCTCAGCTCACCCCCTCCCTGCATCTGCACCAGGCCTCTTTTGGCGGCTTGGGGCATCAAAAATCTCCCATATTTGCTTTGCTATCACTCACTTCATGCCCTCAGCTTGAGCTTGGCATCTCCCTGCTTTCCCTCTAATTCCTTCGGGTGCAGGTGACACCAGGGAACGTGGGTGGCAGGAGTGGGTGAAGCTGAGGCAGGCTCAAGGTGCTGGGCTATCCTTTGCCCTTGCACCATTGTCTCTGCAGAGCCAGAAGATCCTTTTCCATGGGTATCCCAGCGAGGAGTACGACGTGATGACAGAGGACGGCTACTTCCTGAGCCTCAACCGGATTCCCCATGGCAAGGGGGACCCTGGGCTCTCAGGTGGGCTCAGCCCCATGGAGGGGGGCACCAGCTGTGACCCTGACCCCTGCCTAGACGTGAGAGGAAAAAGTGGGAATACCTGTGCCTTCAGGCGTGGTTTGAGCAGCTGGAAGAGGGATGAGGAGTTTCTTTCTGGCTGCCTTGAGCTGTTCCTGGGGATTCAGGAGCTCAGTACTGTTTTGCTGTACCTGAGATGGGGCAGTGCGACCCAGCAAAGCCCCAGTGGTTCTTTCCCTGCAGCAAACCCCTACTCCAAGGTCCAGGCTCAGGGCATGGGATGGCAAAAGCCCCCCCCAAACACAAAACAACACCAGCAAAACCAGGGAAATAATGGGAGAAGGGAACGTTTAATGTGCAGCCTGCAGAAAACAGTATCAGGACGTACAGTGGTGTCTTATGGTGTCTTCTTTTCCCAGCTACCTACTATCTCCTCTTTCAGGACCCAGGACCCCAGTGCTGATAGTGCATGGGTTTTGTCTGGATGGTGGTGACTGGGTGGACAATTTCCCTGATAGCAGCCTGGCCTTCATCCTGGCGGACGCGGGATACGATGTCTGGATCGGGAACAACCGGGGCAACAGCTGGTCCCGCCGGCACCGCAGCCTGTCTGTCAGCTCCGAGGAGTTCTGGGATTTCAGGTCAGGGGGACACCAAGGACAGGGCTGGGGTGCAGGGCTGTCAGCCCTGAGCCCCTGGTGTCTGCGGGATGTTGGGAGGCGGGAATCTCCTCCAGGCTCTCCCTTTGCCACGCAGCTTCCACGAGATGGCCATGTATGACCTCCCGGCCATGGTGGGCTTCATCCTGATGCAAACTGAGCAGGAAAAGCTGTTCTACGTGGGCCATGCTCAGGGCAGCTCCCTGGGTAAGTGAGGTGGGGGTGGGAGAGGGCAGTGGGTGGGGGTGATGCCTGTGAGAGGCTACCTGGAACAGAAGCTAGACAGTGTTAAAGGAATAAAGTGGGTATTTTTTAAAAAGGCCTTCAAAGGATACACCTTGGGCAGTACAAGAGCCTGTCCATGGCTCTACCCAAGATGGACCCAAGATGGATGGCGTGTCACAAGTTTTCACACTTTTATAAGTTTTTGTCCATTTACATATTTGGGTTAATTGTCCAATTACAGCTCCAGGTTATGAGGTCCCATCTCCCAGATTGGTCTCCTCAATTTGCTGTTGTTTGCACTTTTTGGGCCTGAAGCTCCAACAGTGTCCTTGGTTCTCAGGCTGGAAAATGATTGTTTTGTCTGAGTGAGCTGTGAGGAGAACTTGCTAAGACTTTATACGAAGTTCAGAGTCATACACCAATGCAGTACAGAATCTGGAAAATATGAAAGCTAAAACTTAAGTCATCAGGAGCAGGGCATGGGGCTGCTGTGGGAAAGAGGCATCAATGTCCATCCCAAACTGGACACCGCTGGGAGCAGGGCTGCACTGGCTGCTGTCCCTGCCTGTCTTCCTGGCCCTTCTGCATGGCAGGGGTTTGCCATGGTCTGCCCATCTATCCCACACTGTGCTGGCATCCAGGAACATTTTTTTTGTTCAAACCCTGCACCTCAAACACAGGGTCTGGGGTGAGCTGGGGTTCATGTTGTGATCTCATGCTGCTTTTCAGGTTTCATAGCATTTTCCAGCTTGCCACATCTGGCCGAGAAAATCAAACTCTTCTTTGCCCTGGCTCCTGTGTACACCTTCCACCATGTCCAGGGCCCTGTGTTAAAGCTAGCCTTTCTACCAGACCTGCTGCTCAAGGTACAGGAGGTGTTTGTGGACTGTTACTCCCAAAATCCAGGGACTTTTGGCAACTCCTGCCCCCTGCATTATCACTGCGCACTGATCCTGCACCGGCGGCAGGCGTTGAAGCTCCTAACACCATTCCTAACATTTCCTCGTGCTCTTGCAGGAACTGTTTGGAACCAGAGAGCTGGTTCTGGTGCCGAGGAAGGAGAAGGAGTTCCTGGTTGAGACATGCAGCAAGCTGCTGGCAGCTGAAGTGTGTGCCAACAGCATCTTCCTCGTCGGAGGGTTTGACAGGAAAAACTTGAACACGGTGGGTGCACCAGACTCTCAGTCCTGCCCTCTCTGGTTTTCCTAGACACCTGGAGATCATTAAGGAGACACAACAATGGGTATAAACCCCCAAAATGAGGTGTGAAAGGCAGAGGTTATTTGGGGATTTCCTGCAGTGCTGTCGGGGTGTTGAACCTAATGGAGTCTTTGGTAAGAGAGAATCATTTGTGGTTTTGTCTCTTAGGGAAAGGAAACTCTTGCCTCATTTTTGGCTGACAGGCAAGTTTACAGAAGAAAATAACCAAAGAATGACTGGACCACTTGTATTTCCATTTTAAGATATTGATTAAGTGGCTTACCTTTGAAAGCTGCTTCTAGCTCTGAGCAGAATAAAGCTGCTAAAGAATGAAGAGCGTATATCTTGCAGTTATAAGACAGAATGTTTGAGGGTTTTTTGCCTAGATGGATTTTCATCCTTCCCAACTCACTTAGAAAATACTTTATTTTTCCTCTAGAGCCGAATGGATGTGTACATATCTCATTTTCCAGACTATACATCAGTAAAAAATCTTCTGCACTGGGGACAGGTGAGACTCTGATTTTATAACTACTTTAACTTTTCTTTCTTTTTATCTGTGAACGTGGTATTTTCAAATGCTGCTTCATTCACCCTGGAAACAGGTAAAGGAGGTAGAATCAAAGCCAAGAGATAAAAGGGATTTTTAAGCTGTGGCACCAAGGTGTCTCAAAAGCCACAGCTGTCCGGGGGGCTGACCCAGGGTATCACCTGGATTAACCCTTTGCCTCTGCCTTCCAGACTGCAAAATCTGCGGAGTTCAGGCAGTTTGACTACGGGCTGAGAAACATGGAGAAGTACAACCAGGTGAAGGGGATGGGGCTGGCTGGGATTGGGACTGGGGATTACAGCCCACCCATCAGAGCCCCCAGATAACAAGAGTGCTTTTCCCCTTCCCAGCTGACGCCGCCCTTTTACCAGATCGAGGCCATGAGGGTGCCGGTGGCCCTGTGGAGTGGGGGGCAAGACTGGGTCACTCCCCCTGTGGAGACCCAGCGTTTGCTGTCCCACCTCACCAGCGTTGTCCACCATGAGCACTTCCCTGACTGGAACCACTTCGACCACCACTGGGGCCTGAATGCCCCAGAGCGCATGTACACGCGGATGGTGGCCCTGATGCAGGAGAATCCATGAATCCATCCATGAATCCATCCATGAATCCATCCATGAATCCATCCATGTGCTGGCCCAGGATGGAGGGGCCACCCATTCCCACGTGTCTTGGGGCACGGGGCTTGTGTCAGGGATGCCCTGCTTAAAAATGTCTCCCGTTCCCCTGTTCCACGCTGATTTGATGCTTTTAAATGCAATGCTGTGATTTCTGCCTGCCCTATGTGTTTGTAGAGATTGCAATAAAGTCTTGCATCACAGCCAAACTCCAGCTCTTGGCTTGCTGGGTTTGTGGGAGATCTGCTGTGTTAGGGTATTCTTTCAGCTTTTGCAGGCTCAGAGCGATCCAAGAGTGAAGTTTTAGTCCAGGAACCAGGCATGTGCTGTGCTTTGTGGGTTTAGGCACAGGAGGGGAGGAAAGTGACCTTGGAAAGAGGTGGAAAGAGGCCACATCTGGTCCAGGGGGCTCTGAGGTGGGCACAGCTGGCAAAGGGCAGAGAAGCAGGAGATTCTCCTCATCAGACCCTCCTCACTGCCCAGAGTGAAGTTCAAAAACTGGTGATTTGCTGATGATGAAATATGCAAGGAGAGGCTGAGCCCTTTCTCACCTCAGCAATCCACCCAGCTATCCCTCTCCAATCAAATGGTTTCTTGCCAAGCTTTCCTTGCTCATCCTGTTTAGCTCCTTACTGTTGAAATGAAAATGAAAGTCGGGACTAGAGGAATACATTTCACTCTGTTTACCCTGGAGGGGTTAACTTGTTACTGACTGCAATCAAAGCTACAATATTTTATTTTTTTCCCCTACATTTGTGCTGCATTAAACAGGGCAGGAATTTGTAGTGCCATGATTTAGTTTCAGATTCTGGGGACATCTGGCAAGGCTGCATACCTCATTTTCTGGATTCCACCTTATCAGCAGGACTACTCAGAGAAAACCCCTGCAATCACCAAAGCCATTCATTTGCCAGATTGTAGCAGCAGAGCAGCCCAGCACCAGGATGGATGAGTCCTCTGCATGTGCCTTTCACCTTGCCAGGAATGGGAATGGCAGCGTATTGCCAGAAGTTGGCACCAGAAGTATCATCTGCATCCACAGGGCATCCTTGCTGTGGCCCAGTGACCAGGGCTGAGCTATTTCTATCTTGTCAGCAACTCCAGGGCTCTTGAGAAAAACCTCCGTGTGAAAACCTGACAGGTGGGTGATGAGAAACAGCAACTCAGGGTTTTCCAAGGAACAGACACCAGCATCTCCCCACCTTCCTGATGACTGCCCAGCCAGCAGAGCCACTCATCAGGTGTGGTGGGCATGCTAGTGCTCAGCCTAGCAGCCCCATCTATTTATTACATGGGATCAATTTATTCTGTTTATTGCATATTATTTATGACAGGCCCATCTCTGTATTACATGTGCTGGCCAGCAGATGTTTCTAAATTGTGCAGGATTCTGCCTGCAAGTCCCTGCACATGGCAGAAGACACCCACAGCAGAAGGTTTTAGGACCTCCAATCCAAAGAAAATAAAAATGCTGACAGTCTGGGCAGATTAAACCTCAGCAGGATTAATTTGCAACCTCTGCATCCCCCGCCTTTTAATAGTGAGATAAATATGTTTAAAGGATAAAGCATTGCTCTCTAACCCAATCTGACGTCAGCTGAGCAGCTTGTGGGGCTGCAAAGCTGGGTTCAAAGCATCGATCCTCATAAGGAAGGCATCTGGTGGTGCCACCAGCACCAGCACCAGCCACACTGGGGTATCTGCACAATGCTGAGCCCAGCTCAGGCTCTGCAATGATATTCCAACCCCCTGACCTGCAACTGAAGAGGGAAAGGAGAAGGATCCACAGTGAAGTCAGTCTGTCAATAGATTGCCTAATAACAGGTTGACAAAAGTAAGGAATTGGCACACAGGATTGGAGGCTGTTGCCAGAGATTTGCAATGCAATGCTGGGGCTGATGAGGGTGGATCATGTCTGTGTTTAAAGCTGCACCTTCAAACAACACACTTCAAGTACCTTTTCCAAGTGAAAGCCAGGCTCCTGTTATTCCCCCCCACAAAACTGTGAGGACCTGGAGTCCTGACCACTATTTTATATTGCTTTCCAATTCTTTCACAAAAGAATCAGCCTGCTCACCAAATCAGAGACTCTCAGAAGCCAAGGGCCAGCAGGTCTGGCTGCCACTGGTGCCACATCAAACCTGGCTTACTCTCCCAGGAGCCCACAAGCCTCATGGCAAAAGGCTGTGTCACCCTGGGGTCTCCCCTTTGTACACTCCTGACCTCAGGGGACAGTTTGGGGGGTCTTTACTCATTTACTTCTACACCCTCTGAGTCCTGCCATGTGCCACGAGTCTCATCTGCAAATGTCTCCCGCTGCTGGCAGCTGATTTATTTTCATTTCAGCCAGGATTTGGGTCACAGTTTTGTTTCAGGGTTTTGAAAGGGAAACAAAATATTTAGGCACATCAAAAGGAGACAAAGCAATCAAGGAAAAGCCCTTTTGTCCCCATGGCAAAATACCAAGTGAAACTGCATTTTAAAAATTTTTCTTTTTTGGTTTTGGGCAAATTGTTTCTGCGGAATTGGAAAGAGACCTTTTTTTAAAAAAAAAAAAGGAGATGTGTTTAAACAGGATTAACTTAAGCAAGAATTTGTACTACAGAAAGATGCTTAGAGAATCTCTTAAAGACAGAAAAGTAAACAATATTCAAATCCGATAATCTGATCACCCGATAAAATTTACAAGCAATTTTCTTAGTAGAGAGAAGAGCATTTACTGGAAATGGACTGTCTTGAACAAACTGAATAAATAGATTAGGTGAAGAGCATTACCTAAAAAGAGAATTTTACAGAAAGCTTCTTGGAATGAGGCAGAAGCCACATACTTAGGAAGAAAATGGGTGAAATAGAACTAAATCATGGATTATTTATTGCAACCAACGTGGCTTCGTGACACTCCAGGAAACTGTAGTGAGTGCAAGCTTCTTTCCATAAATAAATGCCATTACATTTTCATTTTGCTCGATGGCTTTGCCCTTTAAAGGAGAAAGGCTGAGGACAGGATGATGAGGGATACAGCAGGGGAAGAAACATGTCATGGCTTTGCTCAGAGTCCCCCTGGGAACCCCCCCAAAGGCCACTGTGGTGGTCAGAAAGACCAGCAAAAGGACATCCAGCAGCAGGGAGGAATCTCCATCCTTCACTTCTGCCAAGCAAATTATAGCCAGGAATTCTGTTAGCAAAAATAACCCACAGCAACACTTGGAGTGGCTGCTCTCCCCCAAATTTATTTTCTGGCATCCCCCAGGCCTCTGACTGATCTGCTCTACTTTTCAGGGTGATGCAGATCTTCTAGGAAATTTTAAAGGAAACACGACAGACTGAAAATCTGTCCATACTCCAGTGTATATGATTTTTGAGCAATTTCTCCAAAAAATATTGTTTTGCCTCACAGCTGGATTCTCCCTCCCTGAAAGAAGCTGATTCTTCTGGTGGCTGTGCCATTGACACATTTATCGATATTTTCTGATGAGCCTCAGGATTTTTACTGGCAGAAACATCCAATTTTTTTTTTGCTGTAAAACAACTGCCTCTCCTTCAGGCTAAAGAAAATAATCATCAACCCATCACAGTACCTCTGAGATGACCACTCAATCTTATTACCAAAACATCTCAGATAAACCCTAAGACACAGGTACTCTGTGAGTACCCTAAGCTCCTTTTATTTGGATTTTACACATTCTGTACCAGAATCACACACTGGGCTGACTTGCAATTACTCTTCAGGATTTATTAATTTACCACCTCTCAGTCACTGAAAGGAAAAAAAAAAAAAAAAAAAAAAAAAAAAAAAAGAGGCCAAACCCAGCTACATTAAAATGTGATTAATGACAATTTTTATTAAATTCAAAACCATTAGTACTGTTTTTTCTCCAGGGAGATGTCCTTCCAGTACCTGAAGGGAAAAAGCTGGAAAGAAACTATTTACAAGGGCCTGGAGAGACAGGACAAGGGGGAATGACTTCCCATGCCAGAGGACAGGGTCAGATGGGATATTGGGAAGGAATTGTTTCCTGGGAGGGTGGGCAGCTCCTGGCAGAGGGTGCCCAGAGAAACTGTGACTGCTTCTGGATCCAAGGACAGGGTGGACATTGGGGCTTGGAGGAGGCTGGGGTAGGGGAAGGTGAATGGGCTTTAAGGTCCCTTCACACCCAAAACATTCTGGGAACCTAATTCTTGTGGTTTTTACCACAGATCTGTTGGATCTGTTTCTCTCTCTTTCAAGGTTGGATCCACCTTGATGGTTTTAAGCACTACAGCGCCAGACCTGAGACAGCAACAATGAGCTTTGTGTCACTGATGAAGACACACACACACACAAAAAAAAAAAAAAAAAAAAAAAAAAAAAGTGGAAAAATAAAGGCAATGCAGTGCCCCCAGGAATAGCATGAAGGTTCCTCTCCCTGCCCTGTCACTGCTCCAGTTAAAAGCAGAACATTTTAATGAACTATATTCAGGTGGCCCAAATAGAGAGAAATTTCAAAATCCTCTAGAGACAGCACTAATCTTATAAGAAAAATCAGGAAAAAAAAAAATCATATCAAGCACAGCCAGCATCTTTAGGGATGCTTCTTCATTATGTCAAGGATTTCCTGGTACAAAACCTCCCTGGCATCGAGGCCCAGCACAAAATCCATGTGGTTCCAGTGGGGAACCAGCTTGTGATGTACCAGGTTTTTGACCTGGGGGAGGAGGAGGGCAGTGTCCCGGGGGTCAGCCAGGCAGTCCTGCCCCGCGTTCCAGATGGCCGTGGGCACCTCCATGCCCTTCACGTCATAGAACGGTGCTCCCTCCTGAGGAGATGGAAGAGTGGTTTCACAAAGAGGGGATCGTGCTGGGGTGCAGCAAACTGTGCACCCTGCGAGAGGAACTGCTGCTCTTTGGGAATGGAGGGAAATAAAAACTGGAGTTTCTTTCTTCTAGAAGAAAGAGGAACTTCAATAGAGAGATGCAGCATAGCCTTATGTGCTACAGTTTCGTGAGTTAATTTAATTAAAATTAATTAGCAAATTTGTTAGGCCCAGCTAGAAATTCTGGTTCTGATACTACAGATGGTTTTGATAAGGAGGCAGAACTTTGGCTGCTATTTGATTATATAGCATTATTTTAGAGCACGTATTATATACATGATTTAGTGCTGTTGGATGATCCTGCTCCTACTAGGAGGTTGGACTGGGCACATCCACAGGTCCCTCCCAGCCAGCCCTGCTGGGGTTTGTGGTGACACTTCACCAGCACTTCCTTCAGCCCTGTGACAGCAGGGAGGTGCTTGGAAGCAAGTTTTTGAAATTAAAACGTTTCTGGAGGGTTGTTTCAGCTCCACACCCTGAGGACTTGCCATGAGGTGATTTGGCAGCAGCATCTCTCGTTACCTGCTGTGTAATTAATCCAGTTAAAAAGCACGCTGATTTCTGAACAATTTTTTGTTGTTTCAGGAAGAAAGAAGATTTTTTTTTCTGTTCCAAGGCTTAACCACTATTTCAGAGGAGAACTTTCCCTAATATTCAGCCTGATGTAACATGAGACCATTTCCCCTTACCCTATGGAAATTGGAAAGTGTCTAACTTAAAGTGTTTTACTCCATTTAAAAGGTATCTGCAAAACTGAGTTGAGAATGGAAAATGCTGTTGTTCCCAGCAGACATCCTGACTTCCAGTTTGGAGGGAAGAGAGGAATACATCAAGAAGAGACACACCAGGCACAAATAGGACAGAGAAGAGGGGAAGGGTTGAAAGCTCCTCACCTGTCTGTAGTGAAGACTGTTGTACATGTGCCCCCCATCAAAAGCTCTCAGTGCCCCACCTTGGACTCCCTGCAGCAAATTCAGACATGCAGTGGTATAAGTGAAATCACAGTTCTGGGGCGCTGCAGTCAACCCTCAAAAGTCAAACCTCAAAAGTTAGTTTTCATCACTGAACTGTCAGGATTTTTCAAGTGAGCCTCACAGGTCTGTCCCTAGGCCCAGCATAAGTAATTAATGTTGTGATTTTGGACAAGTGGACAGAGACTGTTTCTAGTGTTTGTGGGTAACATCAGGATGGGAAGAAATTAAAAATGTTCTGGAAAAATGGGTTTAGAACTTTAAGTATTCCTTGTGGGCTGGAGAATTTGCCTGAAATAGCACAATCATAGATGGAAGGAGACTCTGAATATCTCTTGTCTAACTGGAGCAGGACAGCAATGCAAGGTCAAGGTGGCCGTGGATCAATCCCTCCCCTGGGCAGCAGCACTTCAGAAAATGGAGTGCGTGTTCTTGCTACAAACCCCACAAAGCTCTTCTGGGGTCCCTGAGCAGGAATTCCACACAGGGAAGAAGCTGTGCCTGTGGCACACACCTCAGAGAAGGTGCATGGACTGAACCTGTGATCTACAAAAAAAAAAAAAAAAAAAAAAAAAAAAAAAAGGCACATATTTTTAGCTTGGGGAAAATAAAAGGAGTGCAGCAGAACACAACTGCAGTGTCAAAGGGCTCTGCTGGTGAATGTTCTCATGCCCACAGGGGGAAGAAGGAGAAATAATCAGCTTGATCGGTAATGAGCTTAATTGGCTGCTGTCCAGATGCACCTCTGCCACAGTCTGATCACCAACGGCAGGGCAAGAGTGGAGCTGGTTTGAAATAAGACCCTTGCAGTGTGCCTGTTATGGGTGCAGGGTCCTCAGCACCATTCTCTTGACAGATCCATTCCTTGGGGGCCACTCTGCTCAAAAATCTGCTGAGATTTTTACGGAGGGGTGAAAACAAAACCAACAAAGGTCTGACAAAAAGTGTGTCTTGCGGCAGCCAGCACAGCAGGCTTCCCACAGGGGACTAGTGACACTCTGCTTGGCACAGGAGGGAGCCTGGGAAGGTTTACCTGCAGCCAGTGGATTATGTTCTGGACCGATGACCCCGCCGGGGTGTGTCCCACGTACACATCGAATCGGCTCTGCAAGGACACATTTCACAACAGGATTCACTTGGCTCCTCACAAGAGGGCATTGCCAAGGCTTTGGCCTTCAGAAGGACCCTCTGCAGTTTTATTCCCACATACCATGTTTGTGTTCTTCCAGTTAAACCCAAAAACCATAGCCAAGAGGTGCTTGCAGACCTTTGAGCACACACAGAACCTGGAGAGGATCAGTTCCCCCAGGGCAGTGTGTGGTAGGAATTCCCTGGTGCCAAACAGCTCCTGTAAAATTGCAAATGTACTCATCAAATAGGAAGTCCGGTAGTGCTTTTCCCCAAGGCATCATCACTTTACAACCTCTATTTTATCCCTGCATTAAGGTTGCCCTTAGAGAAGCCTCCCTTGCACCCTGTTAAATGCTTCTGTTCCTTGTTCCTGATGGGCATGATCCCTTACGTTCATTATGCTCTTGTATTAAATGGTAGGGCTCAATTCCCAGCCTCTGCATCAGTTTCATTCACCAGTGTTTTGTATCTAATTCTGCCTTAACATTCTGGGGAGTGAATTCAGGACAGGACTGAAAGGTTCTGGAGTGAGATGTGTTTTCCTTCATTATGAAAACAGAGCACAGAGCTCCCCTGTCTGTAAATGACTTGAAATATCCCATAGATAATTTCACAATCCCTATGAAAAATATTTTGGCTGTGCAAACATAGTGCAGACCAACCTTAAGCCCAGAGTCAGAAAAGAATGAGAGTTTTCTAAACGGGCTCTGAGAAAACATCACCGTGGTCACAGGTGAAAGAGCAAAGAACACCTTGATTTTCTGAGCCAGCTGGGGCATAGTGGAAAAGGCTACAAAACCTGGTGGGAGAGGAAAAAAAATGTGGAAAAAACATGGTTTAGGTCTTTCAAGACACTCATGCACATAGTTTAATTTCAGTGAGTGATTTTACAAATCTGAGAGGTGATGTAGACTTCCCATGCTGTCACCAAAAGGACCCACTCACCTATAGTGGTGCCTTGGGAATGACCAATATAATACAGCTGTTTCTGTCCTGTTTTCTGCTCAATAAACCTGATCATAGCTGGGAGATCATATTTAGCCATCTCATCGAAGCTGCAGAAAGAAGAGCAGAGGTCCTGCTGAGAGGGGCAGCATCTACCCATGCACGGCCCTCACCAGCAAACCACAAAACCATCCCACAAACTTCTTCATCCTGTTGAGTTTTCACGTGGGCTTTTCACTCAAAATAAGTTGGATGAGCTTCAGTCTAGCCTGGTTCCCTCATCCCCCAGCCCCAGCCAGGCCAGCGTGTCCCTGAGAGAATTCAGCTATTTCTGAGATCCTCAAACCCGTTTACCTGAAAGCCCAGAATTCTTCCTGTTTGGTAGTCAGGACCTGGTGTCTCCTGGACCAGGTGTTCCCTCTGCTGTTTCCTATCCAAACATCATAGCCAGCATCTGCGAGGATGAAGCCCAGGCTGCTGTTGGGCAAGTTGGTGAGCCAGCTGCTGCCTTCTGCAAGGAGACCATGCTGCAGGAGTGCCACGGGTCTCACACCTGCAAGACAGGCACCATGATGACTCTTGATTTTTAATGCTGTTTGTCACCTTTTGAGACAGTTTATGAAGTGTTATCCCCAATGGCAGCCAAAATCTGTGGAGGTATGTGTCAGTGTTCTTCTAGATTTTTTTAAAAAAGTGGGTTTGCTAAGCTGCAGCATTATTTTGGTCTTTATCCCCAAAAATCTCTGGGGGTGTTGGCAGATCCTGGGCTGCCTGGGGAGCTCTGTAGGCAAACATGGAGGAGCCTGGGGATGTGATAGGAAAAATGCAATTTTCATGGATCTAACCTTCCCTCCTTCTGCCCGGGTTACCACCCCTTACAGGGCAAGTGGATGTCCTGGAGGCTCCTCAGGGAGTACCAAACCAGTACTGGTCCATCAAACAGCTGCAGGAACACATTTTGGGAGCCAGGCTCTGGCACAGCCTAAGGTGTGCCACCAGAATGGATTTAGAAAGTACAGTTTATTTTTTTTTTTTTAACAGAAAATGTGAGATCTTGTTTCAGGTGTTGAGAGTATGGCTAGAAGTCACAAGACTTACAATTACAAGGGTTCTCTTGGATTTATTAACTAATAAATTACAGCTAACAGAGATATTTATGCTATTAAACTAATACTAAGAAATTTTATTTAATTACAGTGCGATTTTTTCTTAGCCAATCCTGTTCTGACACACAGGCCTATTTTAAGATTTCTTGTAACTACTTTTATTTATTTTTTTAAACTTTATAGTTAAACTTTCTTTTCACTTAACATGTTTTTACTTTAAGCTTTAAATTTACATTTTTGCTTCTAGTACCTAAGCTCAGAAGCTTTTCCTAAGGCCTGAGGTCAGATTCTGTGTTCTTTTCTAAACTTTGATTTACAGGCCTAATGTTCTGAGAATTTCTTGCATTTTGAATTCCAACAGGCTGCCTCTCACTGCTGGGACTGCAGCCTGACATTCAGTGCTCAGGGGTCCATAAGGGTAAGGAAACATCCCTGGCAAGGGATCAGCCTTCCTGACAAATTCTGTTGTATCAAAGCTGATGCTATAGATGCCAAGCCACAGGGAACCTTGAAAACCCTCTCGCACAAGCCCTGGTATCCATCCCAGTGAATGGCTCAAGGCATGTGTGTCCTGTATGGCACCAGCTTTACCTTGGCACCCAGCATTTCCTTTCCCGTGAGGAATTCTGTTGAGCTGAAGGATGTAGCCATCTTCTGTCACCACATCATGCTCCTCGCTGGGGTATCCCCAGAAGGAGATCATTTCACTCTGCAACAAGAGGAAAGCCAATAATAACATTTTCAAGGCTCCTGCGAGGAAATCCCTGAATGTGATATTTAATTATAATTATTTAATAGTGTCTGTTTCCTGGACACTTCCCACCTCCACTCCAATGCCATCGTACTTACAATGTTCATCCCCGCTTCTGGATTCTTAGGCAATTGGAAATTAAAGATGCATTCCCCAGATGCCATCCCGTGGAACATGGACACCAGAGCTAGAGCCAGCCACATCCTCGCTGTGCCTGGAGCAACACACCCACAGAATTAGTGCCAGGGAAAGCCAGGGAAGAAGAGGTGAGGGCAGGGAAACACCCCAGGTAGGAAAGGGGATGGCCAAGAGGAAGAGCTCTGTCCCATCACCCTGCTGTTTGCATCACCTGCCCAAACCTCCCCAGGAAGGAGAGGGAGGATGAATAAGATCCAGCACTGCCTTCCCTCCCTAAATAGAAATGAAATAATGAAAAGAAAATCTCTAACCGCTTGCCCTTCTTCTTAATCATGGTGTAAAAGACAAGAATTAATTACATTTCATTCAGAGAAGGACATTTTAAAGTGCAAATACATATGCAAAATGGGGAGAGATGCACCTAGCAGATCTAGACATCCTTTAGTGGTACTGGGTTTAACAGAGCTTCAAAATCCCCTCGCTCAATGTGCTGGAAACTGCAGCTGCCACAGGAGGTGGTGGAGGGAGAAGGGAACAGCAGGTTGTGCACACAGTTATGGGCAGGAGGCATCACAAACAGATACTGAAAGATCTGGGTAGGACTGCTCCCTCCAACATCAGTAATACTGGACACCACAAGAAAAACTATGTTGGACAAGCCTCTAGAACCAACCTAGCAAATCAGATTTTGGTCCCCTATTCTGAGGCAAGCATGGGCTGTAAGTGCCACAAGTTGTAAGCACCATTCACAGTCACATTTAGACCTGGCTCTACCCATGCTTTTCCCATACTCACCTGTCCAGAAGTGAAGGCAGCCAGCCCAGCTGAGAGGTGACACAGCTCCTGCAGGAGGAGATGTCAGCCCCTGGAGAGGATAAGCAGTGCAGGGAAGGGATGCCCAGCCTGGAGGAGACGTAGCACACAGCAATATCAGAGGATTGGGTTCTCACCCCTGGCTGGTCCCCAGAGCAGTGCTCTGCACCCCTCTGGAGACAGCCCTATTTGAACTGGCTGCAGGGTGGGGTGGCAAGTGTAAACACCTGGGATACAAAACATAGAGATCATTAGGTAACACCACAGTTTAGAAAGTGCAGTTGCCCAGAATTTGTTTGTGGAGGCCGGTTAAATACTATTTAGGCAGAGTCAAATGACTATGGACATTTGGAGGTGATTTCCACTGATAAAGTGGTTTAATTGGTATTGCTGAATAAAGTTTCCAGCTTCCCATTTCAATGGTGGTTTTATTTATTTATTTATTTATTACAAGGGACATAATTAAGTTATTGCAAGGAAAGATCAAAGTCTAAAATGGATTCCCAGTAACTGTGGCTTAGAAATTATGATGCATCTTGTTATACAAAGATGCCACATGTGAGATGGAGATTAAATCCCAGGCAACAGATTGAAAACATCTGTACTGGGTCAAGCTGGGATGGAGTTCCCTTTCCTCATAACACAGGGATGGGACACAGCCAAGTTGCCATAGCAGCACTCCATACTTTGTCTATCCCTCCACCCAGTTTTTTCACTTTTGCTCTTCCAGCTCCCTCCACCTCGCCCACTTTGGGGTGGGGGATGGAGCTTGTTCTTCACACCCTTACAGGAAGGTATGAGGAGTACCTAAGTGCCTTATCCTACAAGTGTCCTCCCAACAGGGAGAGTTATCCCTCTCCACCTCCCGTGCCAGGGCTGGGGCTGCCTCCTGCCCTTCCTTCTTAGATTGTTTTTGCTTTGGAAATTGTGGTGAAAGGTCAGTAGGGAAAGGTGTCTTCTGTCTGTCAACCTGGAATGAGCCTGTGATGTGTCCAAGGCGTGCACCTAGATTTGTCATTTTGTCCCCTTTCTATAAACACACAGTAGAACAGGGGTTTGTCATTTAGAGGTTTGGAGGTCAAGGGTGACTCTGTTTTTGGGGTACTGAAGCCACAATGCACCCCAGAGTAAGACACCTCTGGCTTTCACCTTCTGAGGAAACAGATCATGGAAATCCACACTGCAAGGAAAGGACAGAGCAACTCTGGTCACACTCATCTGGAGGCACTGCAAGGGGCAAGATGAAGGCTGCACCCAAAGGAGTCCTGTAGCACTTGAGGAGCAGTCATTAGATATTCCATTAGATATTCCATGCTGTCAGATATTCCAAGATGCTCTGGCCTCCCAAGGGTCATGTGCAGCTCCTGCCGAAGCGCCACCCCTGTAGAGACTGAATGGGATAAAGGAGAGTCCCTTGAACTTCACTGCATGGCCAGACCCAGTGAACTCAGCTCCATCCACCTCCTGCTGCAGGGTTTCTGACAGTTTGTCAGCCTCTATGGATCATCTTTGCAGACATCCCTCTCACTAGGCATTCCAGAACTGGATGTAGCATCCAGATGTCACCTCCCTTGCACCAAACAGCAGGGGTGACAACAGCCAGGTGGCCCCTTGTCCTGTCCTGTGTCCCAGGCCGGGGCTCTCCATCCTTGCAGGGAGAGCACATTGTTGGATCCTATCCAATTTGGTGCCTGCCACCCTTCCCAGATCCTTTCCAGTAAGGCTGTTGTGCCACAGCTCCTAATCAGTGTCCCCGTGCCCTGCCCTCATCCAGGGCCACCTGCCACAAGCACATACTTCAGGTAGGTGTTTAGCCCGAAAGCAGGAACGTGTCACACATCCCAGAGTTCTCACCCAGCTCCTGTAGCCCTCTCTTGCATCACTCCTGCTTTCTTTGCTGGCAGTCCCCACGTGTTCATCAGGTGAGCACAGAGCTTTTTCTATTGCAGCGGAAACTTCAACACTACCCATCATGCTTAAGTTTAATCATCAACTTTTCCTATAAAATTACTGCCAGGGATTCTATCTTAATTCTTGGTGTTCCTCTTTTGGCCTTAACTCTTTAATTGTAATAATGCCTTAATACTCTTCTATATCTAAAAGGTGTTAGAAAGCATTCAGAGGAGATGATACTGAAGGGTCTGGAGGGCCACACAGGGGCTGGCTGAAGCAAGGTTCTTGCCTCAGAGGGTGCTGGTCACTGCCCAGGCTCCCCAGGGAATGGGCACAGCCCCAAGGCTGCCAGAGCTCCACACAGGGTGGGATTGTGGGGGTGTCTGTGCAGGGCCAGGAGCTGGACTGGTGAACCCTGTGGGTCCCTTCCAACTCAGGATGTTCTGTGGTTCTATGACCCTGTGACTGCTTTCTTACCTGCTCCTACATGTAAGAGACTCTCCTGAGCTGACTGCCACATTGGGCTGGCAGTGAGAATCCAGGTGACCACTCAGTGCCATCAACCATCCCCCAAGCACATTTCCCACACAGAACCACTCAGTAGGCCAAATATTTATGAGATGTGAGAAATCTCTTTCTGACAAAGACACAAGCAGATGGAGGTGACAATCCTCTGCCCAGCCAGGCAGAAGCACAACCCCACAGGTCCTCTGGGAGACAGCAGAATCTGGAGGGAGGCATCCACAGCAGGCAGGGAATAGGACAAGGTGCCAACTCTGCAGGAGGTGCTGAGGAGGGGGCACAACACAGGAAACAAAACTCAACAACTCCCTTTCCAGATGACATTTAGGAGGATACATTTGGCACTCCAAAGGCATCCAAGTTTGTAGGAGGTGGCAGCTTTGGTCTGGGAGAAATCCTCGACCATCTGGAATTTTTGTAGGCAAAATCCAGTCCGGGCTAAAGGAACTTAGATACTGTTATAGGTTACAATCCAGGATGCGCCCAAAATCTATTCTATCACCACCTTCATGAACTGTTAATGGGCCCATCAATGCACATGACTCATAGATAACTCCCTCCAGGAGCTATCTCTGTTAATGGGCAGTCAAGGACCTACTGCATCCCACTGTCATATGCTCCTCCCAGAGGGAGGAACCAAGGATTCTCACCTGGATATAATGTGGGATTTGGTCCCTTACCCCCTTGATCTTTCACAGAGAATGAAGCCTGCCAGACCTTCTCTATGAGATCACTGCTTCCATTGGACTGCTACCACCAGACCAGGATTTTCCACTGCTCCAGTTTGGCGCTCTCGGAGTTCCCCACGGGAATCAGACTGCCCCAGGTTTTGTAAAAGAAACCCCTCAAGGTCCCTAGTTCTGTTTACTTTTAATGCTGTAGTTACTAGGGATGTTGGTTTGTCTTGCTATACGTATTAGTAAAGAGATCTTATTCCTATTCCCAGATCTCTGCCTGAAAGCCCCTGTAATTTTTGAAATTATAGTAACATGGAGGGAGGGGATTAGAATTCTACATTACAAAGGGAGTCTTGGCCCTCACGAGCAGATACTTGTCTTGCAAAAAAAAAGGACAGATTGTAAAGGTGACACTTTTCAACAGGAAACAAAACATTTGTACCCAAGTTGCCTGTGGCCCGGACTAGGTTTTTTCTCCAAAAATTCCAGATGGTCGAGGATTTCTCCCAGACCAAAGCTGCCACCTCCTACAAACCTGACTGCCATCCGAGTGCCAAACGTTGCTTCTGAAATGACATCTGCAAAGTGGGCTCTTGAGTTTGGCTTCCTGTGCAAAAGTGCCACCTTTCAGAGCCAACTTGCCTGCAGCCCGTCCTGGGTTTTTGCCTACAAGAATTACAGATGGTTGAGGATTTCTCCCCAGACCAAAGCTCTCCCCTCCTCCAAACCTAATCATCATTCATAGAGCTTTTATTAGAGCTGTAAGAACTTCCCCAAAGGTTAATTTCCCTGTGGGCTGAGGCTACCCCTCCTGCTCCATCCTTTACCCCTTTTATAGCCACAGTCCCACCCAGGACACAAAAGGAGTCTCCCAGCTGCTTCCTGATACACAAATCATTCCAGGTGGGCCAGGACGTTTTTTTTTCTTCAAGGTGTAAAATTGACATACTTGCCGGGAGAAAAGCAGCCATTTCTCACATGCATACACTTGGTTTTCCCTGGATGCAGGAGCTGTGCTGGGGACACAGAACAGAGATCTTAGAAATGCACCCACATAAGTGCCAGAAGGAACTCAGCTTCTGAGTCTTTTCAGGGAGCCAGCTCTGAACCAGTCTGGTGCCCTCCATGTGCATGTTTACATCTAGAGGTGATGATTGTTGCCAGCAAATCTAGTCCTTCCTATCAAATGGAGAGTTAAACCATCTATTTCATAGCTGAACAACGACAAGAACCCACTTAAGGCACCACCTCTAGCTTGACAAACTTTGGGTTATTCAAACTCCCACCTAAAGCATGAGCCCATCTTCCACTAAAGGGCAGAGCATGGCTCTCTCCTGCTATCCAGAATGAGGTCTATTGCTGTTGAGCAGCATTCAAAAGCTCTTTACAGCAGAAACTGCCTCACAAATTACATGGGAGTAATGTGAGCTCCTGTGGCAGGTATGTCCAAGACAAAATGTTTTAGTTACCTGAACAGAAAAGGATGCAAGACCCATCGCTACAGGCTGAACTGGAGCAGTACTTCAAAACAGGGCAGTGAAGGGGGAGGGTAGAAGCTTCGAAGCTTTTCTAAGAGAAACAGTGCCTACCAGTGTGGCAGAATGGGGAAATTCATTCCAAATTTTTGCAGAAAACTGTAACGCTCACAGTTTTAAAGTTAAATACAATAAATAGTGTTGGGAAAAACAAAACAAAAACAAACAACCCCCCCAAAAAAAACACCCAAAAACCCCCACCAAACCCAGACCACTTTTTGAGAATACTTCTGCTTTATACCACAATTGTTCGCTTTTGTTGAAAACCACTAGGTGGAACACTCCTGCTGTATGAGAAACACTGACAATTAGCCAAACGCACAGAGAACCCAACACAACTGAAATAACAGCATTAACACAAAAAAAAACCCTTCTGAATGAACTGCTCAAATATAGGCTAAGCCTTCCTGAAAGGAGCATTGACATCAGCCTGGTCTGGTTTCCTCCCCTTGAAATTGTAAAGCAGCTGACCTTCCACACCTCATGGAAAAGCATTTATCTAATGCTACAAAAAAAGGCTTCGTGCTGCTCCTTTGGAAATTACAGATTCACGGGCAAGTTCTTCATTTAGCTTAGGAAAATGCATGCCCAGTTCAGTAGATACTGAATGGTAGGGAAGTCAGGAGATAAATGCTTTGCTTTCAGAGACAAAAGTTTAAATAAATATTAACATTAAACCACAAGTCTACAGATGGGCTGATCAGAAGTCCTTATTAAGAAAAAAGCCCTGGGGTGTCCTCTCGAGGCACGTAAGAACTCCTCCTTGGCTGGGACACGGCCTGGGTCAGCACTGCTCCCCCACAGCTCAGGCCACCCGTGGCCTGCAGCCCTTGCACATCTTTGCAAAGTCCCCACGGACCCCGGAGGATTCCAGGGCCAAGTTTCACCCCGGCCATTCTCCTGCAGTTCAACATGCATTTCCCATCAGCCCAGCCTGTGCACAGCAGCCACACGCCGCTCAGGAGCGCTCAGTCTGGTCTCCAGAGCTCTGAGTATCTCATGTCCCTGCAAAATAACCAGGGAAAGGCACTCGGATACCCACAGGATCTGACAACACGAAGAGCATGTGTGGACGTCAGAAAGGGCTCAAATCTGGGATCCTTTGATTTCTGCAGGGAACTTCATTTTCTTTTCTTCTTCTTCTCTTTCAGGACTGCAGAAATGGTTCCACTCCTCCCATCTTTGCCAAAAGCTGTGGTGTTTGAGGAGCCAGAGCCAAGGTGCCTTCAGCACCAGGGCTCTGCACTGGGGGGCTCCCGGTCCTGACCGCGCAGGGTTCCCCTTTTCCTCCCCGCTGGGATGAAGTGTCTATGGAATCTGGGATCTGGGTGAAACTGCGGCTCTGCTGGTATCCAGGGACGTGAGGTTCCGGGGGACTGCGTTTCCCTGTGGCTTTCCAGGTCGGCAGGAGCCGGAGGAAATGGGGTGCCAGAGCCGTGCCCCATCAGGCCGTGTTTGCCTCTGAGGAACAGAGAGTCCGGGCTGAGGTGAGATTGCCAGGAGTGCTTGGATGGATGAGCTGTGCGGGGAACGGGGAGCTCGGAATCGCAGCTGCTGCTGGATCCATTGCCTTAGGTCTGCTCCGTCTGTGTCTGTGCCAAGTGGGATTTGTGCTGGGGAGAGAGGTGCTGTGGGGAGCCAAAGGTGGAGTAAATCCTCTGTGGGGATGGGCAGCGAAGGACTGAGTAGCAGGGAAAGGAGAGGATTTCTAAAGGATACGACTGTTTCTGCCAAGAGAGGGGTGGAGCAGCAATGGGGGTGGTTTGGTTTGGCCTGGGTCTGTTATTCTTTGTGCAATTTTTAAATTCTGTAGTATGATTTACTGTCTGGGATCTTTCTAACAAGAGCTGACAGAAATTTAGGTTAAGCCTTAGAAGCTGGGTCCATTCACTGCAGAAACTTGCCGAGGCTGGAGGACTGGGGTGATGGCTGCTCCCAGGAAAGGTTACTTATTTATTGATACTGTGTCACATTTCCCTCAGTGACTGCCAGCCCTGAATGGCTGTGAGTTTGTGCTCTTCTCGCTGGGGAATTGGAAATAGTTTTGGTGTAATTAGAAATTGGAGGAAAATCCAGCTGACAGTCTCACCTCTGTCCCCCATAAGTTATCCCCGTTTGTCCCAGCTTGGAGCTGCGCAGAAGTCAGGCAGGGGAAATGACCTCAGGGATACATCTGTCAATTCCAAGGCAGAGAGAGAAGATGTAGCAGCCAAGGACAGGGGAGGGGGAAAGGTTTCAGAAAGCATTTCTGTGGTGTAATGAATGCCAATTTCTGCTTGCCCAGGGAGAAGAGGACGAACTCCCAGCCATTCAGGCCTGACAGTCCCCGGCAGCGAGAGCTCAGCACGCATCCCCAGAGGCAAGTCCAGCATGAGGAAGAAGGAAAAAAGGTGATTTCTTTTGCTTGCAAGTCATTTCCAGTTCTGAAAGCCCAGCCAACATTTGCTCTTGATTGTGGTCGGGTGAAGCACGAGCAGCGGGCACGGGTCGTGCCGTGGATGGAGCCGCAAAGCCCAGGGTCATTGAGAGGGGACACGAGAGGTGTTTGTGTAGGAAAATGCCGAGGGGATGTCCAGGGGAGCGAGGAGGCATTTCTGAGGGGATTGCCGAGGGAGGTGAAGGGAGCCCGGCAGAGAATTTCTCTGGGAAATTTCTGCGAGGGCCCTGGGGAGCGCAGCCAGGGCTCTCCAGGGGTAGCAGGCAGGGCTCAGCCCTCGGGACTCTGTGTCCTCCTTCCCTGGCAGCAGCCAGCGAGGAAGGGAGGAGAGGCTCCGTGCGGGATGAGGCCCACGGGAGAGAGCGAGCAGAGGAGCGGCCTGGGGCTGGAGAGGGGCAGGAGAAAGGCAAAGGGACCTCGCTGGGGTCACAGAATGGACACTTGGATGAGCAGTGCAGGTGAGGAGAGGATCAGAGTTCACCTGCAGGGAAAGAGGGAGGGGATCTTTTGGAGGGAGAGGCTGAGGCAATAATGAGTTTGCTGTCCTCGGCATAAGTCGTGTTTGCACAAAGCGGGAGCAGAGGTGAGGGGCGATCCAGAGGCAGCCCTGCTTGACCTCTGAATTCCAGGAGGGTCTGTCAGCACAGCAAGCTAGGAACTGATGGGGATAAATAAAACAGCAGTGCCTTTCTGGGCCTCTGCATGATGTTCACCCAGAAGCTGCCTTTCAAGGACTGAAGTGGAACAAAAGGTATAAAAGAAATGTCATTCCCAGAGGGAAAATAGTTTCATTTCCCTTATGTCTACTTTTTTTTTACAGTTATCTCAAAATTCCCGGATCCAGAACAGCTACTTTGAGTTTTGGTAGATTCCAAAGCAGGATACAGTAGGTTTCAAAGTACACCTTGGAAAATCAATCGTTTGTCTGCAGCATGTAGGTGTGATGTCTGTAATTGGTCTTAGTTGATGCAGAGGTACTTGGAAAAAATATTTACTCTTTCATCTCTCCCCACCTGCATTCTTCCTAAGTGTACTTTTTATTCAGCAGGACTCAGATGAGAGAGAGGAACTCTGTTCACATCAGCATAAAAGGAAAAAGTGTTCAGTGACTTCCAGTCCTAGTGACTGTTCTGTGTAAAAGCAGGATTGTTTCTCCATCAGACCTTGCGTGCCGTACCAGTCTGTGCGTTAACAGGTGTCTAAGAAAGGTCAAAAGGGAATAACTCCATGTCGTTCACTCGTGTGAATCTTGGTGGGGAGCAGAGCCGAGAGTTAACTGCAATGAGGGGGAGGTTACTGAAGCCCCAGTTTGTTTCCAGCGAGCGTGGTGTTGTGGTGTTCAAAGTTACAGGTGCCTGCTGGCCTCGAGCTGGATACTTCTGCCTCTGCTTTCTTTGGGGGTTGATGATTCCTTATGTTTATGTTGGTGTGCCAGACAAATTTTTAAAAGTATTTTTATCAGACCTGGTTTATTTGTATTACCCTTTCATTTAATTAAAAGAAAAAAAGCCCCGCTCCATCACTGCTGCTGTGATGTGTGACAAAAGCCCATCTTCCCTCCACTGGGAACAGGTGAGAGATGGAACTAAACCCCAAAGGATTTTCTGCTCACTGATGGCACGTGAGTTTTCTTGGGAATTCTCTGCCAAATGTGGTCAGTTGTTCTTGAATGTGGCCATGAGGGGAGTCAAACATGCCAGCCCAGATCTGCAAACATGCAGTGCCAGAAGAACCCTTGAAATGTAAACCAGGATTTATTCACCTGACTCACAGGTGTGTGTGCTGTGCCCAGGTCCTCTGTCCAAATCCTGGGCAGGGAGAAGCCAGAACTGCACATTCCTTGTGATATGAATTCAGGTTTTTTTTGGGTCGGGGGGGGGTAAGTAAAAATGAGATAGCAATGAGGGAATTGCTCCCACACGTAAATATTTTTGAAGGAGCCCTGCCCAGTCTGACTGCTGCCCAGTGCTGCTCCCTGACTGTACCCTCTCTTGGTGAGCCTCTGTCCTGCTGGCCGTGTTTTTGTTCTTTGGTTTTGGTTTTTTATTTTTTTTTCCATTTCATCCTGCACCCTGATCTTCATTTTCTTCCCGTGTCCTCTCTGCTGCCACTCTCTCTTTCTGCCTCGTGTCCTCTGTGTCAGCGGGGCTGGGGAGGAACTTCAACCCTCCTGGGGGCTGCCCCCCCCGCCCCCCCCCTTTCCTTGTGCCAGCTGGGTCCCTTTTTGGGGGCATGGACCCGTGGGAAGGGTTCCCATCAAGGGCCGTGCTGCCGTCCAGGGCAGCTGGAGCGGTTCTGTGCCTTCATTTTGGGGGTGAGGAAAGAAGGCTGAGGGGGGGACGGGGTGGAGACTCGGGGGGCTCCGATGTGTTTCGGGGCAGCCCGAGGTCCCCGGCAGAGGGAGCCACGCTGCGGCGCAGGAGCAGGGGAGTGGGGAATGGGGAATGGGGGGGGGGGGGGGGCCGTGCTGGGTGCCCTCCCCCAGAGGGACCCACGGGTGCCAGGACATTCCCAGGGAGGGGTGGCCTCAGAACACGTGGGAAAGGGGAGCAGGGGAAGGACCTAAGAGTGGTTCAAAGGGAGTGTTGGATTGGTTTGTATTTGGTTAGAGTTGGGTTTTTTTTTAATAACTAATAGAAACAAATATATAAAGATGAAAACGGACATGAATATATTTATAAATAAAATTGTGTCTTTATTAAATCTATAAATAAATTTATAATAGGAATAAATGGTAATTTTAATATCAATATATTACACCACTATATTATATTGATATAGTACATTTCAGTTTTATTGTGATTAATATTATGATATTTATAAATTCATCTTAAAATATATTTATGCATATAAACATCTCGAGACATATAAATTTATAAATATGGAAATATAAATATGAGTAAGTATACATATACATATGAAATAGAAATAAATATAGGTATATATGTAGTATGGAATATAAATAATACTGTTTTTATTCCAATAGTGTTCTATAATGTCTTTATAATATAGATGTATAAATTACACATAAATATGGAAAATAAAGATAGAAAAATAATTTAAAATAGTTTAAAAGAAAGGGTTTTTTTGTTCCTATTTTGTTAGAGGCAGGGCTTTTCCATGAATAATATAAAAATATAAATATATATAATATATAAATACGTATATATATAATATATAAACACGTATATATATACATAAAATACAAACAAATATTAGTAATGATATCTTAATAAAAATAAAATTGTACTTATATTGTAACTTATGACAATATACATGAAATTGAATATCTAAAAACAGGTAGTGATTACGAATATAAATTAAATATTAACAAGCAGTTATAATTATATATATATATATATATATATATATATATAACTAATGGGTTTTGAGGTTTTTTTATTTGTTCGTGGCAGGGATTTTTTAGTTTTGGTCGGGGTTTTATGGGGCATTTATTTAGGAGGATTTTTTTGAAGGGAGGGCCTTCGGCGTTGTTTGCCCCCTTCTCTGTGTGTTGGTCTGTCAGTGTGTCTGTCTGTCTCCCTGTCTGTCTGTCTCTCTGTCTGTGTCCCCCGTGTCCCCAAGGCACCGCCGCCCCGGGCTGAGCTCGGCCGCAGTGCTGCCGCCTTGTGGCCAGATCTCGGTACCGCAGCCTCCCCTCGAGGCAGTGCTGCTGGTGGGCGATGGCGGCGCTGGGGAGGGCGCTCGGCTGCCGAGCGTGGGAAGGGAGCGAGCGGCTGGAGGGAGGGGGGGCGGTGTCCGTAAAGAGAAGGGAGGGGTGCAAAGGGACGCGCTGGCTGAGGAGGATGCCAGCGGCCGGGCCGATTTCGGCGGCGGGGGGGGGGGAAGCGGAGGCGCAGTCGCGGCGTGGCACGGACCGGGGGCAGCGCACGGGCGAGTGGGGTTGGAACAGGGCTGTCCCGCCGCCCCTGCCCCTCTCAAGATGGCGGCAGCGACACAGCGCCGGGTCCCGGCACGGTCGGTCTTGAGCCATTCTCAAGATGGCGACGGCAGCGGCATAACACCCCGGACGAGAGAGGGAGATGTGCCTGTCGCTGCCCGACGCCCGGCTCGCCCCCACCGCCCGCATCCTAGCGCTGGAATACCGCGCAGAGAGCGCGGGATCGGTCGGCATCGTGTTCAGGCAGTAGACTTAGAAGGACGCCCTTGTGAGGGGGCCCTGCAGGGTGCCACAACCAATATGGCAGGCAACCGGAAGTGGCTTCCGTCACAACAGAGATGGCGGCGATGAAGGGCGGAAGTCACGCGTGCCACGCCCATAATGGCAGCTCGACAACTGTTGGACCGACCTTCTAAAGATGGCGGCAAAAAAGGGCGTGAAACCAGGGACCTCCTTCTGTTTACTTGGCTGTGTGCTCCGATGCCGATGCCGGTCCTCCGGCGCGGGCTTTCCGCGGAGTTTCCAATCGTGCCGACACGGGCTGTGGGCTCAGCGGCGCCGGGGACGCGCGGGAGCCCGGCGGGAGCGGACAGGTAGCGGCGGGGAGCGCCTCTCTTTGCGGAATCCCCGCCGCGGCCGCCACCTTCGGTGTGGCAGAGCCGCATTGTCCCGGTCGTGTCGCTGTCGCCGCGCCCCTTCCCTGCTATGAGAGGACCCCCCCGCCCCCGCCGTGCCGTGCCGGGTGCTGCCCCTCCAAAGCCCCCGGTGCGAACACTTGAGGAGGATGAGAGCCCAGAGCAGCCCCAGGGGTAAGCAGTGACCATGAGCAGGGGGCGGCTCCTGCCGGGGCTGTTTTAAGGGGAGGGTTTCGCTGCTCCTTTTTGCATGGAGCAGTTGGAGCGGGGGAATCCGTGTTGGGCTTCTGGGGGCGCCTCACGGAACGGCGGTGGGAGCGTCTCCCAGGGCTTGGGGGTCTCTTGGATGCCCTGGGCTGTGGAGTATTATTGGAGGAGGTGCCGAGGGACCAATTTAAACCTTAAGATGATGAAAATGAGGGGTTTACCCTCAAATCAAACCCGTAATACAGCAATATTTTCCAGCTATCATTTAAAATAGTGCACAGCGGTTTCCCTGTCAACTGATGCCCTTAACACCCTGGAAAAGACAGAGTGGTTTCCTTCAGCCAGCACCCTTCAAACCAGAGGTGCAGGGGCATTCCCCACAGTTTAAACACGCACCGTAATGGAAAAGGAGTTGCTTCCCTCCATTTTAATTTCTTTTGTTCTCATAGCCCCCATATTTTTCTGGGGACACCACGGAGGGATTAGCAAAATAAATTTGCAAACAGGAAGCAGACAAGTCCCCACGACAAAGCCACACTGTCTCACCTGCTCATCAGCTGCTGCCTCATACAAAGGTTCATCCCTTGGCACCTCCTTCAGTAATGCTCCACATCCCAGGGCATAAAGGTGACCCCCAGACCCTGCGAGATGCTCTCACTGCCGTTCCATGAGGCGCCCCCAGAAGTTTTGTTTTTGTGGTTTTTTTTTGTTTTTTTTTTTTTTTTGGTGGGGTGTTGTTTTTAGCGCAAGTGTTGATAAGGTTTATGATGGTGTTATGGGCTGTAGCATGAAGCACAGGATAGGTTTTTAATTATTTTGTGGTGGCTTTTATTATTGTGTTTGTTTTGGTGGGTTTGAGATAGTATGTAGCTGATTTTTTTTTAATATTATAATTGAAATATGCGTTATGTTATTTATATTGGTTGGTTATTATAGGGGTTTTATGTGTTTGGTTTGTTTGATTAGTAGTGTATGTTTTATTAGTTTTATTTTTATATCATTGGGCTTTTGTTTAGTAGTAGTATATGTTTTATAGTTACAGATATAACAGGAGATATTGTTTATGGTTATATTTATCTTTTGGTTTTGTGTTTATTTATAGGTGGTATTTTTGTATTGATGGTTTAAAGCATAATGGGTTGATTGAGTTAGGAGTAATTTCTTTTGGCATAGTTAATTTAGATTTATTTATGCTATTTTTATTTTCGTAGTTTGATTTATTTGTTTGTTGCTTTGGTTTGTTTTATTAGTTTTATTTTTTGGGAACATGGATATTTTACAGAGTGGATTTTTCTTAGGTAGGTGTTTTGGGTTTTTTTGTGTTTTAGTACTTTTAGATTCTTGTAGTGCTTTCAATTAGTTTGGGTTTTTAAAGTTATTTTCTAGAGTATTGGTTACTATTTATGAGTCAGTATAGAGATAGAGTTTTAGTTAATTTTTTTAGGAATGTTTGTTCTGAGTTAAATGAGATGGTTTGGTTTTTTTTTCTTATAATAGTTCCTGTGATTTGTTGTGAGGGTTTCTATCCAGTTTTCCATTTCTGTTTCATTTTTAGAATGTGATAAGAATTGTTAGCGAAAAGAGTGTAGATTTTTTTTTTTTAATTGCTGGTAGTGGGTTGTATGATGTAGGTTTTGTAGTTTGTGGAGTATTTTTTGCTTTTATTTAGTGAGATTCAAGTTCTTATTTTTGGGTTACTTTGTCATTGTTTTCACGACTTTGGGGATTTAGATTTTTGGTGTGTGTGCCCTGTATGATGAGAATAATGGATTTGTTTCATGTGGTATTGGTGGCATGGTGGGTAGAGGGCATTTTTGTTTTGACTATTTATTTTAATATTGGTAGATGGGAGAGTAGGAGGAGTTGTGTTTTAGTGTTGATTGGTTTTGAGATGGTTTGGATTTTTTAGTAACTTTTTTTTTTGCTGGTGGAGCAATTGTGGTTATTTTTTTATGCTATTGGTAGGAATATGATGCTGTTTTCTTTAGTATATCTTTAGGAAGTGGATTTTTTCGCTAGGTTTTTTGTTTGTTTTTCAAGGTAAAATTGGTATTTAGGAGAATTTGGGTAACTTTATATATATTTTTGTTGAAATTTTTTGTGTACTGTAGATGATGTGGAGTTTTTTTTAGTGTAATTTGTTTTAATCTGTGGTAGCCAGTAGGATTGTGTTTTTACTTTTGGGGTAGTTGTTTTTGGATGTATTGTACATTTGTTAGGTGAAGGTAAATTGAGGTTTGTGTTGGGCTGTTGAAGGAACAGAGAAAAATGCTTTGGCAATGTTAATCCTAGCGTGTAATTTCGTTGTTTTGCATTTTAGTTTGTATTGGAGTTTTAATACATTTGGTACTGTAGTGTTTAATGATGGAGTTATTTAAGGAACGATAGCTGGTAGTAGTTTATTTTCTATATGTTTTTGTGTAGGTTGAATGGGGTTGTTGAAGGGTGTGTGGATTTTGTTGCTTAGTTTTGTGTTTTAAGTTACGGAGTATTTTGTGGCTGGGAGAACTATCTTGAGTTGGCTGCAGTTGGTAGTGTATTGTTGAGGGGGTAATTGGTATTTGGTGGGGTTTTTAAAACTAGTTTCATTATAGTTTTTTGGTAGTTAAGGTGTTTAATTGTTTTTTTCTTGGTTTAATATTAGATCGATAAAATGCTTGTTTGAGTTTTGTGGGTTTTAGGAACATTTATTTTGGAGGAGGTTTGTGTTTAGAATGCTTGAGTCTTTGGGATTGTTATAATGGGATTTAAACCTTTCTCTAGTTACTCTGTTAGGTTTTATTAGAGTTAAATATTGTGCTTCCTTTATTATGATAGTAACAGGTATAGAATTGGTTTTTTATATATCGTGATGGCTTTAGTGTGTATTGTGCATGAGTGTTGACTAAAGATTTATTTTTTTGGAGTTTGGATGTGCTAGGTTAAGGAATTTATTTGTTTTTTATTTGGTGAGAGGAAGAATAATTTTTAGTTTTCATATTTATTTCTGCCTTTACTATGGAGGTTTTTTAAAGGGAATTAGACATGGGTTTATTATAATATTTGAGAGCTTGGTTATGGATAATTTGAGTGGGCTTATTTTGACAGAATTCCTTTAACTACTGGAGTTTTAAATTAATGTATCTGTATGGTTAGGGTAGTGGTCTTTCTGGTGCAACTCTAAGCATCCATTACTGTTTGTGCATTTCAGGCAGTGCAGTGGTATTAAGTTGAGCTCCCCCCTCGCCAGCCGCCAACAGAGACCGTTCGCCGCTGTCGTGAGGACTCCGGAAGTATTACAGGACGTTGTGATGAAGCCTTGACCTTTTCCTGTTTGAAAATGCCATCCCGGTAACCTTCAGGAGAAGGTGAGGATCTGTGGTGAGTTGGGGAGGAAGGGAGGAGGAGCGTGGGTCCGCTGGAGTTTCAGCAATGCCACGTTGCCTTGTCTCCTCTTAAGGCAGGCCCACCCTTTGACGATGGCCTCAGCCTCTGAGCGTGTGGCCCACGGGCATCGTCAGGAGATGGTGAGTAGCTGAACTTGTCAGGTTTTGTCCGACGGTGCTGCTAAGATCACGCCTTGATGTTTGGTTGCCTTTATTGTAGCTCACTAAGAGACAGCAGCCTGGTGAGTGCAGGAAAGTCCGAGAGGATGAGGCAGCCTTCCTCTGCACCCATCGTGGGTTCGCATCCCCGGACGTCGGAGAGATAACTCAAGGGTTTAAATGCATGGGGGAGATGAAAGCGGTATGCCCGTTGGGTCTCTTCAGGATGGATTTCTGAGTCAGCTTTGTAGACTAAATTGCGAGTTTTGTGATGCTGAGGTGCACCGGGCAGAGCGGCCTCGGTGCCTGTCGTGTCACTTGTCTATAGTGCAGTGTGTCTGTCTTTTGTGCGTGTCATGTGGTATGTCTTTTGCCTTTGCCCTTCGAGGGCCTTATTGGAAACCCTGGTGTCATTCTTAGCATCTCTGATCGCTGCCTTCGAAGCTTTGTCTCGGCAGCCTTGACAGGCATCGTAATCTCATGTCTTGAAGGAGCGTGCAATCGGATACCTTTCAAGGTCTTGCTCTGAGCTGTGATTGACAGCTGTGCGCTGCAGAGTTCCATTTTAGTGGATTAGGACTTGTATGAGCGCGCAGAGAGGCAGAGGATTCTGAGCGTAGGGCTCTCAGGCATCCATCTTTGCGGTTCTTGGAATAAGCGGTTGCGTTAGCGTCTTCTTCCTCCCGGCTTCTCTGGGCATCGTGGGCTCAGCGTAGGTCTCATCTTGGCCAGGCGATTGCGCGTTCTCCCGGCGCTCGCGGTCCCTCTTCTGGCCGTGACTTTTCTCTGGCTGTTGTGCCCCCTTTTTGGTCATTGCTGTGTCCCAGGTGTCTGCGTGTTTGGCCCGGAGGTGCTCTGTCGTGCTGCGTAATCTGGCTGTGGGTGTAAAAGGAGAATTCTAGGGGACTTCGCATGTCTAGTTGGGTTGTGGATGGTTTTTTTTTAGGTTGACGCAAGTTTTCTTGCATATAGATTTTTTTTTCTTTTTGGAAGTGCATAAAATATAAATACATATGTATGTAACATCTATAAGAAATATATATAGCATATAATAGAAATTATGCAAAAATTATGCAATATTATGCATAAATATAAATTATTAATATGAGAATCGGAATTTAAAAATGGTAGTATACTGTAAAATAAATGTTTAATTTATTTTCATTTGGTTAGACATGGCGTTTTTATAAGTAATATCAACAAAAATGTAAGTATATGCAGTAGCTGTATACCAACAAAGTTATAAATATAAATTTATATGTATGCATAAATATATGGGAGTATAAATATACATAATATAAATAGATAGAAGTATGTATGTGGGATATAATATAATCTCTATTCATATGTCATAATATGTCATATACATGTATCTATATAAACTATACATATAAATACAAAAAATATAAATGGAGAAAAATAGATTAAATAAACTTTTTTAAAAAAAAATGGTTAGGTGCAGGGGTTTTTAATAACTAATATTAAAATCATAAATATACCAGTATATAATATATAAAAATATCAATAGACATAATATAGAAACAAATATTAGTAGTATAAATTTTGTGTATGATAAATAATTAAAATAATATTTTATATATTTTATAGTATAATAGTAATTAAATTGAATGTATAAATTATGTATAGATTATTATTACAAATTAAATATGAACAAATAGGTGTAATTTTTTTTTAATATCGAAAGCGATTTTTTTTTTGTTTGTTTGTTTGTTTTGTTTTCATTTGGTTAGTAGCAGGGTTGTTTTAGTTTTGGCTGTAGTTTTTTTGGGGTATTAATTTAGGAGGATTTTCTGAAGGGATGGACCCCCATGCTTTTTGCCCCCCCCCTTGTCTGTTCCCCAGGTGCAGCAATCCCCCGGCTCACTTCGGTGGCAGTGCTGCTGCCTTGTGGACAGTGGTCAGTACTGCAGCCATGCCCCGAGCCCCTGCCCTGCTCCTCACTGCTGGCGGAGGACCGGGCAGGGGATCGGGGGAGTTCCTCTCAGGCCCAGCTGATCTGCTTTTTCTTCTTGAGTTTTCAATTTTCAGAGGACAAGGGTTTTTTGAGTTCTGGTGTCTGTTGTCTTGTTCCTCAGCACTGCCTTGGTGATGCAGTCCTGGAAGTTCTCGGTGGCCATCCAGGAAAGCCTTTGCTGGGCTTGCCATATATCAGTGCCGAGGACACATGTCAGCTTTGTACTGAACAGTTTTACGTGGCAAATGCAGAAGAAAGCCTGGTTTTGCTGATGACACCTGTATAGGTGTTCATTTCTTGTCCTGTATGTTCCCCCTCCTGTTCCTCTTCTCTACTTCACTGCCTCTTGTTCTTCTTTTTCTTTTAATAAATAAATCCTCACTAATATTTCTTTAGCAAATGTTGCTCAATCCCTTTCCCTGTTGCATCCTGCTTTTTGTCTCCCTCCCTGCATCCTATCCTTTCCTTTCCTTTCCTTTCCTTTCCTTTCCTTTCCTTTCCTTTCCTTTCCTTTCCTTTCCTTTCCTTTCCTTTCCTTTCCTTTCCTTTCCTTTCCTTTCCTTTCCTTTCCTTTCCTTTCCTTTCCTTTCCTTTCCTTTCCTTTCCTTTCCTTTCCTTTCCTTTCCTTTCCTTTCCTTTCCTTCTTCCTCTCCTTTTCCCTTTGTCCTACATCATGACTGTATTTTTGTCCCTTTTAATGTCCCTTTGCCTCTACCTGTGTGCACCTGCTGCCCAGTGCTGCTCCCTTACTGTAACCTCTCTTGGTGAGCCTCTGTCCTGCTGGCCGTGCCTTTCTGTCTCCATCCCTGCGCTGCTCCTTGCCTGCCTTGGTACGTGCCGCGCTCGTTTCCTCTCCGTGTCTTTGCTCCCCTCTGCCTCTGTATCCCTCAGTTCTTGCTGTGTGTTTGGAACCCGGATTCTGCCTGGAAACCTTAACGGATCCAGTTTGGGGGAAGAACCTGGAAACCAGATTCTGCCCAGAAACCAGAATGGATCCAGTATGCAGGAAAACCCGGAAATTGGATTCAGCCCAGAAACCGGTATGTATTCTGTTTTAGGGAAAACCTGGAAACCAGATTTCACTGTGGTGACCAGAATGGACCCGGTCTGCGGGAAAACGTGGAACCCAGATTTTGCCCGGAAATGGGCATGGATCTGATATGGGGACAACCTAGAAAACGGACTCTGCTCAGAATACCGCATGGATATGGACTAGGGGAAAACCGGGAAACCGGAATGTATCTGGTATGGGGGGAAAGCCAGAAACCGGATTCTGCTAGAAAACAGGAATGGATCCAGGATGTGGGAAAACCTGAAAACCGGACTTGGTGCAGAAACAGGAATGGGTCTGGATTGTGGGAAAATCCAGAAACCGGATTCCATCTGGAAACTGGAATTGATCCGGTATATGTGAAAACCCAATAAATGGATTTCACCCAGAAACCGGAATTGATCCCTTAAGGGGGAAAAGCCCAAAAACCGTATTTCACCCAGAAACCGGAATGGATCTGGTTTGGGGGACAATCTGAAAACTGGATTTCGCTGGCAAACCGAAATTCACCCAGTGCAGGGAAAAACAGGAAATCAGATTCTGCCTGGAAATAGTAGCTGATATGGTTTGTGGGTAAACCCAGAAACCAGAATGGATCCAGTGTGGGGAAAACCCTGGAAACTGGATTCCGCCCAGAAACCAGAATGGATCTAGTTTGGGGAAAAACATGGAAACCAGATTGTGCTTGGAAAATGCAATGGATCAGTTATGCAGGAAGACCCAGAAAGTGGAACGGATCCAGTATGGGGGAAAACCCAGAAAATGGATTTTGCCTGAAAAGTGGAATGGCTCTGGTTTGTGAGAAAACCCATAAAGCAGATTCTGCCAGGACACCAGAATGGAACTGTTATGGGGGGGGGAGGGGGGGGGGGTGGAATCTGGAAAATAGATTTGGCCTGGAAACCGGAATGGATCCAGTATTGGGGATAGCCCACGAACAGGATTCTGCCCAGAAACAGTAGTTGATGAATGCCAAACACCTCCTCCAAACTGACTTCACCAAACTATGGGGGTGAGGTTTTTTCACAGAGAAATCATCCACCCTTCTTGTCCAAGGACCTGTGGCTGGGAGCGGGCTTCTGCCTGCAAAAATACCAAACGGATGCGGATTTTTCCCAGATGCGAACTGCCACCACTTAGAACCCTGGTTGCATTTGGACTGCACAATACAATTTTTAAACTGGGAGGATGAGTTTTGTTACAGAAATAAAAGAGTCAGTGTTCTCTTCCAGAGGCCTTTGTCTAGGACTGGTCTTCTGCCTGCTAAAATTCAGAAAAGATTCGGGTATCTCCCAGACTTTAGCTGCTAACACATGGAACCCTAGATTCCTTTGGAGTGACAAAGATCTCCTCTGAACTGATAATAGGTAACTGGGGGAGTAAGGTTTTCTTCCACAGGGAAAAGGGCCAATGTTCTCATCCAGAGACATATGCATGGGTTAGGATTTCTGTCTGCTGCATATCTTAGAATCATGGCTCTTCTTTGAGTGCCAATTACCTCTTCAAAATAGACATTACAAAAGTGGTGAGCTTACCAAAACATATGAAGTGAGTTTTACTTCACAGAGAATTAGGCCACCGTTCATTTCCAGAGCTCTGTGCCTGAGACTGGGCCTCTACCTGCTAATATACAGAACTGCTCAGGATTTCTCCCAGACACAACCTGCCAGAACTTAGAAGACTGGCTGCCTTTGGAGTTCAAAATAGTCCCTTTAAACTGCTATCAGGAGCCTGGGAGGGTGAGTTTTATTTCAGAGGGAAAAGGGCCAATGTTCTCATCCAGAGCCCTTTTCTTAGGACTGGGCTTCTGCCGTCTAGAGTTCTGAAATAAGCAGGATATCTCCCTGATGTAAGCTGCCACCCACCACTTAGAACCCTGGCTGCTTCTGGAGTGAAAAATACTGCTTTTAAACTGCTATCAGGAAACCGGAAGGGTGAGATTTGTTTCAGAGCAACAAAGGCCAATGTTCTTTTCCAGGGACCCTTGTCTTGGAGTGGGCTTCTGCCTGCTAAATTTCCAGATGAGTCCGGCTGTCTCCGAGACTTGAGGTGCCATGACGTGTAACCCTGGCTACTTCTGGAGTGCAAAATGCTGCTTTTAAACTGCTATAAGGAAACTGGAAATGGGAAACGGGCCAGTGTTCTTGTCCAGGGCCCAGTGGCTGGGTTTCTCCCTGCTAAAATGCTGAACAGATCAGTATTTCTCCCAGACACAAACTGCCAGCACTTAGAAGACGGGTTGCCTTTTTAGTTCACAACATTCCCTTTAAACTGCTGTCAGGAAACTGGGAGGGTGAGTTTTGTTTCAGAAGGAAAAGGGCCCATGTTGTTGTCCCCAGTCCTGTTCCTGTGTTTCTGGCTGCTAAAATTCCAAAGGGATCTGGATTTGTCCAAGACTGAAGCTGTCACCACTTAGAACCGTGGCTGCCTCTGGAGTGACACATGCTTCCTCCAGGCTGGTATCAGGTAACTGGGGCAGTTTTTTATATTTCACAGATTTAGCTGGGAAATGCATCAACACAAGATGCAAATGAAACCTCCAGAGTGAGCAACTGCTCCATAAAACAAATTGCTTGCAAGTACAGCCTAAGTAAGCTGGAACCCAATGCATGAAACAAATGTAGCAGCTGAAAGGAACAGCAGCACTTTGGAAGTCACTGTCAAAGGTGGTTTATTGTTCCTACATTCCACAGCACCAGGAAGATTCTGCTTTATACCTGCGCTGGCTTCAATATACTTCAAGTGACAACCCATTAAAGATCCTTGTATTCCAATAACAGATAGAAATTTTCTAACACCTCTAAAGCATTGGATTGCTTATGGTCAGTAGGTTTACATTTCAGAATTAATGACAACAGGAAGGGATCTTCTGGACCATAACTCTGTTAGGTAAGGAATCTTCCTTTTTCTTACAATTTTAGAAGAGAAAGCAGACGGCCAAACAGAAAACACAAGCACTCAGCTGGCTGCAGTCACTCAGTGTGATGTGCAACTGATAGCAGGAAGAGGATGATTTCAACACAGCCAGCTCTTCACATCTAAACAAATTTAAAATAGGGTTATTCTCTTTGATAAACAGCAACACTTTAAGAAAAAAAAACAACTATAAGATACCCTTGAAAAAAAGTGGTATTAACATTCCTCCTAGAACTGAGTATCCTGCCTTTAAGGGCTTGAAGTACTTCTGCTAAGGACCATTTTCATTAATTTCAAAAACAATCACCAAGAGTTATCATCAGAAAGGAAAAACATTATGTCAGCTGTAAATACATTACTAAGAAAGAAGCTGCCTGGAGACTGACACATTAATTCCATATCTTAGTTACAACAAGAGTTACCAAGTGTCAGTTAGTTGAGAGATTTACACAAGAACAGAAGTAATTCTCTCCCTGGCCTGTGATCAAAAGAGGAGGAATAATAGCAAAGGAGAATGGTCCAAGCTGTTAAAAAGGTCTTGGGGGGAGGGGGGGGGGGGGGTGGGGTGGGGCAGGGATACTACATTTAAAGTAGTGAAGATGGCCATTAGCTACCACTGTCTGTATTCTGTACCTCCAAGTTAGGTATTAGAACAGCTGAGCCTAATCAATCTGTACCCTACCTGTAAAGGAGACCGGTACAACCATTTCTTGTTATCTCCACTGAGTTTCATACAGGCAAAAAGGTTGCAAACTGTAGGAAGGCCAAAGTCCTGAAAGAGAAGTCACCTTAATTACCAACCCCAAACATAAATACATTCTGATGTACCTTCAGATTCTGTAAAGTGTTCAAAACCAAAACCGATTTTTGTGTCTTTGAGATTAATGCTTACTTCATTTAGTATAACAGATTAACTTGTTTAGTGCTAAGTAACTAATAATTGTGAAAACATTAAGAGCCAAGAAACCTAAAAACTTTCAGTAAGTATTATCCAGAAGAGCTACAACTTTTGAAGACAATGAAGTCATTAAATTCAGTGAAGCAATAAACCTGTCATATAAGACACAAAAGTATCAAAAACTTCTGCTCACTTGTGCTTTCTTGTGCAGAAGCCATTTATCTTCCACTGGAGATGGGTTTGCATTTTCTAGGTCATTTGAAGACAACACCCAACTGTTTACATTTAAGGGGAGGTGGAATGGAGCCAAGAGGTCTAGGAAAGGACTCTTGAAACTCTTGTCTGCTTTTTCCTGACACTCCTTTTCTTCTGTGCTTTCTGCTTTGTGCTCAGCCTTGGCCAGCCAGCTTGTCAGAGGCCTCTCGAGCAATGCTTTCCAGGGTTCTGCGATCTCTGCTGAATAATCTGCTTTCTCTGCACTCAGGGGTTCCCCTGGGAGCTGCTGTGTAGGGCTAAGCCAGGAACTGGCAGCAAACTTGGTCTTATCATGCTCAGGGTCTGGTACATCTCCCTGGCTGACCAGAACTCCATTTTTGTCTTTCCCATCTTTCTTCAGAAGCCATTTGCAAAGAGCCTCTTTTCCACAGTTTTCATCACACACACATTCTGAAAAGCTGGCACACAGATCATTAGCTTTGCACACATCTTCCACTTTAAAGGGGGCCTGAGGATGCTGAAGAAGCCAAGTATTTACAGTAGATGTAGCAGGTGATTTCTTTCCATCAAGATGCTCATTCAGGCACTTCAGATTTCCCAGGTTCTCAATTTCCACACTTCTGCTCTGGCTGCCACGACAACTGGTACATGTTTCAGCTTTGAGGAGCCAATCATTCAAATGGCATTCTTCCCTAAAAGGTATAAATTCATTCTTCCATTTCTCATCTGAAGCAATACTTCCATTTTCTGTGTCAGGAGAAAGCAGCCAGTCAGAAAGGTCCATCTCTTCTTGTCCAAGGGATTCTAATTCCTCCACCTTTTCGACAGTGGAAAAGGATGAATTGACAGTAGAGGTGGAGTCCTTGCAACCAGGGGAATGTGTCTTCCCAGCAACATCACGCTGCTGATTGTGCAGGAGCCAGTTCTCCAAATCCTTCAGATTTCCCCAGGCTTTCTCAAAATTGCAGACTTTGGAAGAATTCAAATCCTAGTAAAGACACATTGAAATACTATTAAAATACTATTAAATACTATTAAAACTAAAACTAACAGTTCAGTAGCTGTTTCCACAGTTAGAGCTTAGAGCATTCAGCTAGTAAGTGCCAAAGCATCAGCTAAACATGAGGCAGAACAAAGAGAGTACTACAGAAGGTTTCATTCCCACCATATTCTGCTTGCAATCAGATACTGTGTTTTTCCCTCTGTTCAAAACTAGGTTAGTGCATAAAAGGGTTTACCTGGCTGGGCTCTAACACACACTTTTGGGTAATCCATTCCTCAAGATTGGTGCTGGGGACATAGGGAGCCTGGTGCACCCCCACAGGCCTGCTTCAGAGTAGCCAGTCAGCCAGCGAGGCACTCGCTGTCCCGCACAGCGCCTGCTGCTGAGAGAACGCCCTTGCTTAGAGCCACTGCTGAGCCAGCCTGTGCTGAACATCAACACAGGCATTCAGCAGCCATCAGGATTTCTGCACCAAAAGGAAACCCAGTGCCCTCTGATTACAAAAAAAAAAAAAAAAAACCATAGGAATTGGCTATTTCCAACATCAATGAACACTCAGTTAAAAAATCCTGTCAGTCACACTCCACATACACTCTCATACTCTGTTCTTGCCTGTCTGTTCCTGGAGCAGCTACAATATCACATCACTCTGCTCACCATAGCCACTGGCTACTCAAGCATCTTAACAAACAAACACAAGCCATTACTCAAGCTCACATAACATGCTTGAGTTCTCCTCCTCCCTCTAATGCCATTGAACACACACAGGTCAGTCTTACCTGCTCATAGTTCATTAGGGCACAATTCTGGCCTGGGAACCAGGGAGAAGCATTCTCTGAGGTTTGCTGAAAAAAAAAAAAAAAAGTAAAAATTAATTTAAATCTTCATTTTTTTTCCGATTTCTAGGACAAATTCTACAATAAAGCAGAAGTAAAGCACAGTTACAAATGCTCAGTGCTTTATGGCTAACAATGTTCTCAATATTTACAAACAGAATGGAGAAAAATTGACTACAAAAATACTCAGTCTGCTTCCTTTAACAGAATTGTCTCCAATAATACAGGAAATATGGTGCTTACTTAAGAATCCCAAAACACATTTATTACAGAAAGCATTTACAACGTTTTAACTATTGCTATCTAAAGAAAACAGTAACAAATTTTCATTTGCTGGAATAGAGTAAGAATGCAGTAGTTATTCCCTCAGCCTCGGCCAAAACAGATTAAAATAACATGTACATAATTAAACTCAGTGAAAACTACATGCAATAATTAATAAACCACTGTGTATTTATTATATAGCTAAAATTATATGACTCATGCACAGGATCCATTCAAACTGTCGCTAAAAGCAAAATTATCACTTGGAATATATTGCACTACTGCAAAAAATCTTTGAGGCAAGTATTCCAACCCAGGGAAGTCCTGGTGCTTACCATAGTTTTAATGCAACCAAATGAGGTAATAGCTTGGTGAAGGTAAGATGTGTCAGCCTCAAAATTCAGGATGGAAGACTCTTGAGGTTTAAGTGCAAGACTTTCCAGTCTGAAAGAATAAGGTGATAGGTACAGAAAGGAAAAAAAAATTACAGTCTTCTTCATCCGTCCTGTTTCGGAAGTCAGTCCGTGACTTCATAAAGGCTTTTAAGCTACTTGGCAGTAATTAGGTGACAAAGAAGACTTGATATGGCATACAAGAAAGGAATGGCTATCTACCAACCAAGAACAGAATAAATTGCCAGCAAAACACAAGTTTCACCCTCTTACTTCAACTGCCATCAACAACTAATATTTGAAATAATCTGCATAAATGAGTATGTCTCTTCAATATGGTCCTGGTTTATCACCTCAGACTGCTTTAAAGTTCTCATTTCTAGGAACTACTAAAAATGTAGGAACAGTGAAATCTATTATGAGTTCTACTAGAATAATTAGATTAAATTCATAAGTTAAAATAAACCCAAGGATGGTAACTTGCATCATAAAATATATTTACCTCTCCAGGCAAATTGAAATCTGGTTTGCCAGTTCGTTAGTGTAGGAACGTTCCAGCTGATGAAAAAGGCAAGTGAACTGTCCCAAGTACTGCACGGAAGACAAAACACACGTTATTATTTGGGCTTACGGGACTAAAACTGAGCCAATACTTGCAGGGACAACATTTGCTTGAGAACGCCAGCGCAGCGCCAGCCAGCCGAGGCTCACCCAGTAGAGCTGCTGTGCCTGCTGCTGCAAGGCCTCCTCCTTGAGCTGCTGGATGAGATCCACCTGCTCGAAGAGCCACACCTCACGGCTGCGCAGGCATTCCAGCTGCCGGCTGATGTGGCTGTGGATCTTGGCCTTGACCTGTCAGGGAACACACGCCATTTCTACATCTGTCAAGCAGAGGGAACATACATGTGCTGCACTGATTACAAACTACTGTTTGTCAGTGGCAAGTGGTATTTTTGGAGTGACTTATTTCTCAAAAATTAATCACAGTCACCCACAGCACCACATGGCTCAAGTCAGTAACAATTCCAAGGGTACCTTTAAAGAGGTATCGAAGAATAATGTTATTTGTGATCTCTCTCTATTCTGATGTTTCAGTCAACAGCTTTTGGAAATTCTGCATCTCTAAGCTGGTAATACAGGAATACTTTTATCACGAGCATGGCCAAATGACACAGCAACATGTTTGCAGATTGCTAGGATAATTTCAGACCACCACGATAACAGTAAATATTCTGGAATAATAAAAACTTTAATTGAAGTCATATTAATTATTAAAAAAAAATCCTTGAGAAGTAATTTAAAATTACCTCCCGCCAGTTTTCTTTAATCTGCTGTTCAGCTTTGACAGTTCCACATATAGCTGTTTCCAAGTCCTTCTTTGCTTGAAGACACTTTGCCAGAGTCTCGCTGCTGCAGGAATTTCTATTTCTGTCTTGTGGTGGACTCATTCTTGAAGTGTTCCTAAATCACAATGGGAAAAACAATTTCTTAATAGTTTCTATTCCTCTTTAACAGAAGAGGAAGGGCATCATATGAAGAACCATCTGCTCTACTTCAGTATAAAAGAGAACCAAAAAAGCCCCTAAGACCCTACACAGATGCAAGTTTTCTAAACATAGATTAAGTTGTCCTCCGGAAGCAACAATGGTCTCTCAAAACATCTCAGCCCACAGAACTTGCACAATCACAGAAAAACCAACAGATATTTGACAACAGCTTCAACCACAGAAGTTTAGGCAATCCTCCCATCAGTCACCTTCCTCCAGTTTTTATACCTAGCCAGCTAACTCCAGAGCTGAGAGGCTGATTCAGGGAAGGTTCAGCAGCAATGCCAGAGCTAGGGGCAAATGGCCTGACCAGGGGCAGGAAATATTTCAGCCACCTTTCTTTCCTCTGCAGGTAAATTTCCATAAATGAGAAAATTCCAATGCAGTTTCATCAACTGAAAACCCATGTGTTGCTACAAAGATCACTCTTTACTAAGCTACAAGGGCCAGAACTTTTAACAGCTACCCATTATCTTGTCCTGGTCACAGCTGTGGTAACTTAGCTTCAGCACACTCTCAAGTAGAAGGGCCTCAAATACAAAATTTCTACGGAAGTTATACTAGTAAGGATCCTGCAAGTAAGGGGAAAAAGAAAGTATGGATTTTTAGTAAAAATGGAAAGGATCAGTGTAAGCACTTTTCCTAAACAGTGGGTTATTTTGTTCCTGAGAGTTTGAATTCTCCTGCCAGTTTAATGGGATTCCTGAAATACTAAACATTCATAGTATTTCTTTTATTTAAAACAAGTTCTCAGCAATGACAGCTATGGAAATACCCAGCAGATTTAAAGCGTACACATGTGCCAATCTAAAATGTCACGGATTTTACCATTGCTCTGGAGGGAACTGCAATTAGTTTTGAATACAAGACAACCAAAAGCTTGTGCTACTGAGCAGCTATTTACTCTGCAATTTCCAAGCCCCACGGTCACATAGACTGCAACCCAAAAGTCCTTCTACAGCCAAGATCTACAAGACAGATATAGAAGTGTGTGTTTCACACAGGAGATGGATAAGAGTGGCTTGCAAGTGGAAGGTGACAGAAAAAGCAATGTTCACCAGGAGGCAGGAGCAGAGGTTGCACCTCCTTTAGTTCCCTCAACACCATGGGCTTCCTGTCTCTCCAGTGTCTCCAGACACAAGACACAAACTAGGCACAAAAGCCACCCCAAGACTCTGCACACAACTCAATCCCATCCTCACCATAACATCTCATCTTCTAGGAACTGCACAAATAGAGAGCACAAATACAAGAGAACTCAAAGGTAATATTTAAGCTTATGTTATTTTGCACCAAATCAGATGGCACAGAAGTCTGAAATACATCATTCTCCATGCTGTGCTACGAACACCAACTTTGTGCTGGTATTTGCATGCCCTCACTTGTTCACCTTCACTTCTGTAAGGTTTCATCATCTTCACCATGCTACCAATGTTCAATAAAAGGTAAGCTAAGCTTTTTCTCACAACACCCCCTAGACTTGATCTTGCTTTTCAACTCTCATGTACAACCTACAGGAAATAGGAGCCAACAGTGCAGGTGGGAGCCGTAGTTCTCAGACGTAATCTAACAAGTAGATGACAGCAATACACCCAGCCAAGAAAACAAGGATACTAGATACCCAAAAAAACTATCATATACTCAAAAGCAAATTTTAAAAAATCATATTGGTTATTATTTCATTTTTTTATTCTTACAAAAAGTCAGAGTCTGAAAGGCTAAATAAAACGACCGTATTTGCTGACACAATAATGTACTTAACAACTCTTGTGAAAATTATGTTAATCTACTTTATCACACTCTGTATTAGCAACTTCATAATGGCACAATTTAATTTAAGAAGCTTACAAACTTCTCTAATGATCACTGAAACTACTGTTTATTGTCTTTTCTTTTTTCGACTATTGCAAGAGTCTCGCCTCGCTCCAGAATGTACAGAGAATGAGTGCTGCCCTCCTCCAGCCAGCCAGCTCCTGTTAAAATGGCTGTTCTTAGGCTTTGATGCAAATAAGCCACTAAAACTCACAAGTTGAGCATGAGAGCCAATCCACCTTCTTTTCAATTTCCACAAGCCTCTAACAAAACGAAGTGGGGGCAAGCGCCTATTTCCTTGCCTCCCAGTTACTCCCAAAGAGCACAGGGAATTTAAGACGTTTTCAGGTCACATACTCTGAAACACCCGCGATCACACACTTCGGCTCAACAGTAACAACACACAATTACTTCCACTAGAAGATACACGGCTGCAACACACAGTCACCTGCTGTGGCCATTTCCGTACCATCGAACAGTTTCCAAGCACACGGGGGTGCTCGCCAGTCCCCGCTATGTGCGTCACGGGATGCACACCCCCAACACACGATCTACACTTACTTTCCGCGCTCAGGAAGCAATCCCTCAATGTCCTGTTTATAACGCGGCTTCCATTCCCAGGAATGCTTTCCGGAACGCTCCCAAGCCTGCAAATTCCGCTGCGAGCCCCGGCTCGCCGGAGCGGCCCCGCCCCGGCCTGGCTCCGCTCAGCCAAAACGCCGAGCGCCTCCAAACATCCGACTTGCACTTCAAACCGCGAAACCTCAACGTTTTGCAACAAAGCCGCTGTTGCCTGCAGCACCAGAATTGTGACAATGTGTCTTCTTCATGCAGCTACAAAGCGGACCCGAGCGCTGAGGCATCCAGCGCGGATTTGCAGCAGCAAGAGCTACAGAGCTGCGAGTCGACCCAGCCGCCAAGCTCAGCCTTCCCACCCTGGCCGTGCACAGCCCGGCAGTGAGGCTCCCCATCCAGCACTGAGGCTCCCCATCCAGCACTGAGCCTGCGACGTGCCAGAAATCCTGACACCGAGCCACTCGGACGCAAGTTAGCTCCTGGAAGGACCAAAATGACCCGCACACGCACACAATTCTTGTCACATCTACTCTCGCTTCCACAATTTCACATGTGCAGCTGAGGAAAGCACACAGAATAGCCTCGGTTAGAAAGCACCTTGAAGATCACCTTGTTCCGACGCCTCTGCCATAGGCAGGGACACCTCTTACTAGACCAGGGTGCCCAGCGCCCCATCCAGCCCGGCCTTGAGCGCTCCCAGGGATGGGCCACACCCGTGCCCTCATCAGCATGTAATCAGTAAAAGTGTTATAGCCATGAAACCAAAAGAGCTGCATGGATGGTGAGGAAGATTATATTATTGTTCCGATTAGTAAAATAACTACCAGTTTTTACAGGAAGACTTCTGTCTCGCTGGAGAGGTGTCACCACAAGACCCTGCAGCTACAAGTCCTGGTCACAGGTGCTCTGTGCAGCCTCCTGGCTGCCTATACTCCACCCCTGAGATGTTAGTTCCCACAGGTCGGAAACAGCTGGACAAAAATAATGTTAAGCTTTTAATTAAGTATCTGGTGGCTGGGGAGCAGAGGGGGAGGAGGCAACCCTGCCTCTTCTGCACAGTCTGCACACAGGCCGGCAGGAAACTGGTTCTACCAGCTCTTCTCTCTCAGCACAACCATCCCTGCTGCCCTTGGGAAGAGTATTGTTTTCCATCTCAAATAGGTGTGGAAAAATCACCTCAAAAACAGGGATGTGCAGAGCCTTTGCTGGGGAAAAGCTTCTGAAACCTCCCATTGAACAGGCTCTATTTATAAATGTGGAATGATTTCTTCCATTTGGCAGGACAAGACTGCTCCAAAGGCCTCACTGACCTGTCTTTATGTGGCTTTAAACCAGGTGCCTTGCTTGAACTGAAATCCCCATGGATTTCCACCTAACCCCACCAAAAAACAGTAGTTCCTCTTAAGAAGCTCTCCAAAATTAGGTAGATGGGAGCTGTGGTCAGGGAGTGAAGTACTCTAAGTACACGAGCTGCATCTGGGAACTTCCCATTCACATCCAAGCATAACAAGCACTTTGTACAGTGCAGCATCAGCATTATGTGCCAGTATCTGTATGGAGCTCCTGCTAGGGGGATTATTTTACTCCAAAACAAATATATAACACCTTATTTTTTAAAACACAAGCCATGTGAAGAAAAATTAAATAACCTTTAAGAATTTTGAGTAAGGGGGAAAGTGAAATAAACACCTTAAGAAATAGTAATAGAAGTTCCAGGTATTACATTTTCTAAAATTCAGGTAGTTTTCACCTGTCTACACAGTATATGGTCTGTGCCACAGACCTGAACACGTGTGACTACCTTTTCTGCCTATTTTAGCCCCAAAACAGCCTGGCCTGTGCACAAAGCACGTACTGAGACACCCTCACAAGAGCTGGGCTCTGAGCAGTCACAAGTCACTCATGCAGCTGTGAAGAAGTCTGATCATCATGTTATTCCATCTATCATAAATATGTATTTTCTGCACAACAAGCATATAACTGAAATCACAAAGTATCTGAGTATGAAGGCCTGAAATCTCCATGCTATAATTACTGACAATACCCTAAGAAGATACCCCAGAGTGGGGCAGACACACTTATTTTAACGCAGATTGCACGTTACAGTGCGTCTTCCAGACGATCACACTTAAAAACCCTTTGGAAAACAAGTGACAAAGCCCTGGTTCTGCCAGAAGCACACGGCCCCGAAGATCCCATGCCACGCTCTCTGCACCTCCATCGAGCCCGTGTACAGCACTCGCAGCGTGACGAACAGCGGTTTTTAAATGGCTGCCAGCTTTTTCTGCTACTCTGAATGCACACCTTAGCCCAAGTCTCGAGGGGAGGCAACCTTGCTTCTCTGTCAGCTTTTTCTCTTTAATCCAAGCCATAAACACCGAGTTCAAAGCTGTCAGGATGCTTAGCAAACCCCCGGAAGCTCCGGCTCTCACCATTTACCAGCATGGAACAGCACACGTCTGACAAACTTCCAACAAACACGACGTGGCGCGACCCCGACCATTCCTAACCCAGACATTCACTGCTTATATAACCTCTGAGAAGCGCAGCTGCTAACAAAAGACTTTGCCTTTTCAATTAGAAACGTGGCTTTAGGAGCGCTCGCGGCAGGACCCCTCCGGGGTGAGATCAGTACCAAACCCCGTCCCCGTGCGAGCCCCGCGACGCGGAGCGTCCATTTCCCGGCCGACCTGAACGACCCAGGCCGGGTGCTTCGGGCGCTCCCCGAGGCACGGGGATGCCTAACGGGGTTCCTTACGGGGTTCCTTGCGGGATCGCTCACGGCATTGCTCTCGGATCCCCCCCAGATGTCTCCCCCGCCGCCCCTCACCGCCGGCGCGGCAGAGCGGCTGAGGGAGCGCGGAGGGGGCGGCGGGGGCGCTGCTGCTGCTGCTCCTCACGGCGGCCAAAATCCGGGAATCTCGGCTGACTCGGAACGGCAAATCCTCGGAGCACAGAACGCGTATCATGGGGCGAACCACCGGTCTGGGTCCTTTTCGTGTCCACCGGAAATTTCCCAGAGTACGTGGCTTGGTTCGGCCTTCTGCGGTACAGGTTTTCCTTTCCACAAGCGTGAAGCACGGCAGAACACCGGCCAGGACCTCCATCCCGCTTTCCAGCTGGGAAAAGGATCCAGTTACTGCTCCTTGAGCCATCAGGGCTCAGGGGGTCGGAGCGTGGCGCCGGTGACGCCGAGGGTTCGATCCCCGCGGGGGCCTCCAGGATCTGGACTCGATCGATGATCCTTGTGGGTCCTTTCCAACACAGACTATTGATTCTGTGAGATTTCAGCCTTTGCGTGACCACCCACCCAGCACATTTGTGAAGAGCTGCCTTTTGTAGGTGTGTGCAGAGAACTTAAGGCTTAACAGAGAATGGGGGGGGGGGGGGGGCTTCAAGCAGAAAGGACTCCAAATGGAAATCTAAGTAGCTTGGGTACATGTGGCAGCTGAGTCACAATTTCCTACACATTTCCTCGTCTGGGCACAGACCAAGGAACCCAGGTCTTCTGAACAGGACCTTACTCGCGGTTACAAGTTCAAATTATTCAGTGCTGACATAAGAGAAAGTAGAAGTCAGCCACCTAATCCCTGATATGCCGTTTCCTTAGGAACAAACGTTTCAGGTATTTGGCTTCCTTGTCTAAACAAGTAGGAGACGCAGGCTGTGTTATGTAATCCTCCTCTGTGTACTTGGATGTAAGAGGAAAAATAATACCAGCCCTGCCTGGCCTTGGAAAACCAGGAGTGCTCATAGACCTTTTATGTCCCCCATGCAGTTACCCAGCAGGACTCTCCCAGGGAAGGAAAGCTGCCTCTCCTGGGCAAGCAGGCACAGTGGACAATGACAGGTTTCTGTCATGTCTTCCACAGGCTTGACCAAGGCAATATCATAATCCAGATGGTTCTGAGAGTTTTTTTGTTGGTAGAGTTGCTTCACACAGTACACTTTCTGTGTGGATTCACTGCAGTTAAGGTCATACCTTCCTAAGATGATTTGCTCTTTGGATACATCTTCCATTTTACCCCTAAAGGAATATAAAGGGTAAGGAACCACATGGATCTTTTAATGGTCTCTTTCCACTCACCCCTCAAGGGAGTACACACTGCTCCTCCCTCAGACATACCCTTTGCCATGCCAGATGTGTCTTTTTACACAAACCTGCATAGCAGATCAGAAAAAGAAATTTAAAAGTACATCAGCTGAAGCAAAAGGCAAATTGGTGATCTAGTAAAATAGTGGCAAAAGGTTGGGTAGAGATGCAGTTTTATGGGAAAATAAACAGTATAATCTGCTCATGTTGAAACAGCAGCAAAGATGGAGATGTAGTGGGCAGTTCCTCAGCACTGCATGAAACTGTGTATCAGTGTCCACAATAAGTCTCCAACCAGAGTATGAAGAAAAGTATTGTGGATGCCTAAAAGGGATGTAAATACACATCAGAAATAGCTAACAAGAATAAAAGCCTGTAGCTTTTCCCTTCCAAAGTGTGTGACACCACATAATCCACACCTATACCCAAGATTCAGTGCTATTTCTTGCTGAATGGGAATCCCACTTACAGTTCTGGGGCATGAAGCCCATCCTTCCTTTATTTGGCAAAAGTGTATAATTACTCTCTTGTCACACTCAAATGCATTCTTTCTTGCTCATCTGCAATGTGGGAATAAACACTAGGGAGAGATTCATCCCTTCCCATCCCCTGGAAAAATGAGGTTTGATAGAGAACTGGAAGCTTTTTCTGCATTTCTTAGGTGTGGGCCTGCAAAACTGTGCTACTGGGCATCACTCAAACCACAAAGAACTTGAGGAATATTCTCTGCTGCAATGGCTCTAGAGCAAATTTTATGGGGTTTAAAGAATGTTTCTGTTTTCCGTTCGGATTGTTCCTCTTTCAACAACTGCAGTAATATAGTTGAAGGGCATCAGCTGTGTTAACTTCTCTGTTGAATGCTCCAGAATGTGATTTCCCTGTTCTGCACTGCTACCGCACAGCTGAGGGGTCCATCCCTGCCTCGTGAAGGGGGACTAAGGGAGCGCAGCGAGCCCGGCTCAGCTGTGGGTGCAGCCGGACGCCAAGGCAGACCAAGCAGCCGGCTGCTCCCGTCAGAAGCAGCCAAAGTCCCAAGGCAGAGTATGATCCAGAAGAATCGTCACTGTAGCCGCCAGGGATCCTCACTCAGCTCCCGCGGGATTCGCCAGTTTCCTCCAGCTCTGCCGCTGGAAAGGGGCTGGTTTCCCTTCGTCCCCGCCAGCCCGGGTGCATGACCCTCCCTCGCACGTATCCTCTCTGACGCGTGTCCCTGGTCCCTTTCCAGGACCCGGCGCTCGGTCCCACGGCTGTGCTCCAGATCCATCCCCAGCCTTCCCGCAGGGCCCGTCCCGCCCGCGGCCCCAGGGCGAGCTCAGCCCCCAGCCCGCCCAAGGACCGGGGGCGGCAGCCGCCGCTTGTGCTGAAGTTCAAAGGCTTCACTGCCCTGCAGGGCACTTCCAAAGCTCTCCGCGCTGTGTTTACTCACCTTGAATCTGTTTGTGTCGAGGTACCTTAGTGCCAGACAGGAACGGAATGTTTTTGAACTCCCACACAAACAGTTTCATATATAGACTGTAAACAGATGTTTTAACAGCTTTTTCCTGCACACCACAGCCTGCTTTTTTTCTTTCTCTAGTTCAGGGATTTCTCATTTCTCCAAGCTTTTAAATTACTGTCTATTCCTCTACCCCACCTCACATTGTACAAAAACTTCAACCACACCTAACTCCACATTCATCTTTCGTTTAAAGAGGTCCTCAGGAAGGTCTTCTGTAGCTTCTCCAGACGGCCTATCCAAAGGCAGAACTTCTGGAAGCAATGGGTTGCATTTCTGAATTAGGGTCCCAGCACAGATGTGAACAAATCTCTTACTTGTTTTGGCCCAAACCTATAGATGCACAAAATAACAGGTACAGCACAAAGGACTCACGCTAGAGGGAGGCAGGCATGTAAAGAGTGTATAAACAATTTTAACTAAAACTGTTTTTATAAAGCTTCAACCTGCTTCAGAAAAGTTGTTCTATCACAAACATGGATCGAGCCTGTAACAAAACAGCACTGTGATTTTGGTCACTAAGCATTTTAAACATTTCCCCCCAGTATATATATACACACACACACACATTCCAGTCAGAAAAATAGGAAAGGACTCATAGTGCAGACTTGGAACACAAGGGCTGTGTTACAGCTCCAGGGTTTGCTCTTATGAGTGGGGGAGCAGGTTCTTGAACAACATGCATCACACAATCTAAACAGGTCTCTTCTGCTTTCTCAGAAACACTTCTTTTCCCAAGATCCTTTTTAAGAAACAGTTGTGGCAGCATGACAGTAAATTAGCCCCTCATTCTACTGTTAAGAGTGAGATTGACGCTGAAAAAAAGCATGAAATTTAGAAAACACAGATAACGATGTATACAAGGAAGAAATTACAACATAACAAATTATAACATCAAATCGTGAATTAAAATCAAAACGTGAATTAAAAGCTTTTCTAAAATTGGATTCTCTGAGGCAGTGGCATTTGTTGGATTTTCCAGACAATGTGAACACAAGACAACATTCACATAACCTGCACACAGGAATTTCTGCCCGATCCCAATCTGCAGTGCATCAGTTTGCTTACACTGCCTCTGGTGCTGGTTGTAGTGCAAATTACCTACAAGCCTGCAAAAAGCCATCAGAGGAAGGGAAAGGCCTGACTTTTATGCACGTGTCATCACTGAGGATGTTGTGTCTCTGTCAGGGGAAGGACCAGAAACTCCAGCTCCTGTTGGAGTGGCTTTAAGGGCAGTACAGCATAGGTCAGGTGCTGGCACTAAGACCTGGACAGTTCTGCGTGCTTCCTACACCACAAAAAGCAGGTTTGCTGGGAAGCACAAACAAAAAGGTGTTCGGGCAGGATTCACTGCACCCCAAGCTGTGACCCCATCTCTGCTTTACAGCAAAAATTGTCGGGGAGCAGGGACCAGAGTGGGAGGGGAAAAGCGGCTCTGTCCTGCGGAGCTGTGTGCCAGCACTGAGCACCAGGTGGAGCTCGGAGATGTAATCCTGGCCAGCAGGAGTGCACGGGAACGCCTGACCCACATTCCTTATGTCCTGCTACCTCGGGAGACAAAATCTCCCCTTCATCACACCTGTGACACCATTGTTACTGGAGTTGTCTTTAGTGCCTGTAGGTGAGCAGGAGGTGGCTGGAAAAGGATGGAAGCTTGCAGCATAATTTCCTTGCCTGTGTTTCTCTCCTTTGTTTTCTAAGCTTCTTTCACATGCCATCTGAGTGGCATAGCCTTAGTATACTGAGAGCCTGATAATAAGACAGATGACATCTGTTTAGGTCACATATTAGAAAGGATTAATGCTTCCAAAGACTTACAAGCTTAGTACTCTGCTATCTGAACACATTGGCCCTGGTACATGTAATGGCTGTCAGCACCTCTACAGCTTGAGAAAGATGGAAGCCAGACATCCAAGCAACCATGGCAAAGGATATGCACCATTCCCTTCACAGATGCAATAAAAGCCACAGGCACCTGTGTGCCAAGTCTGGTGAAAGAGTTCCAGGGGAAAGAAACAACTTCATGAAACTGGTTTTTCCTGTGGCAGGGTGCTGCCCCACAGAAAATGGACATGCTCATTCCAACTGGCAGAGGTGAAAAGGAAACAACCATTTTTATATGGGGCAGAACTTCTGTCTGCAAGTTACTTTCTGAGCAGGAAAATTAACAAAATTCTTGCTAATCCACGTCACCCACAAAGCTTACCTATATCTTTCCCTTTAAAACCACATGGTTCTGTAGAAATGCTCCTGTAGATTGACAGGGTAGTGGGATGATTTGGACTATAGCATCAACAGAAAGCGCCACAGCTCCCTTCCTCAGCAGGCATGAGGGGCTTGTAGGACACCCAGTACTTGTAGACAGGCAGTACTTGCAAACAGGAGCAGCCCAGGGCTCTGCACACAGGCTCACAGGCATTAGATTACCCTGTTTTGACAAGGGTCAGCTGGATCTCGTGACCTGTGTAAATAACAATGCTTTGGAAGGAAGCTGAATAGATCCATAGTTCTGAATGGAGGGAAAAGAAATGAAATTTAGAAATCAATCCTAGACCCTAAAGGCCCCTGAAGGGGAAAGACAAAAGAGACTGACACAGCAAGTTCCACTAGGTTATTTATCTGGTACTGTAAGAATTGATTAGAATTTTTTATTTCCAACTCATAAACCCACATGCTGCTTCTTTCTCTCTTGCCAATTAACAGTACTACTTAGCACTAATAAACTGCTTTCATTTTCAGGGGACTTAAGAAGACAAATCACTGACCTCAACATGTCTGAAAGGAACAGATGGCAGTGAAGTATTATTGCAATTTCACAGTTGGAAAAGCTCCTGAGAGAGGGGGCAGTAGCAGTGTCTGGAGGACACCTATCCCTGCTCCTTCTGTGGAGCTCCCCTCCACTCTCAGCTTCTGCTTTAACCCGACCTCACAACATATTACTTCTCCTAGAGCAGAGCTACATTGTTTTTCTTATTCAGTCTTTAATAGAGAGTTACATCCTTCTAGAAGGCCTCTTACCTCAGCACATCTCCAGATAGGTCGTTACTGCTTTGGATTTAAAAGACTAAATGTCTATCCAATAATGCAATTAGTCCAGCCTGTCATTATTCTTACTGGCTATAAGCAGAGAAGTGATCAGGAAGAAATACATTACTCTGTCCATACAGTGGAGATGCTCTTTTTCCCTGGAACATCTTGGTTACATTTCAGTACAGGACAGCTGACTTCCTTGTCCTCTTCTCACTGCCTCTCTCTCAGAGGACTGTGCAAGTGTTGCTTTGTGGGGCCTTTTGGCTCAGCTGTACAACACAAATTTTCTTAAGCTACATCTGGAAGGAAGACAGACTTTCGTGGAACCCTGTTCCTAAAGCAAAACATGTTCAGGTGAGGATCAAACAAATAAATACAATTATTTTAATAGTAACTGATGTGACAATGACTAAGCAACAGTTTAGTGTGCTGTTTTGGCTTTTTTTTTTAAAAAAGAACTGACTTAAATATGGAAGGTTTTTATTTAAAACATTGAGATAATACCTCCTATTTCAGTATTTCACCCCAGTCAAATATTATCTCAAACTGAAACTGCAATGATAACAGTCAGTGCCAAATGTCTGACAGGTATTGGCCCCTCCTCTAGGAACGGTAACAGTAAATACTAATTCAGAATGAAATGAATTATTCTAACACCTTTTCAGAACTATTTCAACAGCATACTGATATTTGTATCAATTGCCTTCAATCTCTGCTGAGCCACTGAGCTAAGCATCTCAGCCCATTATCAATCTCAGCCATTTAGTATCAATGTACAATGTACAATGAAATTTTTCTAGAGACATTAGCTAGTGTCTAGGGACAACATAATATATCCAAAATACTGCATTAACTGGGGCTATTCCCACTTGTTAAGGTAAGGAAGGCACACTGAGACAAAAGGGTTAAACACCAGTGTGCCAGTGCATCCCTCCCGTTGAATTCCTGGGAAAGGCAGCCCCAGTCTGCTCAGCTGGACTGGTACTTGAGCATTCGGGTGAGGAGCAGAGACAGTATGATGCAGTACAAAGTGGTTCTCAAATGTGCTTGAGAAAATAATACACCCTGATTTCACCCTAGCTTGACAAGCATCTGTGTTCTGCATTGACCTACTCACAAATCTAGTGTGAGTTTTCCTGCTACTTTATTTATATTTAAGAGTGGAATGTAATGAATTTGGATTTTCCTAAGTTAGAAAACATTAGAAAACAGAGTTCTTACATTTACAATTGTAGCACTTCAACAGAGAATACTTAATGTACAAAATGGCTGCATTTGATTTTTTTTTTAAATTTAACCCAAATGCAAAATGAATCCAAATAACCCTTTATAAAATACTTCAACTGCATAAGTGAAACAACTTGTTTTATCCCTGTAGCTAAATATTCAGATGAATGTTTGTTGTTGGGTCTTTCCTCAGATTTCCATTACATTCCTGTACTTTAAACCCAAAGTGTAGGAAGTCCTCAAACATGAAAACTATTTTTTTGTAAATAACAGCAACTCTGATTAATAACATGAAGATTCAGAATGCCCATAATGAGGGAGCATCTGTTTTTCTGAACTTGCAAGTCATTGGTGTCCTTTGTCTTTACTCGTAATTTATTTTTCTCATCTGGGAATGCTAATCAGTGTTTAGGACTGTAGTAGCAAGTCATACCAATGCATAAACCATAAGTAATTGACACATAAGAACTGTATGAAATACATTAATTTTTCCATGTTTTATAGCACAACAGACAAAGAATTCAAGGGACTTTGCCATATTATTCCAGTCCCTTCTGCAAACTCTCTCTTTCTGACCAGTTTGATACTGGTCTTATTATATCATCTTCCTACAGCTGGTGGCTTTTTTTTTTTTTTTTTGGAGTGGTGTTTGGAATGGCAGGGGTGGGAAGGAGAGTACAGATTTTCCACATGTCAAATAAAGTATGGATTACAATGGCCGTGGGAAGAAGGCATTCTTGCTATTTTAAAGCTTTAGTTTGACTATCTTTAATTCTCCTGCACACCCAAAGACAAGCTAACAGACAGTACAATGTTTTAGACAACTATAGTGCTTAAAATTCTCTAAGTGTAATGTTTGAAGAAAGGGAAAAATCAATGTTCAATACTCTGGGCCATAAAATAAGCCTGCATAGAAACTGCTTAGCTAAACTCTAAATAACAGCAGAGTAATTTTATTTAGTTAGTCATTACTTCCTTACTCCTATTAAAGCTTCAATAAAAGGAATTTTAACATCCAGAATCATTATCAGAACTTAGATGCCCACAGCTATAGAGGCATCCTGAGTAAGGCATTATACTCCAGTGGTTTCACACTTGTATAAAACTCATTTTGAGCTCAGACTTCTTTGAGGCTAAAGTTCCAGGGTCTGAAAGCAAGGTGAATTTCACTGGAGCCAGCTCTGTTAAATCCCACGGTTAAATTTTCACTTGAGTGAAAATTTGATCTTAAACTTCTCTACATCATTACATTAATGCATCACAGGACATTCCAGCTAGGAGATCCTACATTTAAGGATTTTCTAGATGAAAGTTTAAAGCTGTCCTAATTGTCCTCATTGATAAGCAAATGTCAGGTGAACATTATGGAAACCATCTGCTAACTTACTGGAACCAAAAACAAACCAAACCAAAGCAACAAAGCAGAGCCACACACATTTAAAGTAAGAGTGGGTAATTCCACAGCAGTAACTTCTCAGACACTGCAAATTTTCCTTTGAGAAAGAAATTAATGTTTCTCTTCTCTCTCTTAAAAAAACAATCATTGCCTGTGTTGTCTCCCCAAGAATTAGGCATTCACCAAAGGCACATATGACACTGGAAGCAGTATTCTCAGCTTCCTTGACTAACCTTTCCCTTCAAACAGGCCCTGCACCATGGCTGCATTACACTATCATAGCACGTTTCTCACTGACAACTTGTTTTCAAAGTTGTTTTAGAAGAAAATAAATTTTTAAGCTCCCCAAATGACCAAGGCACTCAGAATAACCTTAGGACTGTCCTTTGGGGAAGACATAAGGTCTCACTTTCAGCAGATGCCTGACATCAGACCAGAGAGGGAACACAAGACAGGCAAAGGTTACGTGCAAACTGTCACCTGTGGCTTATGCAAGAGCCAGATAACCACTGCTCAGGATAGATGCACATAAAAATAACTCACTGGAAATTACTTTTAATATAAACAAACCAAAACTGCTCATGAGTTGTAGGGTATGGTGGTGCCACAGACTAATCTGAAGAGCTTCCGTTTCAGGTCTCTAAAACAAGCATTCAGTAAGTAATTCACAGTCATTCACAGTAATTACATCAGTCATCTTTGGTAAGACTGTACATTTGTGTCAATCACTTGGTAAACATAAGTTCTAGATATTTAGAGTGTAACATATCATAACTACAAACTAATTGCAAAGTTGATGGAGTGTCCTCCAACTGTACATGAGCTTGCTAAGGGAAGAGTTCAGACTAGCAACACTGAAATTACTTCATAGTTAGGTAGAAAAAAGTTACAATTCTTTGCCATAGAACATTACACTAATTTGTTATTCTGTCTAGAGTTAAAATGGGTTTATAGTCAGGATTATTAAATTAGTAGCAAAACAGCTGCCAAAACAATTTAAGGGAATGCAATTGAAATCCAAGAACTTTGATTAAAGCATAATTTTAAAACTTTCTTTTCTAAGCCTAAATTATTAAAATACAGAAAAGAGTCATAATTATTTCAAAAAGATGTATCATTTAAAAAGAAGCTCCATTCCTACAATACAGTTTAAAACTAACATAAAAGAAAATAGTGCTACATTAAATACAGTCAAGAGCATTTGGATGGCATTATTTAAGTATAATTTTATGTTCTCTGTTATATGGTCCGGCCATGGACTTCTTGTTTTAATGTATTGATTATGATTTGATGATCACTGAACTTTCCCCACTCATCCCGACGCGGGCTGTCCACATATACTGTGTTAACACTTAAGAGTCAGCATTTATGTACAATTTAAAAGCAGCACAGCTATCCTACACCCTACAGCTGTGCTCACTCCACTGCAGTACTGGAGCGAGCACAACAGCTTGGATATCTCAGGGAATGCATCATTGTTCTGAAAGGCCTTTTTTTCTCATTACTTTTCTCAGCTGCCTCAGCAGGCTCTGTCTGGAACTGTTCTATTTGAAACTCAAGATGTTTTTGAATGGCTACCCCAAGGACTTCGGGATCCACAGATGCCCCATACACTTCCCACGTCATTCCTTCATCATCCCATCTCACTTCACGAACTGGAGATTTGGGGGCCTCCAAGTCTTGCTCCAGGTTCACCTCTGGGAACACATGTGAGTGACCTTCTGCTGAAGCTGCTGGACTTGTTGCCACTGATTTGCATTCCATGGTTGGAAGAGTTTGTACCTCGGCATCTCTGTGCTCCAGAGCTGGCTTCAGGCCCTTGGTTATGTCATTCATAGAGGTCATAGTCCACATATCCTTAGTTGTCACTACCATGTCTGCACCTTTCTGGCTGCTCAGGGCAACACGGGCAGCCTTGGCTTCTGGAGGAGGTCTCTCCTGCTGAGAAGGTTGCGGCTGTTCTCCAGGAACATTACAGCACTTCAGGATTTTCTTGGCATCCAGGCCTGATTCACTTACTGAAGACACCAGCTTAGGATATGTCAGAATGTCTGAAGCAGAACAGGAATTAAAGTAGCCAGGTGCTGCCTGCTCTTTTCCTGTCTCACTGATGGAGCATGCCAACCGTGGGACGAGCTGTATGGATGGGATGGGCAAGGAGTGGCAATAGGCTGGGATGGTGGCATCTGCCTTCAAGGCATCTTGCCTGAGACTGCAGGGCCCTGCAGAGTTGTTGTGAACTGTCATCACCATGGGGGAGTACACAGAGTTTGGGATATTACTGTAAGTCAGACCACCATGAATAATCCCAGGGGCTTGACTGAACATTGTCCTGTTTGGGAAACCATTTCCAGGCACGTGGGGTCCTAGAACAGCAGTGTGAAATGTGCCAGGATCTGTGTAAACAGTAGTGTTACGTGGAATACCACCACTGTCAAAGGTATTTGTGGGTACATGTTGGTCTCTAGGTAGGACCGGAAGATAAGTCACAAAGTTTTGATAGTGAGATGCATTTTCATTTGTTTCTGATCCATATCTCTGTGTCTGGAAAGACATCCGAGCCAATGGTGGACCAAGTCTGCAGCCAGAAGAGCTTAAGCTGGAGTGAGTAGCACTGGTTTCTGTGTGAGTGACATAAGTCTGCTGTTTGCAGCTGCAGGTTAGGTCTGAGTAGCTTCTCTGAAGGGCAGCTCCTGATTCTTCCATTTGACACATGCCTTGCTGGTGAACAAAGCAGGCTGAAGAAACATTCTCAACAGTGCTGCTCTTCACACACATCTTAATGTCCCCCACTCCCCAGGATGCTGAGGACTGTTCAGTGACAAGAACATGGTTTGTATTCTTAGTTCTGCCTTCTGAATGGTCATTGGCTGACTGGTCATTTATGATTTGGACCTCTGATCCAAGTCCCATCATCCCAGGCTGTGAGGAGGACCATCCAGGACTCTGCACATTCTTTGCATCACTCTTGTTTTCCAGGATATGGCAGATGGTGCTACTATGGCTTTTCTTCAGCTCCTGTTTGTTTTGCCTTTCCTCTAAACTCCTCGAGTGTCCAATACCAGCCAAATTTGAGGAGCTCTTGGATAGGGGGTGACTGTTGACATTCAAGAGACTGTGACAAGTAGAACTTAGTGAGGCCTGGTGGGAATGGGTGATCAGCTGGTGGCTGTCAGATGACATGGCAAAGAAGAGAGATCTGCAAGAAATGGTGGAAAAGAAAAAGAAGCAATTTAAGTAGGAAATAAATGTACTGGAAACTGTTATCTGTACTGATCTTCTGCTTGGGTTTCTTGCCTTTCACAGTTCACAAGTACTTTTTAAAAAGAGCAATACTCTAGTCTAAGTGCACTCAGACCAGTCAGTTTCCATTTTCACTTTTCCCAAAGAGTTTTTACCTAAATTAGATCCAGGAGTTTGGGGTTTTTTTGAAATTCTGGTGTTTTTTCCCCAATTCACAAAACACAAAAGGAAAAAAATCCTCCATGGTTTCTACCTTTTAACAATAACTATCTTAACATTACCAAATATCATCTCCCCAAATTCACTGGAGCCATTTTTGGGACATCTAGAGATGTCATGTAACTTAAACAAAGACAGAAGTATTTTCAAACTAGATAGCTTTTCACCACGGTGGTCATTAAGCCAATGATATTAACTGTATTGTCAAAACAGAAAAAAAAGCTTAGTTTTTAGTTTCTTGACATTGTCATTTCACAAGTTATCCAGTCACTGATGGAGCTTTCAAACCTTAAACCTGCAACAACTGAACAAGTTCTCCCTTTTCTCCATACCTTTCCTTACAAGCTTCTTGATATTTCATGTTACAAGAAGATCACTGTTTTAGTCCACTGTTTTCCCCAAGCCCACACAAGTGTAAAGTAGGTATGGACAAAGCTGTTTTGACTCCCTGTGACAGAGATGACGTGAAACCCGAGGAAATAACCTCTGCCAGGCCAGTGTGGGGTCACTGCCAGTGTTCCCAGAACAAATAATGCTGGGCAGCACTCCAGCTTGTGCTCACCTCAGGCACCGCAGGTGGTGGCTGCAAAGATGGATCCACTGAAAGGCTGAAGGTAAAGTTCTCTGTGTAAGGAGAATCTGCACCTCAGCACTGTCTCTGTTAAGGGTGCATGCTCTTGGCTCTTGGGCCACTCAACTTTGCAAACACACAAATTCTTGCTGGCTGTGGAAGGTGCACACCCATAGCACCAGAGGCAGGGTAAAAATGAAACAAGAAAATCTTTAGCCAAAGTCTTGAAGTTCTGTCCTTTCTTGTAGTGCACTCGGTCATTTCTATTTTTTAGAAAACCCTTATTTCTACCAGTTGGTACAGTACCCTATATGTTATTAACATTAATGTTAGTAGTTTCACATCTAAGGGAAGTTGTGATTGAAGATTCTGAATCTCACCAGATTTAGTGATTCCTTTTGGCCAATTGAATCAGATATTCCACTGACTGATTATACGTATTGCCTCGGTGTCACAGAGGTGTTGCAACATTTGTACAACTAAAGTTATTTTAATACACTTATATATCCATATATACCCACACAAATACATATATACATGTCTTTTCTACAAGAACTCACTGTGTTGATCAGAAAGATCCAGAATATTTGTGCATTGTTTCCAGGCCAAGTACTACTGAATATTTTGTTGTGCAGATGTAGAGAGTGAAAGCCAGAATTTGTCATTTTAGACAACTTTCCCTCAGATACACTCTATGCCCTCTGCCTCCTTAGCAGGTCTCTGACAGAAACCTGCACAGTTTCTTGTACAACGTATCACTAAATAAAAATGAATGTGTGGAACAGGAGAGGTACCTACACACAAAAGTATTCTGCAAATGTAACAGGGAAGTTCACTCTTATCATCAAGGACAGTGGCTGCAAGGGCTCACATTCAACCCTCCCAGTGAGAAGCTTCTCATTTGTGATCCTTTTAATGTGATATTTAGAGGCTTCAAGAGTCATGTACCAACGTAACCGATAAGAACATGCCTTTTGCTCCCTCTGCCAACCAAGAGCTCTACAGCTGATCCAGGCAGCTTGTAATTCCATTTCCATTGTTAACTTTGGCAGGCTAACAGGTTTGCAATTTTCCCATCACCTGAAATCCACTTGTGTTAGCTGTTTTCCATAACGAAATTAAATTGATCATGACAACATTAAAAAATAGTAATATTTGCAATCACATTCTTACAAAAACTCTCACTGTGGGTTGTATAGCAAGGACTTGTGACCAGGACCAATATCCTCTAGCATAGGGTTTGCTCCAATTTATACTGCATGCAGAAAAAGTTGATTTGCCATCACTGTCATCCATGTTACCTCTCCTGCAGCCACTTCCACACATGAGGATAGTCTGATACACAGGGTTCAGAGGAGTCAAGAGGATTAAACACCAGAGCAATAGCTGCCTACAAGGTGAAAACCTTACAGTTAATCTCTTTAAAAGATAACACCTGCAAAGGCTCTCACACACACCTGGATGAAACCACACTTACTAATGGAAATCCTCAGACACAAATATTGAGACTCAGGGAAAGGAAGCTTCAAACATATCCTGTTATAAATGATACAAGGCTGTGGAAAGTTTGAAGGGCTCTCTTACAAAATTTACAGCGTTCAAATACATGCATGTACACAGACACCAAGGCTTCTGTTTGCTTTCTTTATATAGCAATGGACATTGGTGCAGAAGCCGCTGTAACTGTAAGAAGTGATGCATTTGAGACTGATTTGTCACACAGCACTATGAGATGGATGAAACACACCAAATATATAGTTGCTTTCACTGAAAGCAACATGCAGGGTGATGCTGGCAAGGAAACCTCTACAGAAAACTCCGCAGAAATTTATTTTTACCCCACTGCAGGTGAAATCATGACCAAACATGGGCCGATGTAACATATATTACACATGTACATGTAGAATATTCTAACCAGCTACTCCCAACAGCATCTGAACATTGTTGCTCAGACAGACCAGTGTTCCAGGATAGCATAATTGTAGCAACTCTCCTATGGCCTTGGGCCAAACAGCATCTCACACATGCACTGCTGGCTCTGATTGCTCAGGGTACACAAAAATCCCTGAGAAGAGGCCCAACACTGCACACACACCTCCCGAAGTGCCAGACCTCCCACTGAGCCCAGTGTCCAGCCCATGGGAAAGGCTGGGGAGCAGAAGGGTCTGGAGGGTCCTTCCGACACCTCTGCCAGCAAGGGGCTGGGTCACAGATGGAGAATGAGGTGCCAAACTATTAAATAATCCAACCCTAAAACATGGAACCTCTTTAACATCACAGCCATGCAACACCGTTGTATTTTGTGAATCAGCTAACCAGGAATGGATTACCCACATGAAATATGGATAGAAACACACTGATTTTTGTGGCATCCAATCCACTGATTACACAGGCATCCAAATCAACTTTCTTTGTGCGTGCACAGACTGCTCGCCTTAACTTTCATTTCTAAAACTGTAGAAATAGAATTTCTAGGAAAGGAATTTTACTCAAAAATATCTACTTTAAGTTCTGAGTGTCTCTGAAAGATTTTGATTTGAAATTTCAAAGGAAATTCACACCTGAATACACAAATAAGAAAGTATGATTTTTTGAGGCAGATACTCTGCCATGAATAAATAGAAAATTGTTAGACAAGCAGAGAAAGGATTAGGATAGAAATGGAATTAACATCCACTATTTTTGGCTTAGCTTCAGATAGCTTATGAGGGGATCTAGGCTGCTTTCACTAATTCCACTGAACTACTTTAAAGCAACAAATGTGTATTTTGCTATGACTTATGATTAAAGTTTTGACCTATTTAATGCACCAGTAAATTTTGTCTCAAAATATTAAATATAATGTATGTTACCAATTGAAAGACATTCACTGTAAATTAACTATGATTCTAAAGTCCTTTGGTATTCTTGTATTACACATACGTACTTTAATTGAAATCTTGACAACACTCTTATCTTTTAGTTTGAAACTGTTTCCCCCTTGTGCTATCTGCCCATGTAAAAAGTCCTTTTCCCTCTTTTTTAAGAACCCCCTTTTAGTACTTTGTTACAATAGTAAATTAAGAGACAGTGAGGCACTGAGAATCATCTGACACGCTGAACAACACAAGTTAAGTGCAGAATTTGGGAAGAGTCAGAGAAATTTAATATTATTTACTAGAAACATGCATGCCATGCCAGAGACTTCTCTAAATCTTCCACAGTTATTTTTTGTTTATATAACTCTGATGGTCAACCCACAGTCAAGACGATTTGTAATAATGACTACAGCTGTTTCACCCATCTTCACTTGGCTGATCATACAAAAAATTTTTTTCTTAATTTTATGCTTTCAAAAGCAGCATCTGACTGCAAAATAAGTTATAAAATCAAAGCAAGTTTCAGGGGTGAGAGCACTAATGTGCTTTGAATGTGGAATTCAGAAAAGCTAAGCAATCTGATCCATACCAACATTTTTGGATGATGACAGTTATTTCTGGATGCTGATCAGGACCCTCCATGGCAGCACCAGCCCTTTCAGAGAAGACACTTTCTGGGAAATGGCAGGGGGTTGCAAGGTCTTTGTCCTGAATTTGCTCCTTCATTCTGCCCTGCTACGCAATAATTTGCTCTACAAAGCAAACACAGCAATTTCTGCAACAACACCAAACTCCAAGACAAACACAATTATATTTTATACAAGAAGAACCGTGTCATTTTAGTTAATTTAAGACATTTAGTTGAATAGAAGGCTGCTAGATAGATGCTTTATTTAATCTTATTACAAATACCATGGTTATAAATTTGAAAGTTAAGAGCAGTTTATGGCTAAAATGACAGAACTTTAAGTACATCCTAAGGGGTAGCAATCACTTAGCCATAAACACTGCTGACCCCTGCCTGGGGCACAGGATAGCACATACAGGAAAACCTGCATTTCTGCCCAAACAGCCAAGCTTCCTCAGGTATCAGAAGCAATTCAGTATATTCACACTGGGTTTGGTTCAGCCTGGTATTTTATCAGCAATGTGACTTCTTTACTGAAATCCATGATACATGTTCAATGTGGTAAAATGGCATAAAAAGGAACATCATCGAGCATAGCATTAGTTTCTTTTAGAACTGTAATAATTTTAAAAAAACTTACATCATCAAAAAAAAAAAGAGTGTGCTTATGTCTAAAAATTGTCTTTGCTTGCCCACATGGAGAACTACTTGCAGAAGATAAGAAAGATCAGTTTTGCTTTAGGCAAAGATTGGTATGATAGCATTATGAGATCTGATGGCCTCTCCCTAACTACTACTGCTGAAGGAAATAGTTCATTAACAGTAATCACTAACATTTACATTAGGGAGGGAAGTCAAACTACTTGAAAGGCATTGACAAAACAGGATTAGCCATGGTAAAAAGCTTAGAGATTCAAGTGTCTGGGATTAGGAGTTTTGTTGTTGCTGTTTCTAATTGTTATTTTATTTTGGTGAGGTATAAGTGAAAGGAAAAAATAGAGGCGTTACAGTAGGGGGAAAGTTATCACCTGTCAGGGAACATAAAAATTTTTTTCTAAATTCTGTCAATACATAAAAAAAAATAATTTCTCTAAATTCTGTCAACTAGATTAATAAAGACTTAGGTTGAGACCCCAATCACTTAACCTTTAATCCATCATCTTTCTGTAGGCTTTCCATTTTGGAATAGCATTACAAACAAACTATGCCTTGTTCAGTTTAATCAGCTAATGACCTTTTGTAAATATTTTCTATCATCCTAAATATTTCCAAGTATCAGCCAAATCTACAGGACAGACTGCTTTGGGCATCTAGAGATATCAACAGACAAGTGCACACTTTGTATGCAAAGCATGGGGTTGATTTCCAGTTCTGCACTGCAAGAAGCACTGGGGACAGTGGGGCCATGTCACTGGGACCATAACTCATGACAGGGAGGGGGAGCACACTTGACTGGAAAACATGAGAGCAGGCGAGCTGTGACCCTCAGTGTCCAGCAGTGCCAAAGCAGAGCCCTCGTGTCTGATGCCCTTACAAGGCCTCTGGTCACAGCCTCATTAGTTTCTGCTAACTACTGCTTTGGCTGCCAGGCTTTCCTAAAAGACTTCTGTCTTTTCCCCATCCTGAGCTGAGCACACTGGGCAGGTATCTCTGTGCAGTGACTGGTGACAAGACTGAGAATGAGGAGTCCCGTTTACCCTGAGTGTTACTGAACCTCAGCTCTCTCCTCCTGAGGGCCCCAGCAGAGACCTCTTCCCCCAAACACTGAGGGTGCCACGGGTGTCCTGGTTACAGTGGCCTCAGAGGAGATAACAAATGAGTTGTCACACCAGAAAATGAACAGATTCCACCGTTTGCCAATGCATTCATGTCAGTGTGGAACGACAAGGCCGCTGGCCACAGCGCCCACCGTTATCCCAACAGCTTGGAAGAGCCATGCAGGAAGGTCAGCATTCTCTTTTGAGGACCAGGGACAGCCCACGGCCCAGGCACAGTCTGAGCCAGCAAAGCAGAGCTGACAACTCTGAATTCTAAAACTGAAAAAGGCTAAAATGAAAGTGCCATGAGAGAGGACCCTGATAGGGGTAAACCAAAGGAGATCATTTTAGACAGCTGAATTCCTAGGAAGGACAATTCACATTGTACACAGCTGCAAATAAATTACTGGGAAACCAGAGTGAGGTGCATTCTGTCACTAGGGAGACATGTGTTGGGACATTGTCCTGACACCACCACATGATGTACTACTCCAACATGTGGTGTCTTCTTTGCCACCTTTTTATTTAATTGTCTCTCCCTGAAACAACTTCAAAAATCTCTTGGACTTCATCTTTTTTTAGAAGAATTTTATGAGCAAAACATTACTCCCACTATATCTCCACATGGAGGTTTGCCTCAGCACAGAAACTACCCTACAATATACCTAACAGAGCTAAAATACGAGATACTGTACAGTCATATCTGATGCTCACTTTTACTGTTTGACAGCTCACTTCTTTAAAGCTCATCTCTTTAGTCAGAAGACTTAAAACTTTAATTACAACTTAAATATGATGACATGGTCATGTAATCAGCTGTTTTCACCAGCTGGGGCTTAAAAAAAAAACAAATATAATGACAGCAGGCAAGACTGACCTAGAATCATGCTTACAGTGAATAGTGAATGCCTAAAGAAGTTCCATATTAATATAACTGTCTTTCTGGCTTAAGCAGAACAGAATTAAGCAAAATGAAACTGTTAATTCAGATGCCAGGATTATGCTGCTAAGAACTGATGGCTAGTGATATCCACTGGCATTGCTGAAGTCCTGTGACAAAAATACTTGATAGTTTCTTTAGGAATTCATCTTTAATGCAGAAAATATGCAGTGGCCTATCCACATTTGGATTTATTTCAGAGACACAGACACTAGTGAGCCTTTTCTTCTTCACAGCAGGGGATCAAATCCTATTCTTTCACATGTTCCAGCCTGGAGGAGACAGAATTGGTCTGGTGCTGAACCACTCATGCTCCTCAGAGCCCCACTTTTGTACCCACTCTTCAGTCCTGAGCAGACCAGCTCCAAAGCAATCCCACTGAACTGTAACTATGCAAAAACAAATGGCCATAGCTTTGCTCAGTAAGCCTCTGCCTGTCAGAGGCCCAAGCCTGCCAACTGTGTGAACCCCTTGGGCAGCAGCATGAACTTAAAAATCATACAGAAAACATGAAGCTTGCTTACAGCCTCCTTCCAGCCTCGGAGTACAGCTGGGTATCAGTTCAACCTGCACAAGAGGCCAGCAGTTTGTACATCCAGCAAACTCCACCCAAACTGGCTAAGTGACTATCTGCTTGCAAATTCATGTGTTTGAGTAGAAAATATTGAAATAATAATTGTTGTGGTTTCCTTGAACTTAGCAGTGACAGTTAGAGGGAAGGTACAAACTCGGCTTATCCTCCCTGCCCTGTGGACATCCCAGCTTTAATGGCTCTGCACTTCTGAGTGTGAGGGAAGTGGGATACCCCTCCCTGCCAGACATGCATGACACCCATGACAGCTGAAGCTGTGTCCCAGCCTGTGTGAGTGGATGTGCAGTCCATGTGTGTGTGCTCTGTGCTGGCTGCAAGGAGGCAGAAAAGCACAGAGCTGAGCCTAACATGCCCAGCCTCCCCATAAAACTCACTCCCTTTCTTCAGTTTTGTGCCAACAGAGATAAAAGCTTTACAACCAGCTGCAGTGGCAGACAAAGGAAGCTCAAATCTGCCTTAAAAATACTGAATAGATACAGCCCCAAGTACAGCAGCTTTTCATGCTCACATATCATCCTTAATTGAAGGATGGCAATTCCTACAGCAGCATCAAACAGGAAGAAGGATGATATAAACAACAGTAATAGCAATCTGAAGTCTCCAAACATCTCCATTAGGATAAAGACAATATTTTAGATTGAAGGATGCCTCACCAAAACAATTAAAGACGACTCATTATTCTTTAACATGTAATAGTTGAATCTCTTTCCTACCTAGAAAAACCTGGCAACTTAACTAGCACAATCTAGAAACTTACATTCATTGCTTGTTCCCTTGTTTCCCACTGTGACTGAACACTATACAAGGGCCACAAAACCCCCTTAAATTCTTTATTTAAATAACAGCTTTTATAAACTATATGCAAAACCTTGGGGGGAAAAAGAATTCAAAACCACAATCCATCTGCCTCTAGAAGCTGCTGTCAGTGGTGGCAAAGAAAAGACTGACTTTGACATTGTGGACTGACAGAAAACTGACTTCCAGAACTTAGAAAACAATTGCTCAGGAATTAGAAAGAAAAAACAATTGCTTTCTAATTCTGTCTGTGCTCATTGACATAGTGTATGACCTTGAGCAAGTCATTCCCTTTGTGACTCAGTTTACTCATCTGTGACTCACAGATTAAATGCAGAAGGCCCTCATGTAGGTATTTAAAGGCTTAATTCATGATTGCAGAACACTCTCAAATCCTAGAACAAAAGGTATTAAATATAAGATACTGAAGATAATGTATTCTGGCCCTTCTTTTGTAATATTTGGGTTGGAAGAAATAAATAGAGCATCTCTACAGGAAGTTCTTGTTGCACTTGTAGAAAACTCACCTTACCAGTAAAGTTCACACACTACCTGTGCTTCCACTGCAGATGTTTAAAGCACCCCCTGCAACTTTCAAGCATTGTGAGCTTAAGAAATCTCAAGGATTTCAAATACTCAAACTCAGCAGAGCTTCTTGAATTAGGTGTTGTATGTATATACTCTCTACATAATATGCATGTTGACATGTATATTGTATATGCATGGTATATTAAGTAGCAATGATTAATTATTTTCAGCAGCTTCATTAAACTTTCTAAGCAGAGTTGTCACAACTGCAGACCATGATGTCTTGCAGTGCCACAAGCACTTGTAGGCTTGTATTTACTATGATGAACTTCTCATGAAAAAGAGATTCTGTGACTAATTTAAGCCTTCAGTTCACACTGCAAGCTCTCTTTTATATATCCTTAAGCTGGAAAAGAGCTGGCAACCTCAATCCAAGGGACTGAGTATTGAAAAGAATTAAAAAGGGACTAGCTAATCATGTTTCATAGCATTAAAAGTTGCTATTGTAGTATGAGGTAGCTTTGAATCTATTTAAACATGGGATACGGGAAGAAGAAGTTTTCATTTCAAATTTGCTATTTTGTCATAAAAAATCATTATGTCAAAATGTCATGTCTATCCCTCAGAAAAGCAACTGTCCCAACTCATCTGTGGTCAAATCAGACCTATGTGGAGAACTATTATCTATAGTTTCCAGAGAACAACTGAAAGGGATGAAAGGGAGCATTTCCCTACTCTCTCAGGTCTGAGAGAAGAGAAACATTAGAGCTTGGTTAGAGAAGAGCCCCTGCCTTCCAAGGCTTGACACCAGAGATCATAAGGAGAAAAAACCCAAGACAGAGTAAGTAACAGTCCAAAACAGCAGACTAAAGTTTGCAAATACTTTGTCAAATCCAAGCATGTGAAGGACTTCCTCTAGAACTAATGGTTTACACCCTCCTCTATGTAAACAAACAAATTTCTATGTAAACAAACAAATTTCACCTCCTCTTGGTTAATCTCAATCATAAACCAAACTGCAGAAGTCTCCACTTCCTTATTAACATTTAAAAATGTCACAAAGTTTTGAGGTATAAATTTGGAACAACTCAAGGGCCACAAGGCAATTCAGTCCTTCTCATCACTCTGACAGAGGAAGATCCCACCTGTGTGACATGGACAACTAGAGAATAACTCTTCAGACATCTGCTGCTAACTGCTAGCAACAGATACTGTTTATAAAGAGAAAAAGTTCTGCTACAGGAATTCTTTGCTTTGCAAACATTGGTTTGACCATATTCAAGACTCACACAGACAGAACCCTAAGAAATTTGATCTGACCTCATAGCTGTCTCTGCTTGGAGTAGGAGATTGGAACAGATGAATTTGCAAGGTCCCTTCAAAAATGACTTTTTTTTTTTTATTCTTTTCATAAACACATGCTTTTATCCATCAGTGCCAATGAATGCCATGTACCTTCTCATCCTGAGAAGCTGAAATGTGTGGCCGTTTTGCAATACTGAACCACTTTTAATTGATTTGTGAAACCTGTACATTTTACTGAAATCTAAGTACCTTTTACTGAGACAGGAATGACTTTGGAAAGGAAGCACAAAGGTGACCCCCATATACTATACGAAAGGTGACCTGTCAGAAGGAGGTAGTGACTCCAAAAGTTTCTTTCCAATCCATTAGCAGCTCTCTTGTTATTATATCAATAAAATCACTCCACCCCTTTCACAGTTAAGAAGCCATTGAGAACCAAATAAGACTGACATAACAAGAAGTATGTTTTTTCTTAATGTTTCACGAAGTACTGATCTACCCTGCTCAGTCACAAACAATTAACTTTCCCAGAGGATTTTCTGAAGACAGCAATAATTTTAGAAGTCTTTAAAAAAACCCAGCAAAAAAAGTCCTGTTTATGAGAGCTAAGATGGCTTCATGCATTCATCATCTCTCCAACTTCCAGGCTTGCTTAGCTTGAGCTGAAAAGGAGTCAGATCTTTCACTTCAGCTCAGATGAACTGGGTTCTGTCAGTCTTCTGTGCTGTTGACTGGAGTAAAGCTCTGCAAGTCAAATGAAGGTCTTACAACTGCTCAATCCCATTAATCTTCATTTGCACACTCAGGTGTGCCCTTGCTAAAGCTTAATTAACAAATATTCTGCAGATGGAGAAAGACTCCTGCTCCTTTCTCTGCTTTGTATTAAATCCACGCTGCACACAAGTCAAGCCACCACTTTGTAAGATCTCCCCACACAGGGACAGGCCAGTTTAAAGGTGATCTTTCTTATAAAGCTTTTTTTGGTGCGGAACAGTGCTTGGCTTTGACTCACATGCTTAATGCTCACACACCAAACTAGGAAAGACCTGGCTGATGGCAACTTCATTTAGTTGGCCTGACCCAGTTCCCATGATCTACCTAAGCAGCCGCAAAGTGATTTTTTTTGTGGTTCCTGTTGCTAAGGATAATTTCTCAGAGTGGAACTTTATTCTGAAGAACTTTACCAGCTTTTCTAAATGGAAGAGGTCATCTTTTTCCCAACAATCTCCTAAGCAAACTGAGAATACTTCAAAAGGAGAATTCTTAACATACAGATGAACTACTACCTGCACAGCTACAGATTAATTCAATTGTTATAAAGCATCCATAGGAAATACTGTATCAAATTTTCTTAACAAGAGAAAAGCTCAGCAGTATCTTTCAGTTCACTGCCTGCTCATTGTGTCCCTCATGCATATATCCCTGACCACTGTACTCCAACATCTATTTTCATTCTCCTGCTCATTTTGCTTTTACAGAAAAGGTATCTCTCTCACCACTGAAACACTGCCCTCAACACTACCACTCCCCGAAAAAGAAACAAAGGCTATTCAAAGTTTAATTATTCAAATCTTTCAGAAACTTAATATCCCAGCGAAATAATGTGTATGGATACAGCTTTACTGTTTACACCAGTTAAAAATCTCTTATTTCTGCACAATGAAGCTGCAAGAATTAACTAAAAGGCCAGTTCCTGCAGCCCCTATGGTGTGGCTCATGGCCATGGGAAATGATTTATTTTAAAAGAAAAAAAAAAAGAGTTCAAGGCTGACAAGAAAAGTAAAGTGCAACATCATTTGCAGCCTATGATTCCTGATGTACGGTTGTTCTTGGGCAAAAATGGATTGAGACTAGAAGCAATGAAATATCACACACCTGCCAAAGATACTTCATGCAACAAAAAAAATTGGTATGATAACAAAAATAAGATATTTTTTTCTGATTAATTGGAAAAAATACTTGCAGAGCAAATACCATTTACAGGTCTCTTTCAAGTCTCTAGCCTTGGTCCTAGGCTGCATTCTTCTGCAAACTGTATAACAGCTTGCAATATCCAAATACAAGGGACCAGTGAAGTACACTTATTAAAATCCTCATTAAAATCATTAACTCCAGGGCAAAGGAATGAAAAATTCAGAGTCTCTAACCTCCAGAAGAATCCACTGGAGAAGAAACAGGATTTTGTTGCTGTTCTGCTCAGAAATAGCCTGCAGTCAGGTGTAACTGTATCTCACTGGAACAATCAAATACCTCTGCTCATCTGCAGTGGTTAAGCTACCTCCGATTTATCCTTTGTCATTGCCCTAACAAGCAAGAAAGAAAAATCAAACTTCAGAAGTCTAATGATCATCAATAACAATTTTCCTCTGTTTTACCCTCCCTCATACATTTTTATTTTTCAAGTGCAGTTTGAATATGTATAGTTTACTATGGAAGGAAAAATGTAGGTTTGGCACGGTTATCTGATGGAAATTTATCACATTGTGTATTATAAACCAGCTGTGACACCACAAGGCCACATGCAGTTTACTGCTCTTGTTTATGCAGCCCTAAATAACTGACAGATAAACTGAATTGCAATTCCAGCTTTCCCTGGAATACAGTTAAGATAAAATGTCTGGACAATAAAAATCAACAAAACCCTGTAAGTGGAGAAGTGTTTATGGAGTAACCAAGACACAGCATGAAAACATAAAGCCCTCCTCTCCTAAATGAAGCCATCCTCTCCTAAAATCCTCCCTCCTAAATGAAAAATTTTCAAAACCTAATTGTTTCACACAGACTCCATGCAGAGGCCTCCAAACTCAGATCTTAGTACAGTTGATGTCCTGTAAACATTCAGACATGCACAAAAACATGCAAACGACCATCTGCAAGCTTTCATCAATGTCTTGGTGCAAGAAAACACTGATATTTTTATATTTTTGTATGAGAACATTACTTTCAAGCATGAGTCAATGGAAGGAAGGTAGATTTTGATCTATATAAGGTCCATCTCATTTATGCCCGAGAGCGAGATCTTGCAAAATATATTTATTGCATGGCTACCTTTCCCATCACCTTTCATGCTTAGAGTTCTCTAAATGGAAATGACTGCTTGCTCCCCCTCCCCTTTCCTTCTTCCCCTAAAATCCAGGAGTGCATCAGCACAGACTCTTGCTTTTCATCACAACATATACACAAAATAGTCCTCTACTAAGGATTCTGATACAAAATATTTAATCTAGCAACAATAAAAAGCAAAACCAAGCCAAATTTGTGACTTTACAAAAAACATATTTTGGTTTAAGAGAAAAATTTTATTTGTCATTTTAAATAGCAACTGACCATTTATCTAGGAAGGAAAAGTGCAAAACAAAGCTGATATGCAGAAAGCACTGAAATATTCCTCAGATTTTTCTAGTCTTGGATATTCCTAGGAATTTAAAAAAACATGTGGTACATATGGTGGAAAACAGTAAAATAAATGATTCTCTGACACATTAGTACTAAAACATAGAAATTTAAAGCAATAAAATTTACTCTTTTCTCTTATTTTTAGTATCCAAACCCTGACATACGCACAAGAGATAATCAAAAAGCATCTTCATAAACTCACAGATGTGCAGAGGAATAAGATGAACAAGCTTATTCTTTTTCTCCCCCAAAGAAACAGTGACATGTATATTCTGGAAATATTTACTAAAAGACAAACACATACACACGTAAGTGAAAAACATCAGCACAAAAAAAACCACAAACACACACACACACACACCAAAAAAAAAGCCTTCTACAGAACTACAATAAATTCAGTTAAAGCTCAGAGTCATAGTTCCCATCATTTCAGAAAAAGAGAAAGCTACCATTTCCTGGGTTTTAGAGTCCAGATATCAACCCCCCTGCTGCCAACATAGCACTTACAGAAGCCTGGGTCTGTCTCTGTGCAGCTCCTCTCCCTTCCTTTCTCCTCATCTGCTTTGTTACTCTCCTGGCAAAACAGAGAGGACTTGCTGTCCTTACAGGAGACAAGATAACGGGCAATGCATGACTTTCATGGTCCTTACCTTCCCCCCACTCAGAGATTGCACATCCAGCTTCCCTGCACAAGTTACTTGGAGTGTATTTAAAAACAGATGCTCAGAAATATGAGGAGAACAAAAGCCCAAAGAGTTCAGATTTCCTCTCCTTGATCTGCCTGATGCTGTTGACACTAAGGTGAACATATGATAAGGTGAAGGAGGTGGGATTGTTAGAGAGCATCAGAGGCAGGGGATTGGGAGATGGGGTTCCCTCTGCCTCGATGTGGTGCCCTTTCCTGGATCCCCCCTTGGCTGGAGAGGAAATAAAATGGAGCCTAGGAGGGAGGGAGAGAGATAATCCTGCAGCTTCATCTGATTAGAGAAACTGGGCCTGTGCAGAGCTGGCAATGCCGCCAGGGAAGCACAGGGAGGCGAGGCAAACAGGGGCAGGAAGAGGAGGAGCAGAGGGGGAGGAATACAATTGTAAGGGCTAAAGGAAAATTATAAAAGGTATACAAAGGAACTGACTCCTGGGCCAAGGCATCCTGGTATACGTTCAATATCAACCCTCATACAAAGGTGAAATCACCAGTAGGAAACACCCATTGCTTCTGGTAACGTGGCACAACGAAAAAGAAAACAAACCAAACCCCAAACCCAGAATGCATCAGTCCTGTAGGCATGGACTGGGAACAAGGATGTACCATGATCTGCAAAGAGTGAGACTGTTTGTGCTGAGCAGGGAGAAATGGGAAAAGCGGTATGCTACAGATAATTATCTAGTTTGTGCCAAACAGGACACAATTTAGAACACGTTTTCTATTGCAAGTAATTTTCCAGAACCTGTTTCCACTTACTTAAACACATCTTAGTTGAACCAAAGTGACTTCCAAGGAGTTCGTGTCAGCACGACATGGGCATGCTCACAGCTGAGGCTGCCCTCCCGCAAGGCCCCCATTTGTGCCATCGCTCTCTCCCACACCTGGCACAGGTATTTCTGGGCTCACAGTTGCCCACAGACAGTGGCCATCCCCACCCCTGCGGTACTGCAGCCCGCGGGGGATCCCAGCCCGCTAGAGGCTGTGGCCAGCCTGCTCTCCCTGCACGCAAACATGGAGGCAGCACCGTGTCCTCACCCCCAGGGGCTCACCCAGGCATGGGCAGGGTCCTGAGGGTGCTGCTGTTGAGTCCCATCCTATCCTTGCCCAACAGGAATATCCTGGCCTTGAGGAGCCAGGCACACAGGTCCTCCAAGCTGCCAGGTGTGACCATTAGGGAACATCAAGGACAAATGTAACCAGAGGAGCCTCATCCCCATCCACAGTGGCCCATTTTTGTATAGAATCTCCTCTTTCGCTCACCTTTATGAGGGGCTACACTCAGTCCTTTCCCAAGGATCGCTCCAAGTTTCCACACTGTGAGCTGCTTTTATTCCTTTCTGGCCTATTCCCTCCATTTAAAACTTCACACAAGGGAGGGTGGTTGGATCTCTAGTGGGGCAAAGAGAAGGATGCCAAAACATCAGAAAAGAACCCTTTCAAGTCCTCTTTCTTTCTGTTCAGGAAGCAGTTAATAATGCTTGTAAACCACTTACAGCAGCTCCCAGTTTGCTCCTAAGCCTTTATCAATACCCTTCCATCAGGCCTAGCTCAGCTGAGAGAAGGGGATCAACACCCCCCCAAATGCTTTTAGGAATGTACAATTGCTCCCTGAACCTTCAGAATGGCCAGTAATTTCCTATGTGCTTCCAGGCTTTGTTCCTAAGATGCACACCCAGTGAACAATCACACCCCTCAGGCTGCAGGTCAGGAAGCATTTCAGGGGTTAAGAGCCACACATGGGTCAGCAGCACATTTCTGCCTGAGTTATTTCACTGCCATGTATTACAGCAGTGAAGCAGAGTAGGTACTTGCAGTCAGCTCTTCATGCTGACCTTGACATCCTTCCGGCCAGGCTGGAAACAGAAGTTCCTTGAACCTGTCCCTTGCAGCACATCCTTATCAGCATTCCTGCTGGCCCAGGATCATGCCCAGGCAACTCTTCCCATCCCATGACATAGGACTGCAGGGGTGCTGGCAGGAAGAGGACAACTCTACATCTTCCTCTTTTATTCCAGAAAAAGACTGGGATGACAAAGGGCTGACATGGTGAGACACAGCCCTGGCACCTGTAGCTACTCCAGTATTGTTCCAGTGCCAGTGGCCAGCCATGCAACAATGCAGTACAACCTTTCCACTCCCATGCATCTTCCAAATGAGTCCCAGGTTGCACAAATGACATCCCAAGAACATATTAAAGATAAAATGAGAGGACAATACTTCACCTAGCTTTTCCCCTACGCCCTTTACAGAACAAAGTTGGAGGGCTTTCTTGCCCCAGATATTCTGCATCCAGCAAGGTTGACTGTTTTCATTGAAGGCATCAAAATGTGCTTACTGGAAGATACTGGCGACCAACTTTTACATCAACAGGTCACAAATCTAGGCATCCATAATGATACAATTGGCATACAGCTTTCTCATTCAACATTTGATTAAAAAAGGTGTAAAACTGCCTCAAATTCAGATTTGGAGAATTTATTCTTGTATCTCTCTTTAAGAAAGTTGATAGTTAATGGAAGCTGAGAATTCAGTAGCCTACAGATCCATTAGGCCAAATCCAGAAAATGCTAATGAATTTCTTTGGAGAAGAAGGACAGCATTATTTTTCAAGAGGAGGATTTCAGAACAGTTCTGCCACTGTGGCTCAGCCTAATTAGCATACATGTTTTCCTGAGAACTCCACCCAGGGCTTAGACATGTGAGAATGTGTTTAATTTAATGAAATTAAAGTCCTATGCCCAGTCATGCAAGAAAGCTTTCAAAATTATTGTTTACTGATTTGGGTGCTTGAGGGTCATATGAAGGCAAGCCACCAGCCCCCTGACTTTGAGTCACCTCAAGTGAGGAGAGGCAGCCAGCTCTGCTTGCCTGCTGAAGAAGGGCACCAGCCAGGCAGAGCCCTCAGACCTGCAGGCCAGTGTTTGTCAGTCTCCATCCAGGCAACCAGGGCTGCCACATTCAAGAGAGGAGAAGTCAAGTCCTAACCCAAAAGCCCTTTATCTAACCTAAAAATTCACTGGCACACTTTGGCCATCTACTCTTCTTCAGAAGAGGAAACAGAGTAGGAAAACCACCCTGATTGCTTGGTGCCTCCTAAAACCATGCACTGAAGTCCTTCTCTCGCCCCTTCCCATTTATAACCTCACAGTATTTTCTTGCACTGCCTGGCCTGCTGTCATTTAGAGCAACTTTTTCCTGACAGATGGGTGACCTGCACCTGCCCAGAGTGCACCTTCTGAACTGCTCCATCAGCCCTGAACCCACCCAGCTCTGCTGCTCTTAGGGGGGCAGATTTGAGTGCCCACAAACACTGCTTGAAATTTGTTTACATCTCTTTCTGGAGGCTCTGCATGCAAACCCTGGAAGGATGATATTTCTTGTCTGTTGATTCAAAGCCACTTAAGCCAGTGAAACTGCACCTTCTACCAGGCAGATTTTATCTTAATGCATTTCTAGGATATGTTCTAATCTTCCACAATAAGACAGCCCTCCAGGAAAAATATGCTGTCTTGTGGGCAACACTGCTCATTTGCCTGAATGTCATCTGCCACAGCCAATTTGGATCAGGTTTTGGATACCTCCATTGTAAAGTATTGTTGAGTGTTTCTGAAGAATAACAGCCCCTTGGCACAGTCTGAAAGAGCCTTCAAGATAATAACTAAAGCACCATGGGCAAATTTAACTTTTTCTATGCCTAAAACCAGTCAGAAGCTCTCCACTCCAGATACTACTTGTCCCTTATTGAAACTGGCATTCTGTATGCAGTGCCAGTTTTCAGTTTTTGCTTATACTGAGACACTCAAAGTAATTCCAGTCAGTCAGGAATATGCAGGAGCTAGCATAGCAAGTGTTCACACACACACTCTACACAACTGAAATGCACCCGAGTGTTGAAAAACATAAAAATAACCATCAGCTTCCATTTGACATAAACAGCAGGGTTATTGCTAACAGTTCTATAAACAAATCAATTCTGTTGGGGAAGTGGTATCATATTAACTTCAAACTTTCCAATACATCCCAATTAATCACCACAAATATAATTTAATTAGGCTATGTGCCACATGTCTGACATGTTACAGAGTCTATAAACACTCTATATAGTTTTGGGTATAAACATAAACACCCTATAGAGTGTTTCTATCCAACAAACACCATGACAAGTTCTGCTTCTTGTGCCTGGGAGAAGACAACTGCATTAGACATTCCAGTTATAGCAGGCATGGTCTCTGAATAAGCCTCTATTCTGAAATTTTTGTTTTTCTGTAGAAAGGAATCTGATTTGTATGGGTTTATCTCACAAAGTCTCCATGAAATCTGAGAGGTCACCTACATTTATCTTCATTGGGAATAATGCCGTAACACTGCTGACATGAATTTTTTCAAGGAGCAACATAGATGCAGTTCTCTTCTTTGCAGAATTAATTTTTTTGAAAGCTGTCAGAATTTTTAGACCTGTGAAAACTGGTGGTTTTGAGATCTGCCATCTCCCTTCTTTTTAATCTTGGATATAAGAGTAACTTTCTCAACAAAGCAGACCAATTCTTTTGCCTTTATTTTACCCCGCCAGTCAGCAAGGCAGCCCACTGATACAAAAAAATCTCATATATTTGAAAGACTTAGCAAATCTCTACAAAGCACTATTTTTAATTTGGTAATCAAACAGATAGAACAGTAGCTTGTGGAAAATGAAAACAAGCTCCCTTTTTAAAGCGTGTTTTGCAATAAGCCAAAGATAATATTGCACAAAACCTTACACCTCCTCTTAAATCGAGGGACTATCACATGGACACTCTGCTCTGCTACTCCCAGATGTCATTTCCTCCCATGCACAACCACCAGAATCTCTTCCCTACACTTCCTTAATATCCATTTGCAAAAAGCAATAAATAATTGCACCAAAAAAAACAACCCTTCAAGCCAGTTTTGGGGTAGCATTAAGCTGCCTTTCATGCAGTAAGGGCTTTGCCTTTTGATAACTTAATCACATGTTTAGCTTCACCCTGCATTTGATTGCTAGTCTTCCATCTGTTCTGTACTTTCAACTGAAAAGGAGGCAAGCCAGGACCACACAAGCAGGCAGGGCTCCCAGGGCCTGCTTCCAGAAAAAAAAAAAAAAAACAAAACAACAAAACACTACAGAACACTGCACTTTGAGAAGTCACCACTAATTCTGTCCTTATGTGACTTGCCCACCAGGACACTCCTGCAAGTTTGGATCTGACTTTTTTTTTCAAAACTACATTCACCTAGATACTAAACCTCCTTGGTTTACTTATGCAAATGGTGTCATTTAAAAAAGATGTCTTGGTCTTTGAACAATAAAGTATCAGAGCCTGTTCCAGATGTTAACTGGTGCCCAGGGCTGAGGGCTATGAACAAAGCCTGCTGTAGAGAGTTTGCTTTACTTAATGGGAGTTAAGCATCTAAATAAAGACTCAAACTTTGATACCTCAATTCCTACATGTAAAATGATGGAATGGGATCAGCAAGAAGCTGGGGAAAGCACAAAGGAAAACACTACACAAGAGGAAAGTACTGCAGCCTGGGAGCATAATTTGCCCTCATGCACTTTGGAAAAAAGCAGCTCTGCAGCTCCAAGAAAGGCTTTGTTTTCCCATGTGACCTGAAATATTCCCAAACAACTCAGACTGCAGCCATCATAATGTCTCATGGCCTGGGGATCAGCTCCAGTCCACTCAAAATTCCTAATCCAGACTCCCTTTCCCTGGAAAACAGGCCTGGGTAACACATCCACCCTCATTTCTGCCCCACGCAGCAGGAGCTGCCTATACTGGTGTCCCTGACTTCATCCAGGATATCCTGCGGAGAGAGGATGGTGGAAGGAAGAGGGACAGAGGCTTCAGGAAAGTTGGGGGGAAATTTGAAGAGGATCTGGTGCTGCCTATAGTGGACCAGTCACATAAGCAGCCTGATGATCCTGGGTTATTAGAATTACTAGAATTATTGTGCAGTCAATACACCAGAGTGACATCCAAAATTAAACAGGAGACGAGAGCAACACCACTGTATATTGAACAAGGCTTGCAGCACTAAGACCTAGATTTCAGAGGAGCCCCACAGCAAGAGAACAATGCTATTTCCAATGTATCCATTGTCAGAGGCAGTCCAGCAAGATGGACTGCAAGCCCCAGGCTAGCTCTGCCTGCACTAATCTGCAGGCTTGACTCTGACAGATTGAAATGCAGTAACAATGTTTATGCAACTAAATCTTGTTCTAATCTATTAGTTTATGTAACCTTTGCTCATGGACATACTGACTCATAGGTCTAGGAATCTAAAGAAAATCTCCTTAAACTCTCTCCCATCCTTTAACTCCTGGGTGCCCAATAAACACGTTGTCAGACATCTTGTTAATTCTCTTTCAGGAAAAATTATGTTGGCAATGGGAAAAAAAGTAACAAATAAATTTTTCAAAACCAGTGCAGTTCTCCATGCATACAAATGAAGTTACATAATAAGCTCACAGGCAGTGTACAGGTGTCCTTCAGGTAAGCATTTCCAACCACAGCATGTACCATTTGAGCCCTGGGCTGGGAGAAGGCACAGGAATTGTTTGCTTAGCTCCTACAGAGAAAAATTACTGCTTTCTAGCATCTAGAATTTTTTTTTTTTTCTGAGTAAAGCAAGGCAACAATATCTGTGTCAGCAACACTTATTCTTCATAGCTTGAAATATTTACTTTCATCCTTCTCATATTTCTTGTATTCCCTAGAACATTCTCACATCTATTTTAAGTGAAGAGCTAACCACACGAACAGTGTGCAGTGTAATCACTCTAGTGATTACCACATGAAACATGCCCACATCATCTTATTTTTTCCCTTCCTGGCTAGGCTCTAACAGACATTTTTGAAAGGATTCAAGTCAGATAAACCCTTTTTGAGATTTCTGGGTTGTGGAGTTTCTTTGTTTGTTTGGGGGTTTTGGTTTGTGGGGTTTTTGTTTTGTTTTTGTGGGTTTTTTGTTGCTGTTGCTTGTGGGGGTTTTTGTTTTGGTTTTTGGAGGTTTTTTCTCAGTTTTTTTTTTTTTCTTTGTTGTTGATGTTGTTGTTTTGGACAAGTTTTTGTTTGTTTGGTTTGGTTTTTTTTTGTTGCCACTGAGATAGTTCACACAGCTGGTGCAATGTTGCTCTTGTAACACTTGTCAAGTACCCTACACATGATTTAATTTCTAACCCATTGTATTAAGGATTCCTACACAGGCCTAAAACTGATGGATACCAACTGGAATCAGAAGTATTTGGAGCCAGACCCCATGGTATTGGGTGCATTTAGGAAAGATCATCCTGTATTTTTGATGCATACTGGACACTATCAGTACTAGATAAATATTCTGTAAATGGATCAGGCATTCCTTATTACTTGTTGCAAAAGCAGTGTAAGAATGGGCAGAGTGCTTCTTTCTATGAAGCTCCTCTGCACGTGGGATGATGTCCCAGTGGACTCTCGGTCACACTGAACCCTTTACCCTGGCAAAGCCAGAAGCTGTGTCCCAGTGAGGTCGGTCACATTCCAGCACTGCCCTGTGGGGCCCCTTGCTAAGGAAATCCAGCAGGGACAGCCCCAGGATGGTGCCTGCTGGCCACCTCCTGGCCACTTGACAAAGGCATCACTTACCGACATAAGTGAAATAACGACTTAATTATATGAAAGGTTTGCTCTTTTCCCCCTACACTCAGCATTTTAATTATTTTCTTCTTACATCTTTGACCCTCAAGATCTCCCTACAGTCTTTCCCAGGCTTCTGAGCAACCAGTATTTATTTTTAAACATAAAAATGTGTGGGATGACACCTATAAATCTGTTGCTGCTGTACAGTGAGCAGTTTTAGGTGCACATGCCTGCAGAAACACCTTTAAGTTAGAGCACACAGATCTGCAGCTTTCAGTATCTGATTCTAGATGTAAATGCTTACAGAAAGCAATATCACCCTTTACTCCCAATTAAAAGTTTGCTGCACCAGTTAGGGCTGTATTACACATGGTGTAATTGCTATGCCACACACTATTTTCTGCTTCCCTGCAAATCTTAAGATGGATTAGTGTCTATGGATTCACCTGCCTGCTCACCAATCCCTCCCCATTTGTCTAATTCACATTATGACTCACCTAAATTCATTACCCCTCACTCAGAGAGGGTAAGGCTTAGGAAAAACTGTCTAAAATAAACACCAGCCTTGCCTTAGAGCAACTTCTGTTGTTCACTGCAGCTGTGTGAACATTTCATTTGTCATGGGTACACACATAATCTTGCAAGGCTCTGCCAAAATTACAGAGTTTAGATTACTCTTATCAAGGCCAGGAAGCATACAAAACTGGAACAAGCCAGATATTGCCCCCAAAAAGCTTTAAAACCAGGCAAGCCAGAGCTTCACAAGAAGTTTTCTCTGAAAAAGTCTCTACTTGTGCATATTATCTCTGAACTTGGATTTTATTGATAAAGTCATTTTAAAAGGAACATTTTATACTCTTATTTTCTTAAAACATCAACAGCCAGCTACTAACTTTCTTAACGCAATTTACATTCGCAAAAAAAAACTTGCAACCATAAGAACACATTCCAATAAAAGCAAACCTGAAATTCCTATTATAAAACACAGGAAAGAAAAGTCATTTTCTCTTTAAGAGAACTTTTTGCTTTGCTCTATTATTTGTACCAAAACCCAGTTTTGGACAGGAGGTGGTGCTATAGCCTGTGGAAATTTTGTTATTAGGCAACACCAACAACTAATACTTACTAAATGGAAAAGGTAAAAAAAGAGAAACATTCTGAATCCTGTAGAAGTGCTGGCATGCAGACTTTACCTACAGATGCTTTCATATCAGTACGTATTCTGTAACAGTGCTGAAAAGATTTGTAAGAAGGCATTAAAGTGTTTGTGTCTTGTCAGGGATTTTAAATACCTAGCAAAAGATGACTCAAAGGGCAGGAGAAAATCTGCCTTGCTCAGCTCTGTGCAAGCTGTAACAATTTGCATGTGGCCGAGGCTCTGCTGAGCAGTTCTGTGCCATGAGGAAACTGATGGAACAGTGGAAGATTTTTGCAGGTCCAGAGAGAGCATTGCCTCTCCCTGAAGAATGCCAAGGTTAGCTGCAGGGTCAGTTTTACTGGGCTAAGATGAAATGCCAAAGTAGGAATACAAACCCCATAGCTAGATTAATGCCATTTCCCCCCACCCCACTCCTTTCTTCTTTTGCTGTCTTTCTCCTCATGCCCATCTAGAACCACCAAACATGGCATCTTTTGAAGATTTTTCTTCTTGTTGTCCATGTTGTCCTGTCTTATCCCCATTTCACACCTGTAATTTTACTGGGAGAGCTATTCTGAATTGCAGTCTGCTTGATGGTGACCACCATCAACAGCCAAGCTGAGAGAAAACAATTGTGGAAGACTCTTCCTTTCTGGATGCACTTCCTCTCCCATTCTCATCTTTTCTTTGGAAAGGAAACTAACAAATGACTCCCAGAATGGACCCAAAATGTATTTTGTAGGAGACTAGATATTTTTTTCAAATATTCTTTTCTAAAACTGCCAATTATCCATAGCCTGCTAAGGCCAAGAGCTAGGTGTCAGACCAAGGCCAACAGCAGATTGTGGGAGAAACTCTTATCTGAGTTACACAAGTGTGGATCTGGAGGAACTCCAGTTACTAAACAATCTATAAAATAAGGATAACAATAAGTATTATTTCAAAAAGGTTTGTGATAGCTAACTACCAGTAATTAATGCTGGTATAGAAATAAGGAAACGATTGCCTGGAAATGAAAGGCACTATAGAAATTCTAAGTACTCATTATTTCTGCCATTTGCAATTATACTTTTCAATGTAATCTATTTGTTGTAGTCAGGGTGCCCATCAATGCTCCCTGCAGACCCTAATCTATTGTTCTTGAACAATTCACTGGTCTCAAGAACATTAGTTCACATTTAATTGGGAAAAAAAAGAGTTTACCTCTTTCTAGATGCCATTACAGATGAAGGTACCACCAGCATGAAAGTCAAAATTCACAAACATGAGGGAATGGTGTCAAGGCAGAATAACTTGAAGATATTTCACTTGAAATGGATGAACTTGAAGGTAATTCTACAGCTGCAAAATGGGTTTTTAAAAAAATGAAAACCCTTTTTATTGAACAGGATCTGTTGAAATTTTAAGATTATTAATAAATTACCATAGGAGTTGAACCTCAGTGTAAAATGATGCTACAATTATTTACCTTTCCAAAGACCTGCTGATGCTTGCAACCCTACAACTATATATTCTTTAAATACTTTTCTATCCTTTATCAAGGGATGTTCTATAAAGAGCTCTAAGTAATTAAATGCAATCAAATTAATTGTAGATCAGAACTGGATAAAAAGGGTTTATATGTCAAGCAAATATTCACAGGTTTTTTTAAAGATAGCCGATTTCATCCAATACACATGTTGAATTTTGCCCAGTCTAGTAGGAATTACATGAATATATGATAAATTATTTGCTGTTACTTAGAGAGGGGTCAAATGAGCAACATGACCCCTAGTTTTGACAATGTGAAAACCATTTTTAATGTAACACACTTTGGAAAATTGTTTTGTGACAGAATTTTTAAGTGCCCTTTTAAAGCTCAATGTTTGGCTGTAAGATGTCCCTGGATAGGGACACAAAAACATGTGAATGCTACAAAATATGCAACATACATAGAAACAGAGAATATTTACAGTACAATACCTCGGTCCACAAAACATTAAACTCTCAGCTGTTCCAGAGATTTAGTCTAGGAAGCAGGCAAGCAACCAGAGATAAAGGAGGGTATAGTTGTGCTTCGTGTTCTGTATTTATTCTGACTTCCAGCTGTTGCAAGAACTCAGCACAGAAAGATTGGAAACAGGAACTTCACAGTGGAGCAGAGAATCAAATTAAAGCTCCCTGCTCCCAGCTTTGCCATTAGCTCCTTCCACAGGACCTTGGGGAGGGCGAGATCTGTCCCTCCAGGTCACACTGTCCCAGCCATGGGCTCCCTGAAACAGGAGCTGAATCAGCAGATGGGTGTTATTGGATATTGCTTTCAGAAGTCCAACTTCCCACACCTCCACACAGGCACCACAGCTTTTATGGGAATCAGTGCATCTGGCACGGTCACTCTACCGTTCAACAGTGGTCTGGAAAGCAATCAGGTGTTTAAAGCAACTGCAGCACTCCTCATGCAGCCATAAAAGTGAGCTCAAGCAAGAACACTGCAAGAGAAAGCAGACACTTGCTGTCTTGCCACACAACGCAGAATGTTTGGTTGCCTCAGACATGCTTATAGACATAATCCTGACAAGTGCAAAACTGCTGAGCAAAAAGCCTCTACTTCAGTGTTTGCACTAATTCAATGGAGAAATAAGAGTAGCAAAAGCACTGACTGTGCAATATTTATTTCATAGTTAACTATCTTACAAGCATAAAACTAAAATACATGAAGCTTTTTCTTTTTAGAGTAAAAATTATCAAAACTCTTTCTTTCTTTCTTCCAGAGGACTCAAACATTAATAGAAAAAGCTTAACCATGCTACATTTACAGCGGAACATTTTAAATGCAACGAAAAGAATTCTAAGATTCCACAGAAACAGAGGATATTTCATTAGGATCCTGCTGGTTTTAATTCCTTTGCATTTCTTTGGCTTTTAGATTAAATAACACTATGCACTATACATGCAACAACTGTGAAGAAAACATGCAATACAAACAGCTGTTAAATTTAAGGTATAGGTTCTTGTCATGCTGGCTGTGAAAGCAGCATTAGCAGACAAGAAGTGATGGCAAATACTTTGTTTCTGAACTATGAATGAGCAATTCGGTTGGTTAAGATCTGGTTGGTTGCATTTATTACACACTCAAACATTGGAAGATCGTTATGTTAATAAATACAAATAGGAAAGGACGTAATTACAATCGACTAAGGAGATAAGTGTTCCTTTGTGCTTATATTTTGTTAAAGATATAAAAGAAATGCAGGCTACTTTCTTGCCCACACGAATATTCAGAATTAAGCTACTAATAAACAAAGAATTTTGCTGAGCTTAAGTGTAGTTTAAGGAGTTCTCTCACACAGTCAGTGTCGCGAAGGTGCCTTTTTAGGGCTGAAAGAACACTTCTGCAGCACAGTGGTCAGCATAATTCCTGCCCGATCCCAGCCCTCCCTCCCCAGAAGATCGACAATGCCTGTCCCTCGCTGGCCGGGCTCGGGGAGCCTGGCCCGGCGCGGAATCTTTCCCGAACGGGTCCCCCTCGCTTTGCTTCCGACAGGCGCCGGAGTTCTCTCGGAACTCCAGTTCGCAGCCCCAGCCGTGAGCGACCCGCGGGGCGGCGGGGGCGGGCCGGGCAGGGGAGGGGACGGAGGAGAGGGACAGCAGCGCTAGGACAGCGCACGGAGGGAGCGGGCCGGGCAGGGGAGGGCACGGAGGAGAGGGACAGCAGCGCTAGGACAGCGCACGGAGGGAGCGGGCAGGGGAGGGGAGGGGAGGGCACGGAGGAGAGGGACAGCCGCGCTAGGACAGCGCACGGAGGGAGCACTCGCCCCGGGCCAGCGCGAACGGCGGCTGCCATGCCCGGTGAGTGCCGGGGGCGCAGGGAGGGAGGGAGGGAGGCAGGGAAGGAGGGAGGGGGTGCCCGGGTTCTCCCGCAGCCCGGCCGGGCACCGGCCGCTGCCGCCCCGCTGGCGCTGGGGAAGACTCGCTCAAGCATCAGCTCAAACCCGTCCTGCGCACCTGCCCAGGGAAAAGGCAGCCTGGAGCTGCAGGTCTGGCAGGCACCGCCCGGAGAGCCTGACAGAGGAGAGCTCGGCTCTGGAGACACGCACAGCAAGTGCGGAGTCTTGCCTCCACTGCCCCTCGATTATTTAGTTTATACTGTACTTGTGCTTGGGGTGTGTCTTTACGTGGGGATTAAGGCTCTTGGTGGAGAATGGGCTGCTCGTAACTCCGAAAGTTACTTACTGCAAAGTTTAAGTAATGCTTATTAAAAGCATATAATCAAACAGTAAGCAAAAAGGGATGCAATCCCAGAGGAGACAGAGGATGCCTGTCAACACCTCCTCTATGCTACGATAAATGTGGTACCTGTTAGCAGGAGACAGTTCCCCGGCTCAGGTGGGGGGAGATGAAGTAAGTGATCCAACTGGTCTCTTCCATCTCCCGCTGCTGTAATCCTGTACCACAGCACAATACAATACATCAGTTTCTCATGATGGCAGGCAGTTATTTTTAAAGATGTATATTTTCTCCCTGCACACAATGGATGCAACTTATCTCAGTGGTCAGTTTTGTGACTAGTGCTACATTGTACCCTAAGGCACTGGTTCTGTTGCTGATCTTATCAGATAAGATGGTCTAAAAGTGAGACCAATTCTCCTTACTCATTAAATTAATAGTAACTACTGAAATAGTAACTACTAACTTTACCTTATATCTACAGCTGTGTAAAGTTTTAAAAAGTCCAGAATTTGAGTCAATGGCTATGGGTGTGCCATAAATACTTAACACCATTCTGTAGTGAACAAATTCAGTACATACAAATTCAATAACTAAGAGACTGGAAACTCATTCTCTTACTCCAAAATCAATGCACACCTCATCTTACTGTCTTTAATGGTAAATGCTGACAAACTGGATATAGGGGAACACAGGACTGCTGCTGAGAGCAGCAAAGACTTGTGAATGAAGAGGACAAATTAAACAAAGACCTGTACAGCTTGCTTGAAATGTTAACCTTTCAGATACTTATGTCAGACAGTAAAACTACCAGCCACATAGATATTTGTGTTGTTTATAGTGCACTGAAATGAAGGAAACCATTAATTTCTATTATGTTCATGGGCATTAAACTGAAGCATTTTTTCTGCATCTGGCATTTGGAGATGCAATAAAATGTGAGTCTGACTGAAGATATATTTGAGCATACCCTGCAAAATACAAAGGAACAAACACACAAAATTCCCATGCTCATATGCATTTCCTCATACTGTGCATTCTTATCAAGGAAAACCACTTTACCCACATGGCACAATCAGACCTGTCTCCGTATTAATATTAACCCACACCCAGTAGGTGCTTGTTTCCTGTTCCTCAGAATAAGGGCTGGAACTGAGTAGATCACCTGCCAGCTGCAAGGACAGCAAAGTGCTGTTGCTGTGGTATAGCTGTGAGCAGGGTGGCTGCTCCGTGGTGGTGCTGGGAGACAGGAGTGATTATGTGACTCAGGGAAGCAGACAGCCAATTCCTGCAGAGGGCTAAGGCAACACACCTGGAGGGGAGCTGCAAAACCAACTTGGCTCCAGTAAGTCTACCAAACAGAGGAAAATGAGTCAGGATCAGATTAAGGTCTTTGAGGCGCTATGGCCAGGTTAATTTTACAGCACAAGGTAATTACTTAAGTGTTCTGTAGCTGAAGGACATTTCATGTCACTTATTGCAACAGGGCAACACAGAAAAAGATCAGCAACATACGTATTTGCAACTCACCTCACATATTCTTTTTAGTTCTCAGGAATAAACTAAATTAAATGAAATTAGTTTTGAATTATTCAAAACAATCACTAGTATTAACTGATTATTTTGTGCTGTATTGTCTTTATTTTACTTGTACCATTGTATAGAGACAGCTAACTGCAAAGTAACCTGCAAAGAACGGACAGGTAAAAAAGAATAAAGCATAATCACAGTTATGTCTACCTAAAAGGAGAAGAGGAAAAAATTCAATACCAGTTGTGAGAAAATACCAGGTCACTCCACTACTTCAGTTTCAGGGGAGACCTGAGAACTGTCAGCACTCAGCTGCTCCTGAACTGCCTCCCATGGCTGCAGATTGGAAGATAATTCTGGAGTTTAGGTACAGAGCAAAATAATCTTTGCAGCCTGTCACTCCAGCACTCTCAGCAAACACGTAAAAGCAATGAACTGAGCCCATTATCAATTGTCTACCCTTGGTCTATTGGGAAATTCTCACAAAATAATTTCTCATATTAATATTGGATACATTTATTAAGTTTTATTTGGGTTTTGGTTTGTTCATAGTAATTATACAAGATTTTGTTGTAAGTCCTCATGATTCAGGAAATGGTGTTTAATGGATATTTACCTCTGACTTCACAGATCAGGAAACACATGCATCCTTAGAAAGAAAACAACCCATAGCTTTACTTTGCTCCTTGTGCCAGGGTCTAGATTCAATTCAATATAGATGAATAGTTGGAAGAACAAACCAAACCAAACCAAACTAATGGTACCTTTCATATTAGGTGCTTCTGGGTTCTCTTTTTCTTCCATTATGCAAACTCTAGCATTTCTGTCATGCTAAGGTAAATGCTAATGCAAAAAAGAGTCTGAACAATTCTTTTGTGTTTGGGGCTTTTTCATGTCTGTAGTCTCTTAACACTGCAGTAACTGCCCATGCTTCTGAACAATTGCTTCTGCAATCTGCCACTGGCATTGTCATGTCTTCAGGTCCTGCACCATGCTATAACCAAACAAAAATGTGCATGTGAGCTGAATGCTTCATTTAAAAATAATTTTGGAATGGTTTTTGTTAGCTTTAATATTTCTGTCTACACCCAAAATATACTTAACTTTGATCTTCCTATCATGCTTTATGTGCTTTTATGTTTGAGCAGAACAAGCAGTTGCTGTGGCTGGAGGTATAATAGGAGGGATCCTTTTATTTGTTCTCCTTGGGATAACTACATATCTCCTCTGGAAAAAAAATTGCTGCCTCTTTTCTTATGAAAAGCTCATCAATCCTGTCAAAACAACAAATGCAAGTGCCTTTTTTCAGGATCAGGCAAATTCTGAAGTTCAACTAAAAAGCACAAGGTACATATTTTCATCTCTGTTTTTAAAGCATACACTATGTAATTTATTTCAACTTCTCGAATCTCAAATGAGCAGGTGGTCCAAATATATGCATGTACTGAAATAAAGGAGAACCCTAAATTATATGAAAACATCAGTCATGTTCTGTTTTGTTTCTTTAGGAAAAGAATAATCTAACTATGAAAGTGATGATTATTTCTGATTTATCTAAAAGAGAGAATATATTCAAGTGTAATTGGTGCATGGATAGCTTTACCTGTTACTTAGACAAACCCAGTCTATGTTCCAGAGTAATTTCCAGTCTAATAACAAAAACAATAGTACTTCAGGAAGGAGACTCTCTTAGAGAATTAACCATTGCAGGGATTTTGGGCTCTAAAACAAGCAGCTCCAGTTAATTCTTCCTTTCCTTTGAAAGATAAATTCTAAAGGGAAGAAAAGGGGGAAAGAGAAGAATCTGTCTGAAGAATTAAGACCTAATGTGCTTCCCTGGATTTTTATGCATTAAGCAATTGATTTTATATGCTTTTATTTTACCTTTGCATGTCTGTAGAATTTTTACATTGTGACATAAGAACAGTAAACTTATTACTCTTACCAAGTTTGGTTTCCACATTTAAACCAGAAGAGTCAATAGGTGCTGTTGTCTTGAGCAGATCCAGAAGTATTCCATTTATCATTCCACCAACACTGCATGGGGGAGACTGGATTCACCTGACGAATGAAGAACAGGTTCAGGAAGACAGGGACCCCTACATGACCCCTCACTCTGGGCCACGGTCATCATTTCATTCTTTGGGTATGGAACTGCAAAAATGGGACTTTATTTAAGGGTAGGGTGACTTTATTATTATGAAGCATATATCTTGGGGGCACACCAGAAATAGCATTACACAGCACAAGCCCTAAACATTCTATGCATTTTTATATGTTATAAATAAGAAATGGACAGCATGTAGTCATTTTGATCCCGGTGCTGTGGTACCCTACATATTTGGCAGACAAAGCAATCTCTCCTCCTGTATTTTGTAAAGGCCATGAAGTGTCTGTTGTCCCCAGGAACAGCAGAGTCACCAGTTGTAGACTGCAACAACAAATAGCTAGAACTAACAAGGTGCAATCGCAGGAATAAGAGAAAGAAAAGTGGTGCAGCCTACAATTACTCCCCCAAATTTGAGGGAAAAGGAAATAAAATATAAAATTCTTACCAAAAATGGATTGTTAATAAAAAGGGTAATCCAATATACCCAAATAGAACAGTGGTTATAAAAATGCAATGGTTCTTGAGGCTAATCTGAGGGCGCTTGTTTTGTCTTTTCTTGAAGCTGGAGCTTATGTTGTAGGGACCATTAACCCAGATCTGTACAAGTTTCCTGAAGACAAAAGTGAAACGGATTTTCCTGATGGCAACATTGGCCGCCTCTGGTTCTCCATAGAATATGAGCAAGAGTCAGAAAGGCTCCTGGTCTCCTTGATCAAAGTCAGAAAGCTGCAGCCTCCTGCTGATTCCTGTAGTCCATTTGTGAAAATCTACCTGCTGCCTGATGAAAGAAGCTACCTGCAGTCCAAAACAAAACATAAAACTCTTAACCCCCAGTTCGATGAAAACTTTGTTTTTCAGGTACTTTTTCTTTTGATGAGGCAGATTTTTGTTTGAAAATATTAACCAAACTACAGTACATGTTTGTATGTTTGTAATGCTTCCACCAAGACAGTTGTTTCCACCAGAGACAGTTTTTTTTTTACTGGGGCTTCTGGAGATCCTGGGCTACAGAAGCATTTGGCTCCAGACAGATCTTACTTCTACTCTGTACCAAAGTTTAGGATTCCAGAACTTGCCCTGGGAATAACAAAAGCTCCAGTTTGAACTACAGCTGAACAGTTCAGCCCAGCAGTTGCAGAAGGCCAGAAGGAGCCAATACTGAGATAATGCTTTCACAGCTTTTAGTTTCTTTGCTGTGGAAGCAGAACCTGGGAGGTATGTCTGGGTTGCTGTTTGTACAGTACTGTACAGCTTAACTTCCCATGCTAAGAGATTTTCATCACACGCCACAAGACAAAAGCTTTAAAACCAAAAAGAGCTTGTGTTTCAGACAACTGAAAAGAATGTTTATAGAGTCTAAACATTTGTGTCTGAAAGTGAATGCATCACACAGCACTAGAACCATAGGACCTAAAAAAACCACTAACTTCATAGCTTTCAAATTAACTTGCATTTTAGCTTGGATCTTGACTTCTGCATAGCTAAAACTTTAGGCAACTTTTAAAAGCAGACTTCAAATAATTAAAGGAAACCACCACCTACACTTAACACATTTGGAAAAATATTTCTTCTGAAGTCATGCTAGAGTAGAAGAGTGTCAGATGTTTTATAATTATTAATATTCTTCCTCTTCCTGTACAGGTTTCCAGTAAAATCTTGCTACAAAGGACATTAAAGTTTTTGGTTTATCGTGTTGATAAACAGAAGAAGCATCATCTCCTAGGCCAAGTTATCTTCCCACTAAAAAATGCAGCATTAACTGAGGATAACAAACTAGTCATATGGAGAGATCTGGAGAAAGAAAACTTGGAGGTATGTGATACCAGGCTGTTTGGCACTGTGGAACTTCAGTTGTCTTACAAGTATTGGAAGGATATAGCTGAAGTAGAACTGTGTTTTACTAAGTACCTCAAGTGCAAAGTACTTCATAAACATTTGGAATCAAATTGCCATCTTACCAACCTGCAGATCCATAGCTGTTGTAAAGGGATTACCAAGATTCTTAGAAAAAATCACATGAATTAGAAGGTCATTACATAAGAACTTTTTTATTTGCTTTCAATTGGTAAGAGCAGAAAAGAGCGGAAGAGGCAAGGAAACAGAAATCCCCTGGAAAACAGTAATTTAAAGGGTTAGGAAGGCTGATTAATTGGTTCCATCAAATGCTACAACAGCATAAATAAAGCCATTCCAATTCACTCACACACCTCAGTGTGATAGGAACCATTACCCTGAGAAAGGATTTTGCTCCCCATTTAACTACACGATGAGAGTTTTTCAGACATATTTGACAGGTGGTGTTCTGCTTCCAAAGCCTCCTTCAGAGCATGGTGATATCCAGTTCTCCCTGAGCTACAATGACTACCTGGGGCGTCTCACTGTCGTGGTTCTGAGGGCAAGGGGATTAAAGCTCCACGAGGAGAGCCCTGCTGTTGGTAAGTGGGATTTCTTCCCTGCTATCAGCTCCACTATTCCTGTTTTAATTTGCTCCTTCCTCATCTGTCCACCCAGGCTTGTGCTGTGGGACTCTGAACAGGAACAAATAAACATCCTGGTGATTTGAGTGGAAACAAGCCATATTTTACCCTAAGGCAATTAGATTTTGATAGCTTGGTTTGCTATGTTTGGGGTTTGTTTCATAATAAATCATTTGAACTGTGGAAATTGGTGGTAACTTTTTTCTCCTGTTTTAGTACAGTGAGCAACATCCTTTTGCTGCTCTCCAGTCCAGAGAAGGCAGCATTTCAGCATTCAACCAATTGACATTAACAGCTGTCTCAAGTCAAATTCCCAGAGGTAACAGCTGCAGGACAACTGTTTCTGCTGAACAGCTGTCCTGGGAAGAACTGAGTTGGAGAAAAAAAATCCCAGTTTAGGACAGCCTGGCTATTGTTCAGAGGACCATGGCATGGAATCACAGTATTCTCCCTTAGTACAGAGGGCTTTTCCTGGTACATCATACTCATGTGTCCCTGGTCTCAGAACCTCAAAAGGCTGCTTAAAATCCAACACTCAAAGCAAAAACAGATGAAGAACCAAACATGTATTTCAGTCTGTAGTTATTTCTTCTTCAAGCTAAACAATATAAATGCAAAATGCACCTACCACTTAAAAAGAAAAGTGATTTAGTCCTCTATATACACACATCAACTATGAAGTTTGTTTTGACCGAACAAATTAAGCCTTCAAAAAAGTCTACATCAGATGAAGGGAAGACACAGAAACATAAGATCAAGGATGCAGGGTAAGAATATAGCTGCTTATTTTAACAGCACTTAAATTGGAAAGTGCACTGCAAAACTGCACCCTCAGTACATTGTGCACTCCCTTTATGTCATGCTGTCACGTGTGTTCCATGAATCTTTCACAATCTGATGTTATACTTGATATGGACTCCCCAAAGGAAGAAATTCCTTAAGCCATCTGCCAACTGCTTCTTGAAGATGTCTTTTAGTCTTGAATTTCTTTTTCTCCAAGGTGTGTATGTCAAAGTCTCACTAATGAACCATAATAAATTCATCAAAAGCAAAAAGACAGCAGCTCTTCTGGGAACTCCCAATCCTGTGTACAACGAAACCTTCAGTTTCAAGGCAGATCAGACAGAGCTGGATACAGCAAGCCTGAGTCTATCTGTGCTCCAGAGTAACAAAGGAGAAAGTAAGTTATATTAATTATTACAGTCATATAAATTATTATAGTCAAGGTATCAAATCTCTTACATAATTGAGACATGTTTAAACCTAAGAGGAAGTAATTCCTTTTCAGCAATAATCCTAAAACATGTAAGAGTTTTGGGGTATTTCAAAGGCTCTTTAAAAGCAGAACAATTTATTTGTAGTGAAGCATATGTCTCTCCTTCAGAGACTAAATTTCATGGAAGACACGAATAAAATCACTGTAGACTAGTCAATGCCAGCACCAGGTGCTGTGCCTTTGTTTCATTCCAGTATTCTGTTAAAACAAGCTTATGTGAACACTTGTGTGTATAACACACAACCTCCAAAATTTTGTGGCCATTCACTGTAAGACAATTTGAAAGAGGAATAGGAATTTTAATTCTCCCAGCAGTGAGAAAGAAGAAAGACAGATTAGCAAGCATCCCCATTCTGTGACAGAAAACCTGATGCTTGAGGCCACCTCTTGCTACTTGTTAGAGAATCTATTAAGGAATTCTGCATACAGAAGCAAATCAGAATTCAGTATTTCCACTGCTGACAAGAAAAGCAGATTCCCTGCAGTGTAAAAATGTTCTCAATAATTTTCCCCATTCATAGCTGAAAAGTCAGCTTGGCAGTGGCAACACACATATTACAGCTCCCAGCTGTCTCAGTAACTGCATTTATTTTTTGTGAAGCCAGAGCATTATAAAAATCCTGAGGCTGCTGATGCCCAAAATAAGGGCACACTTCCACAGTAAATCTGAGGTAAGGGGGCAGGGCAGATACAGATATTTGTGACTTGAAGATGTTTTAGTTTAACTGCAGGCAAAAGGACAGGCCTGCATTGACTAAACACCCACTTACTGCTGTACCCTTTAATGCTGAACCTCAGCAGGTAGAAGCTACAGAACCTGAAGTCCAGAGTTATTTCCTTGAGGAATATTTTGGTTTAAAAATACCTTTCAGAACAGGCATTACTTGGAGAAATACAGGTTCTAATTTAGGGAAGGATTTCAGAGAAGCATCACAGGTGTTCATCACTAACTGCCTTTTTTTTGTTTTTTTCTTCCCCAGAAACGCTTCTGCTGGGACGAGTGGTAATTGGGCCTTTCATGTACACACGTGGCAAAGAACTGGAGCACTGGAATGAGATGATCAGCAAGCCCAAGGAGCTGGTGAAACGATGGCATGCTCTCTGCCACAGCACCTGAGCAGCACTGAGAAAAAAACAACCTTAACCTTCTCATCTAAAGGGTACAAAAATCTTTGCTAAGATTTTGTATCCAAAACAGAAAATAATAAAATAAATTATTTCCTTGACCAAACACAGATAAAGACTTGGTCCCTGGTAGGCTGGGAATCTCTCTTTCCTCTCTTCAAAATAAAAGTTACATTTAATTAACATACAGCTGAGCAAACAAAACAGCCAAACATGACCTCTCAGTATTAATCATTTTGACTAGTAAGTTCCACTTCGGGGTCACGAGTTCTGGGCACAAATGATCACGCATCATGTAGATAGAGCTCAAAATGACCCAAGAATTGCAAGTGATGACACCAGGCCTATCTGCCCACTGCTCCACATCACCACAGTTGCTTCACCAAAGAGGAGAGAAGCCCAGTGAACATGCCAAAACAGACAAGCCCAAAAGATATTGACTAATACATGTACAACTTATTTAAAACAGCACCATTATATTTAAAACCTCTTTTGAACAAGAAAGGTGAAGGGGCTGCTTACTGGTCACACACCTAGAAGCAGCTGTTCACATCACTCAGCACAGTGCATTTCCTGCAGTTACTCAGTTCAATGTTTTCAGCTAACCCCAGGTATAGCACTTTGTGTTGACATGAAGGGACAAGCAGGGAAGTCAGAGAGTCACAAGTGACTGGAGGCTATTCCAGCAGTGGAGTACTGGAATACTCTGAGACACTAAGATGAGGACCTGTCTTGTCCTGTTATATTTCTTTCTAAACACATCTCTGTTGGAGACAGAGCACTGATTACAAGAGCCTTGGATTTGACCTAGTATGACCATTCTTACACTGAAAATCTAATTAGCTTAAGCCCCCTGGGCATGTGTCTGTTTTAGTAGTAGAGTCTTCTTCATTAAGTAAATTACTTCTCTGTAAAGTAATTCAGAGCAATTATTCCTAATCAAAATAAATAGGACATTTTTCTTTTCTTGATTGTTCAATGGGGACCTGAGCTCTGTACCCTTCTCGCTGTACAGTCATAAACCAGACACACAGACTACTGCAGCAAAACATTTTGCAAAACTGTGTTCCATAACCTCTACAGCTGCAATCAAACCAACTTCCTTCCAAACAGGATATGACATTAATTAATTCAAAATCTTCAAAAAATTATGCTTCTCTGGGGAGATGAAACCACTTTCCATTTTGATAATACTGTTATTACCTAAAGAAAATATTATGAATGAGAAGACACCACAAAGGAACTGTAAGATAACAGACATCCCTGATCCAACATCTGGTATGTTACATGGTACCCTCAATCTGTCTTGCTAATTACACCACTGGATACAAAATGAGCTCAATTCATTTTAAATACATTAAACTGAATTCCACAAAGTGCTCAACCCTCATTATATTTTTGCTCAAGGAGTAGTACCAGAAACTCAACCCCAAAGAGTTGCATTCAAATTTCAGCCCCACAAAACTACTGCAAACCAATCTGATAAGCAAAGTTATCATGTTTGTTCTGGGAAGAAAAACTACACAGTTTTAATACAGTTTACGTATTACTAGAATAAAAATATTTTACCAAATAAATTTTGTCTTTTATTATTTCAATCGTACCAATAAAGATCTTTAAAGTAAGCTGTTAGTAGTGTTCCACACAGCTGGTTTATGAGCTTGTGCAGAAGATGCATGCCATGTCCAGTGTCTGTTAACAAATACCTCTAAGGTAGGAAGTCACCTGTATGACTTGATGTACAGAATGGTACTCTTTTCTTCTTACACATTAAAGTAACAATACTTCCAGATTCTGTGTTCAGTAATTTCAGCTAAATTGTGAAGAAACACATTCTAATGCACTTACCAATGTACTTGTACTCATGGTCATCCAAGTGGAGTAAAGGAGAAAGGCCTTTTCTGACTCTTCCTAAATAAGAGCTATTTCAAAGTGAGAAACATAATCAAATAGAGCTCTAATACAGTGTCTTTAACTGTCACATAATGAGCATTTTTTTTTACCTACTGTCTTTTATATAACATCCATCTGATCTTGTGCTTGAGACTTACCTTGAGCTGAAGGAGGTGCAATAATTACAAAACAGCTCTGTTTGCAGCAGTAATTGCTGAAGGGAAATGGCAAAAATTCTGCTGGTAAAAGAGGGAAAGCAACCACAACAGCAAAACAACAACACCAAGCCACAGACAGCATATGGGATAAGACAAACAAAAATTGTATAACTAAAATATTACTGAATTCCATATCCCTCTAATATGCCAAGTCTAAGGAAAATTCAGTCTCTCAATAGTAGTGAGCTTTGCTGCGGAAAAAAGGGAAAACAGATACGGGAGAAATTGTTGGAGTTTATTAACATAAAAATACATGTATAAAAATATACTTTATGAAAATCCATCAGTATTATTCCAGCAGTATATACTATTAACTGATATCCCATACCAGTCCTTTTGATGGTTTTGCTTTAAGTTAAAACAAAAACCCTTTCTTATCATTTTTTAAGATATTTGCTTCCTTCAGCAAAGTCATTTTTCTTCTGCTTCCCATCTGTGTGTCCTTATGGTCTTTGTTACTCAGTGCAGAGGTCAAAGATCAGGATGAAAATTTAGCAGATGGAAATCTTTTTGCAAAGGATAGCTGTTCTCATCTAGCACAAAGTGGCTTCTGATTTCCAACAAATAGGATGCTTCTGTATCTGCCAGCAGTGAATGACACAGATCTGCTACTATTGCACTGTAGGTTATATCTGAAGAGGGCACTGCAAAACACAAAACAATTCAATTTATATTTGATTTTCACAACAGCACCTAACATTCAAGTTCTACCTCCATGAATCTCCATTGAATTACTGGAAGTGAAGTTCAACATTTGAATACAAAATTAGCTTCTATTTTTAATTACTTTTTAAAAACGATGAACTGAGCCTGCTTCTCATTAAACTACTAACACCTGTGAATCACCTCTGAAGTCAAACAGGATATAGCAAGTGAAACTTGTCTAAAACACAGGTCAATGTTTTGCATCATGTAAACATGCCAGCTACTGCTAAAAGCTCCTAAGAGATTCTATTTTGCACATAAGGAATCCATTTAATTATTGAACATTTATTGAATATAACTACTATAACAATATTTACTGATTATAACTACAACTGTTTAGTCAGATAATTAGGTATCCATACCATACCAACTACCTCATATTGTTGCAACTTCTCTGAAATTCTGAGTTTGTCAGACAGCCACTGAAATATTCTTTGATGTTGGTTTTTTTTGAACTGTCAGTGATCAAAAATTTTTCTTCCATTGTGAACTTTGCTGCCTGTTTCTATCACAAGTAATTCATGAATCAGTACCTACTACTCTCTTCAGCCAGTCTGCAGGAATATTGAGGAAGATTTTTTCCACCAACTCCGACACCACATGAACATAAATTTCATATCCTTCATCTTCTACTGTCATCAAAGCAGGTCTAGATCAGAAAACAAGGTTTCATGAAAGCTACCTGCTATGCTTTGTTTTTTATTGAAACAAAATTTTAGAAAGCACTACAGTTTAATCTTACTCTGCAACATAATACCAAGAAATAAAAAAAAAAAAAAGAGAAAATCCCTATGTACTCATCTGTCAAATCTGTAGCACTGGAATCAGTTTGAGGAAAATGGCCTTAAGCTGAGACAGAAGACTCAGATTACACACTAGTAGGAAATTTTTCACTGTTAGGATGGTCAGGATTGCCCATGGAGGTGGTGGAAATGCAAAGAAAGGAGATAAGATTAGGTGTATCACTTGGAACTGTACCATCTCTATCAACATCACTCAGTCTTAATCTGTCTTAACACATCACTTTATAGCCACATAATACCAAGGTACACCTCTTGCACTGTAACAAATAACAAATGTTTTCACAAACCACTGAACAAATAAAACCCCCTCCTTGGAAATATTCCCAAGGTGATGCATTCTTACTAAACTGATCAAAAGAAAAATTCAGTGCAAAAACGTCAGGTTTTTCGCTGAAAAAAATGGACATGTAAATTCTACATCTGAATATGTTCCCATGCTGAGAATAAAAACACTGCAAATCCTTATCATTTTTCTACCCCCTTTTGTGCAGGAGCAAATTGAAGTCCTTCATGCCCATTGAGATTTTACAGTCTTATGAAAGACTGGTGGAACCTTTTCAGTCAAGAAAAAAAACCTTCTTTGTACTTAATCCTCCCTCACAGGAAAAGCACATGAAGATGCAAGATTATTTTGCTTAGAAGAAAAACCCAAGTCACTACCTGGTTAGATAAATAGGATTTTAAGTCATAGTTCATTAAGATTATTCATTAAGCTCATTATGAGAGAGTTGAGAAAGAATTTGAGAAAAAATTCAGATAGAAAATTTACATATTCTAGAATCCTATTACGCCCATATTTGTCTCAACAAACATTCTCTAGCTACATGTCTTTCTAGTCACTAAGATAATTACATTTCAAAAGCCCAAGATAAACGTGAGAACTGAACAGTTAGTTAATAAAATGTACCTACATCAACTGGATCCACTTTATTTTCTCTAAGTGTGGATACATGTGTCTCACAGTGCCATCTGGTGATAACTCACTATCTCTGCTCTCCGAGAATGTTTATTGAAAATATTTGTCATTATTATTTCTGCACAGCTGAAACTGACTATTCATCTGAAAAACATGGTTTGGCATTCAGGTGATTTAAGATTTAGTCTGCAACATGATTCTCGAGGAGTTTTCCTTTGGTCCTCATGCTTCTACTCCATCTTAGCTTTATCTGACACAGTACTGGGTAAACATCATTCCTGCATGATATAGTATTCAAAGAAATTAAAAAGTTAGATTTAGACTAAGAATATAATGTAAAAATAATGACAATATAATATAGCAATTCAAGATCAACAACTTGAAAATTAGAGATGGAGATTGCTAAACACACTTTAAATAAAGAATTTTAGATATGGGAGAAATTAAAATGGAGAAAGTTTACCTCCCTAATAATACACATGACTTTAGCTCTGTTTTGTTTACCTGTAGAATGTTTTTATTTTGCTGTGTGGCAAACATCTAATACACTGCTTGTAGATCATGTTCTCATCTGCCTGTAGCTCCAAACCACATTTGGCACAACCTGCATATGTAATCACAGGCAGAGAAGCCAAAACACATTCCAGCGAAGTGTCAGCAGAGAAGATGAGTTGCTTGTACTGACCAGTGGAAATGGTAAACTTCAATTCCAAGATATGGGCTTTCACTTGAATTACTCCTACAAAAAAGATTCAAATCTGAATTAATTTTTATTAAGAACTGAAAGCAAAATCAATGGCTACAGCTGATTCAAAACCAAAATTGCTATGAAAAACTTTCTCATTTTTTCCCCTTTGTTAACATATGCTCAAATTTTTAGATATATTTTATTCAGTGAAAAATCCTGGTTGCTGAATATTATTTTAAAATGTATAAAAGTACTACATTTTCAGGTACTGTATCAGCAGATGCCACTATAGAAGGTGCCTGAATAAGAGATCAAAATCGTGCAAAGAATTTCCAAGTAATTTTCTTCCCATTGTTTCAAAGACACTGAAAAGCACAGCTTTACCAACTTAGCTTTTCACTATTTATATATAAACTAGAATTAAATACTGCAAGAACAATTTTAATCACTTCCTAGAATTTAACACAAACCACAGCAATCTTCTAGATTCATCTGGGAGAGTATGTGTAAAATGTCTTCTTTGTCCTGTTGTAAGAAGATTTCAATAGCAGTAACTATTTTACTCTTGCTTTAGAGAGTTCCAGTTTCTGAGAAACACTGATAAACTTTCAGTAATTAGTCACATCATTATTGGACTGGTTGGTGTGGACAACAAAAGTTAGCACTTCCCTCTGTGTTCCAAAGCTGTCTTTGCATGGCACCACACACCAAACCTATCCCTCCCTTGGACTCATGGAATGAAGGCTGCATTCAGTTTGGCCAAATACAGAGCAGCAGCCTCCAGAATAAATTCAGAACCAGACCTGGGCTACCTTAAAAGAACAACCATCTTACTTCATCAGCAGAGCATTTATTTTGCCTACTTATGCATGGCACAACAGACATTACAGAGCTGTGGATAACATTTACCTGAGCACTTCTCTTCCAGGTGTGCTGAGAGCCTCGTCAACTCCATGAGGGATGTTTGACTTTTCTGAAACTTTTCTTTAAATTCAACTGCCCTTTTATCATCATCAAACAAGCACTCACAGGATGACCATGGAGTTGTGTGCAGTTCCAAGTCACCCGAGACAGAACTACATTGGACCAAAAGGTATTTGAAGTCCCATATGTGGTCTACAGAACAAAAAAGCAAACAGAAGAGTTTAGTTTCTCTACCATGGTTTATTTATAGGAAGCCAAGGTCATTTACAAAATTGAGAAACAAATCAGAAGACATTCTCATATGGTCAGCACTGGTAATTTCATTTTAAGTGTGATGACATGTAAGGCTTTTTCCTTTTCCTATAAACTTTGCATGAGTTATCCCATAACAGAAATTTCCTTTCACCTCTACCAAATTCAGCTGTCAAGGCAATTCAGCCTTTTGAAAAAGAAATCAGATCTGAAATTTGTTGTCAGCTCTAATGCTGGCAATATCTAAGAGAAAAAGCTTTCAACTTCCATTTTTTAATATGCCTCTGTTTTTTAATCTTCTATCTCCACAATTATCAATTTAACATAAATCTAGTTTAACTTACCTTAAAAGAACAAGACTAGGAATAAATCAAAATTTGGTAGTAGTCACTGCTGAAATACAGTCTATGTAAGGGATGATTTTACTTAGTTACAGCTGGACTTGATCTCAAGACCATCAGGATATAAAGCCAGACATGAGTAAGGTGGAAAGCAGAAAATTTAAAAAGGAGTAGGAAAAAACCGAGCAATTCATGCTAAACCAGACAATGATAAGGAAGACCCAGCAAAACTGGTAACACATGAGTTAACATTCATGGATTTTTATAGTAAATAAGTGCATCTTGTACACAGATTCAAGTTTGAAAATATTTATGCCTTCTCATTCTTCTAAAGTACATTCAAATTCTGCTGCTGATGGCACTGCTTCTAAACAAAGGAGTCATGTTAGAATTAGTATAAAATACATTACCCCTCCAAGGGGTTATTTAAAGGTTGAATTCAATTTAAGGGTTGAATGGATAAATGTTACCATCTGAACACTTAAAAGGCACTAACAGCACCACAAAAATCCTTTTAAACCTACCAAAAAGTACAAGGATCTTACCTTTTTTCCTCTGAAGCTGGGGGCACCAGGCAGCCCCTGCTCCCCACAGAACCATCCTATAGTGTTGACCTCTGTTCTGTTCTACTGCTAGAATAATTTTTCTTTGGTTGCCACCTCTGTAGCTGTACACAGATTCTGAAAGGAATTGAAATTCCATTATTTCTACAGTAAAAAGCATATAAGCACACAAACCCCATGTGCCTCAGTATTAGGGTCAAATCATGGTGTTACCACATTTTATGCGACAATTAGAAGCAAAGAAGAATGCACCTACAACTTCTAAACAGAAAATAATCTGATTTCTTCCGTAACAGGAATCTAGTTTAAGGGAGTGCATAAAATATATTAATTAATTGGACAACTCCCTTTGAAGAAGAAAGTATCTGAGCATCTTCCAGCTCCCATTTATCCTGATTTGTATTGAGTAGAAAGAAATTGTACTCAATCTCTCAGCAACCGTTGTAAGTGGAAGTTCCCATAACTTCTATAGAATACAGTGGTAGAAACATTTCTCCAGAAGTTTTCACATAAAAGAAAACCAGAGTCATGTAAAAGGCACACAAAAACTATTAGTAACAGCACATACAAATTGCAACAATTAACATCTCTATACCACTTTTATCCAGGACACTGCATGTTTGTTTCAGTTCCACACCAAATCTACAGCATTTTTCATAAATAATTTTTCACCAAGAACACCTGCATTAAATATCTAACTAATATCTAGTTTCAAGATTTACTAGAGCAAATTCTGCATTTAAAACTAATAAATATGATATTGATGATATGGGCAGAAATTTGTATCTTACTAATTCAAGATGATAGTGCAATGCAATCAAATTGTTTTGCAAAGCTTTAAGTCAAGCAGCAAGAAACATTTTGCCTTGCAAAATTACTATTTAACTTCCACCTTTTGCAGAGATGAAGTCCAGTGCATGAACTTACCTGTTAACACAGAAATATTGATAATTTTCAGGATTGAGTGCACCAAAGTATTTGGCTGGAGCTGATCTAGCTGCACATACTGAATATCATCCAGTCTCTGAACTTGTCTTCGTGGAATGTCACTGAAGTGTGGAAATTCTGATGATATGTATGCCAATAAGCCATGGAGAACACCAGCATCCACTAGAGGATAAACTTACATGGAAAAAGGCAAAATCACATACTGTTTTCTACACTTAAAAGTATAAAACTTTTGACTTGGAACATTTTTACACTGAAAAAATCAAAACAGTTTAAGAATAATTTTAAAGTAAGATATTCCTGAGATACGCAACACTTGATCTGAAAGTCAATTGTACTTCAGGGTAGTATCAAGAGGAGGCAGATGAAGTTAAGCTAAGTGCAATACTTTAAAATACACCCAAAAAATCTTGTATTGGCAAGAAGAAAGTTGTTCTTGATCACTGACCTCAGAATCTGCCTAAAGAGCTGGCATCACAATAGTGGACATCAACAGTAAGAACAATGGTGATACTTCCACTTTATTTTTCCCTCAGTCTCCAATGGTCCCTGGTCTGCACTTAAGGACTTTCCCTGAATGGATCTATTACTCCCTTTTGCAAAAAATTTAATCCTCATGAAATCTCAGACATCACATGGCCAGGTCCTAGGATAACTGCTCTTTCCTAAACTAAACTTATTTTCTTCTTTAGAGTTCAGAGTGGTAGCCACCAAACTTTACCACGATCTCCACATGCCTGTTTGATGTCATGTCCACATCTTGCGCTCACACCTTTTGTACCTTGCACACATTTCCATTTTATCCCATGTGTGAGGCATTGCCAACAAAACAGAGTACTTGAAATAGCTCTTTTACAGGGATTTTCATGGCAAATTATGCACTACAATCTTACATTCTTCTGGATTGAGAGCTGAGCAGTTCCCCAGATTCAGTAACTGACTGGTAAATGTAGACTGAAGCATGACCTCTCCACACCAAGGATTCTCATATATTATTGCATCTGCAAGAAAAAAAACAACCTTATGAACTCATGTGCTGCCAATATTGAAGTATATAATGTTTTTCTTGACTACATAACCATCTTACAGATGTGCAAGGCACAGGTTTTGAAAGAGACCACTTGGAAACACAAGTGATTTTTTTTTTTAACCTACTAACACCATTTACAATAAGTTAGTAACATTTTCTCATTAGTTTGATGTAATTCTTAAATTCAGTAGCCTCCTAGCAGACACTGTTTAGGTCTGGTTTGTAGTAGCATTTGTACTTTTCAGGAACAACTGTTTCAAAACACTGACACCTTACAGAATGCCCCTGACTCCCCATGGTTGAGTCTGAGGGCAAACTTCCACAGAATAGTCAATGTTCCACTGACAAGAGGACTGAGAACTCCAATGATGTAAGTGATGTAAGAAAGCAACTTACAAATGCTTAGGCATAGTTCCAAATTACTTGTTACATTCTTCTACTTTTAACATTTTAAAGTAGAAATTTAGGCATTTTAGTAGAATTTTTAGGCATTTTAAAGATCCACATTTTAAAAAGGCAAACAAAAGAACTCTCACCTGTAAGCAGTACAATATCCCCAGGAAACACAGTGAGGGACCAAAATGCAGCTCCATGCCATAGCACCACTTTTCTCTCCATTTCTGACTGGTCAATAACTACAATTGTTGCTACAGGAATTTTACGTGAAGATTTTGGTTTAGTCTTCATCTGTATTTCTTTGATATGACAAGGATGTACAGCTGTGACCAAAATATTGTACTTTTGTTCTTTGCTGCAGCAATGCTTAAGTAGTGACAGTTTCTTCTTGAGTTTCTTGAACTCTGTCATCCTGTCTGGATCCACTCTCACCCCAGAACCAGGTGGAGAAGAATTCAGTTTAGCTCTCTTGGATTTCAGCTGTCTTTTAAATGCTGAATGAAAAAGATGAAAGGAATCTTCATACTTGCGGGGTCTTTTAGAAGAGCTCTTGTGAGAACAGCTCCCTTGAGAGCACAGTATTCCAGAGCTCAATGGCTCAATATGGATTTCATTTACAAATTGCACAGCAGGAACATCAAGTTCTTGAAACTTTTCTGCATTTTCCTGAGCACTTTCTTCTTGTTTTGTAGCATTAATCAAAACATTTTCCCCATCATCCTCAGAACTGAAAAGTTCAAGAGAACTTGGGTCCTCTTCCTTATATTCATTTTCAGTCACTTTAATAGTACATGTTCCAACACCAGAATCACATTGCAAGTGATCATACTGTTGTTCTTCAGCTTTTTTGCCTGCTTCTATTTCTGGTAGTTTCCCAGTTCTTTCCTGCATCTCATTCTGTGCAAAAACAGCCACCTGACTTGAAGTCACTACACTACGAAATTCAGTGTCTGCTGACACTGCCAAGTCTTCACAGTCATTTGGTTCTTTTGGTTTGGACTCCTGACTTTTTTGGAAAAACATATCCATATATTGACTTAGATGTTCATGCTGTTCACTTCTATGACATGCCTGAAGTCCCACAGACTGTAGATGGATGCTGACCTGCTCAGTACTGGCAACCAAAGCAGAAATGTCAGAGCTGTTGACTTCCAAAGGACTGGCTTTTCTCTCAGTGAGTTCTGGGCACCAGGCACGTGATGGTTTCTCTTGTTCAGGTGATTCTGCACAGCTCTGGGGCAGGTGTTGATCTGCAGCCTGATTTACATCTGCAGGTGTAAATCTATCTTTGGATACTTGACAATCAGAGCAAGTTAAACTTGTGCTCTTTTTAGGTGTGCTGTTACAAGTTAGTGCCACAGGGGCAGCAGATGTCAAATCCTTTCCTTGTTTTCCCATGAACCTGCCCTGCTGAGCACTGTTCCCACTTGTAGGGACTCCTGTGAGTGTGGAGCTCTGTGCCTGGGGCACTGAGGGGGCAGCAGCACCCTGGATCTTTGCAGAAACAAACCCATGGGTATCACACAAACAGTGCAGCTCTCTCCATTTCTCACCAGTAGGGGCTGAACTACTTTGCTCTAACCCCTCTAGTGGGCTTAGAATACTGGGTGCTCCCACAAAAATATGAATTTGAGGTCTTTTTGACATTTTTGACTGCTGTGTAAGTTTGACTTAAAGTAATGTGGTTTATGCAATAGGCACAATAAATATTAGCAAATGCAAAAAAATATTTTACTTTTTCTTTACAATTTTAAAAACACCAAAAATTCATGGGAGTATTTCATAATTTAACTGATTAAAACACTACTTGACTACTTAAAGCCTATAAAAATAGACAAACAAAATCTAAAAAGGGCATTTATTGTAGAAATATTTGACATTTCTTTGTGTCAAACTTGCATAGAAAAATAAATTTACAGCAACGCCTAGTTTCTGATTCATAGAAACACATTACAGCAAAGTTAGAGTTAAGTTTAATTATTTACCTATTTGTCTTCATTTATTATTGCTAATTAAACAGTCAAATGTGACTTCACTTGATTTTAACTCATCTGAAATAAATGTAAGAAATCTTCACAGCATGGTTAGGAGATCATTTCATCTCCCAGAAAATTACAGTTTCAATTAAATGATTATAACACTAGAGTTATTTAAAACTAAAGTTTGCTAGAAATGCAATATTTTACAGGCTGCTTTGGCATGAAACTACTGTTTCAGGATATTACTGATAAACTATAATTATTTAATAACCACTAAGAGGTCAGTAAATCTTGAGCAGGTGATTCAGGATTTGCTTTAATTAATTTATGTAGTATCAAACTACTCAAGCTTTAGCTTCCCAAGCTAATTAAAACTAAGCCCACTTACACAGCACACAAAAAGACGACCTTTTATTTTTTTAAATTTCTGCTGTGCAATTGTAATTTTAAAATATGCAGAAACAGCTATAACTGTTCATTAAAATGCTGATTACAGCTACTTGTTTTGGGAGTGCTGTTGCTAGTAGAAGTTGCTTCAATAGGCAATTCTGCAGATGTAGAGAACACCAGAAAAAACCTGAGGTGTAATCCAGCTGTAAATAGAAGGAAAAGACCATTGAAACAAATGCAGCATTGAAAAATATGCAAATTTTTCATTTAGCACTAATTAAATTAGCAACCATTTTCCTAACAACCCCACTAGGGGTCGATAAATCTGTATTTTCATGAGGCTCGCTGTGACATGGAAAAACCATAAACATCCTGGAATACTGACCTCTGGTATATCACTGCTGTCACGGGAAAAGCAACATACAATCACTAAAATTAGACAGAGAAAAATACAAAGGAAAACAAAACCCAGCAACTGGTATTGCTCACTTTTATGCTCATAACAGAAAAAATGCCACTTAAAACATTACAGTGTCCAAACTTCTACAGTAGTACATTTAAATTTAGTCCCAGAAAATGGTAACTTTTAAAGGACAATACCCAGAGCTGTGAAAGCACTGAGTTATCTAAAGACTGGTAATATATAAATAACCACAAGAACACAATTTACAGTCAATGCTAAAGTAGTGGATCAGGTAAGGGAAAGACAAACCAAAGTGATAGTGAGGTTAAATCCCTACAGAAATCATGTTAAGTTCTGTAGATAAAAGGCTATCTAATACATGTCAAAAGCTCAGTAACAGATCTGTGACAAAGAGAAAATGTTACTATCAGTTCAAATGATAGCTTTCTAAATGCTCAGTTATATAGTTATCAGCCCCTTGTTTTAAGTATCACTTCTCTTTTGCTTTTTGACTTGTTTGAAGGTTTATAAGTGACACAAAAATTCAGAAAGTTTTCCTTAATTTTCCACTTCTGTAACTTCTCTAAACTTCAGATTTGCTTTCTTGATTCACATTTTGCAGTGCCAGTACATTCAGGGTTGGATGGGCCCCTGAGCAACCTGGTCTAGCAGCAGCTTTGGGACTTGATTTTTAAGAACCTTTTCAACCCGAGCTGTTCTATGATTCTATGATCACACCAAAGGAATTGAATCTTGATGCTATTTAATGAATGTTTGCAATTAAAACATGGTTTACATTTTCAAGACGTAAATTACCTTAGGAATGGTAAGTGACCTCAGCTGACTTTGATTCGTGTAAGAGGTCCACTACTAAATGGCCTGCTTTGGCAATTTCTAAGTGACTTTTTGGGTCAAAGATGTCAAACTGCTTCCTGTACTAGGAATGATCAGTACATAAAATCATTTAAGTCTGTAAATCAGAAAGAAAAAAGAATTAAAGTTTACCTAAATTCTCTGTATGCAAAACTGTTTAAAGAACCTTTGCCTTGCTGCTTCAGAACAGAATTATTACTCACTTAATGAGTTGTTAGTGAAGTCCTGCACCTTGTTATTAATAAAAGTCTGAAAGAACAATTCAGTACAGATTTTATTAAAAGGTGAGAAAAAAAATGTCAATCATTTTATAAAAATTCTACAACCACAAAACCAATCCATTTTATACTGTAGTTAAATGATCTGTGGGCAGACAGTGGGTTAACTAACAATACCAAAGATAACAGGAGCTAAAACTCAAAAGACACAACTAAAACCTGAATGCACATATCCATTAGACCTGTTAATTATTACACCATTTCCTAATTTGTGGAAAGGTATTCCTTTCAGCCTATTGGCTGTATTCCTAACAGCCAATGAAAGCCAAGCTTTTTATCTCTGAAATGGTCAGAGTCTGATTGACGGGTCAATGATCTATTAAAAAACAGTAACTATATCAGCAAGTTTTATATTTGCAAGACTGCAACTGAAGTTTAATATACAGAAATATATTATGCTACATAGTGTATTTCCTCCTATCTAAAAAGTAAAACAGTTTTTAAAACCTTTTAATTTAGAATTCCTAACTGTCACTAAGAGATTGTTAATCTCTAGTGATTTGTTGCACATAGAACAAAATTAAAAATAGCTTTAAAAATCCTCTTCTCACAGTTACTCTAGAAATGTTCTATTGCTACATACATGACCTTGAAGTACCCCTAAAATACCCTACAAATACTCACTAATTTTATTCCATATTTTTCTACTCATTAATAGTGTTCACTTACCATGATAATCATTATGCATTTTGCCAAAGAAATTTAAGAGGGTGACACAGCTTCAGCTTCCTATCATTCCTGAATATTCACGGTAGCCACATGCCTAAATCTCTGTTTTCAGAAGTTACATCCAGATAGTCTCATTAAGTCTTTACTTAAGCCCTGTACATTAAAAGTAAACCACACTAATTCACTCTCCAGTTACGAGTTTATGTCTGTTACACACTACAAAATTTCAAGCTACAAATAAAATTACAGAAAAAAAAAAAAGACAGCAATGCATCAGAAGACAAAGGACTACAGCAAAATAATGCAAAAGTGTACTTTCCCCTCTAGAAACACTAAAGTTTTAGGGGATAAACAGTGTATTCTTTTAACTTCATACTTTGATTTGCTGCAGCTTGATGATGAACATCCTAAATGGTATATGGTTAATTACTTGATCCCTAAAACATGCAAGAAAACATTATATTCTCCTTTACCTGCTGAAAAGCTGACCCAGTAATAAACACATAAAGTAGGATATTCCTTAAATTCTAAATTTTAACTTCTATTATCAACTTTACCCTCTCTTACTCGCATAGTGGACTTTGTATTCCTCCTACATGTAGTATAAAAATTTAAAGGATTGATTAATCTACCTTACAACAGAGGAAACTGAATTATTCATAGCCATCTACAGAGTATTTCGTTTCAGTTAAATTTGAGCTGTAGGGTTGTTTGGCTGGGCTTTTCTTTTTTCAACAATTCAACCCATGTGATTGTGGAGCAGAAAATCTACTAAGACAGTTACAAACCAAAGGAAAACTAGAAAAACTTGCTGATGCAAAATTCTGACTAAATCACAGGAAATTCTTCTGGCATTTCCACATGCTGCTCAAATCTCCCTCCAAAATTCAAAGTGATCTTTTCAAAAAAGCCAAATACTGCAGCTGTACAGTAACTTCACAAGAAGAAACAGCAAGTAGTATAGTAACAGTTTCATACACTTAGAAACTGAAACAACTCTGGGATGAAGTGATGAACGCATTCCACCTTTGCTTGCAACTTGCGCAAGGAAAAGGGTGATCCTTCTGCCAACAGCTCCTGCTGACACTGCAAATGAATCAATATACCAGTGACAGCACCCATCTACTAAATCAATAAGCTTGGTCCAAGCACATATTAAGAGAAACACAACAGAAAATAAAAACTGACAGAAGAAATCAAGCTAAGCAACTTACTCTACATAAAAGTGAGAGATGTATCATGTGGGCTTAAAAGAAGATTATACATGTAAGTGAATGGCAGCTCAAGAGGATTTACATGGATTGAATTAGCCAAGGCTGGTGGGACCTAACAAGAAGTCAAGGGAACACAGATGTGGGAGAACATACACGTGGGTAACTGGGGAATTAATAGCATAGGTCTTACTTCTGTCATCCCTTGTTTGGTGATGGTTACAATCACCAAATACCTTTTGTCTGAATTTTAATACAAAGGTCCAGGCAAAGACTGTAGTCCTGTCCATAACTGACCCCTTAACCAAATTCAATTTTACACCAGAATGGTTATGTGGCTCACATAATAACACTGTGTCAGCACATGGAATACTGTGCACAGAGGCTGCTGTCAACCAGACCTGTGGTACAGCAAGAACCCTGCTAGTTGATATCAAAACTGATGAAAATCACGAGCCTTCATTTGCCTACAGCACTATCTGTAATCAGTATAAAGTTACTTGTAAATGAGGTACTTAGGTTATTATTGGCCATAAAATAACTTCTATTAGTACCAACTACTGAAGTTAAATAGCAGCAATACTAATCCATGCAGTATCTAGTTCCTCTCACTGGGTATTACCAGAGGACTACAATTGAACCCTTTGAACTCAAGACAGGTTACAGCTAGCTTACAAGTACATAAAACCTGTATTCAGCAATATGTAGCCATATGAGGCATCTTTTTGGTTTTTTCCCCTTATTTGGAGCACGTTCAGTAACAAGATGATTTTTAGAATCTGGAACGCCTATGGTTTAGGTATCACAATAGAAACCTTCCTAAATACTTGTGCAGCAGCAGGGAAATAATTTAAACTAGAAACCAGTGTTCTAAGCAGTTCCATAGCCTGACACTGTAAAAAATGTTAAATCAAAATACTGAGTAAGAAAAGGCAAGTTGTTCTTCATAACTATTACTGCACTATTAATATACAAAAAGAAGGCAAGCAATCAAATGGCATTGCTATTGCTATTTAATGTGTACCTACTTGCCTGCAGGGCCTGTGGTTTCTAAACTTGGGCCCTAGAAGGAAAATATTTCCCTGGATCTCAAATGAAGACACTTCTATAAATGCAAGCCTGGATCACATAAAGGCATCTATGAGCAGTTGCATTAGCCGTTTATATTACCATTATTATTTTTTGGAACCAAATGATGCAAAAATCTAAACACTGATAATATACTTTCAATTCAGCCACTGAGATAGTCCTCATTGTGTTTGAAAATTGGAGTAAAGGTATTAAGCTTTTGTGATTAACTTGATATTTTTTTCCTCACTGCCTTTGTGCCTTTTGAGATGGCCCCTTAAGTAAATGCTATTTATTGATTTTTGTTTTGCAATACACAAAAGCATATAATAAAGGAGATATGAGCATCCAGTGGCTGCTACAAACAAAAGAAGTTAAAAGTTCTAGAGAACACTGACCTTTTGAGTAGAAAAGAAAGATAAAGGTAAAAGGTCAAAGATACACAAACGTGCCATGCACGTTTCATTGAAGAACACTCATTCCTCAAACCCTTGTTTTTGAGAACTATTTAAACAACTAAATAGCTATGCTTTCTGTCAAGAAAAGATATTGTTCCATATATTTCAGCATATAAAAATACATCACAAAATTAGAATGGCATCAATGTGGCTTCTTCCCAGAAAAACTACTTAGTTTGCAGAAAGTTTTACACAAGTATCATTACCAATGAAAATCCATGTTGGGACTGAAACCTGATGAAGGGGTAGATAAAACAATACAGGACCCAAGATGATTTCCATCAGATTAATTGCCAGTAGATTTATTATTAGGACCAGAAGATAAATATATACATACATAAGAAATATTTAAAATACAAAGCCACCAATATTATTGTCTCATCTTTACAGAAGCCTTACTCAAAAAAGATGAAGCTTTAAATTGAAAACCTGGATGCTGACTGCACATTCATAGTCAAAAATGGGATACTCTCACTGTTTTGGGCAACAGCCATAGATAAGACTGTCCTTTTGCTTTTGTACTGGGGAAGACAGGATGTTGAAAACATGCAATTCTTAAGTTTACCATGTAATCTACTTTATTTTTTACCATGCAAGTAATCTACTAGGTGCCAGGAAAATGTCTTTCACTCTCCATCACAAATGGTTATGTTAGCAATAACAGAAACTGCACTTCCTCTTGCCTTTAAGACAAGTGGGATATTTCTCATTTGTCAGCATCACTAAACACTCACTCCAAGAAGTCTTATTGGAGCACACAAGTCATCACTAGATCAAGTCATGTTCCAAGGCTGTTCAAAACTACAAGCTACACAAGGAGTTCCAGAAGAAGCCAGGTGGCACACAAGCCCACAAGACACCTTTAGACTAACAACTCCATCATGACTTCTTTTACTTCACTGTTTATACAGGATCCCTCCAGAAGAGCAAACATTTAACTTTCCTGCAAACATAACTGGCAACAAGTACTTATTGTCAGCACTAAATCTATGGCTCCAGTCCTATCAATTCCCTCCCCACCCCATGCCACATTGTGCACAACTTATCTGTTCCTCTAGTGTGCAACTACATCCTTTCTGTGGTAGCATTAGTGTATTTCTGTGAGGTTCAAAGGAGCTGGCAATCCAATCACATCAACAGCTGATCTCCTCAGTACTTTCAAATCTCAGGAAGATGAAAGCCAGCTTTACATGCTTGGATAGATCCAGTGTCTCAAAAGAAAAGTTCAAACACGTTTTGCATGTGAGCATTGCAATTTAAACAAACCCCTGGAGAGATGCTAACTACGTGACAATACTGACTTTTACATCCAAATCTAGAATTTCAGTTCTTGAAAAGGCAAAGGATTTTCAATATTTTTTTAATATCCCCCTTTTGCACACACCCCAGGAATACACTTCAGCTGTAAATGAAAAGGATTTGCTCTTCTATCTACAAGTTGAGAGGCTTAAGATTTTTTTAAGAGATAAAGCCCCCTTAAGGAAACATAACCTTCAGACTTGGGCCAAACTGTCTGTACACTGCTGAACAGCATTACAAAGATCACTGATGGTTCACTGCCCACACCTGCTCCTTGCTGTGACCACAGAAGGAACACACCTACCAACTTCTTTGCAGAACTGCATGAACATCACTCTTTCATAGCTATTCCAGCTAAGTAGTAAAGTTGTTAATTTACTAGAGCACTGCAGGAAACAGAGACACAAAAAAAATCAGAATATTTTAAGTGAGGGAGAACTACAGTGAATCTTATGGAAACAGAAACAAAGTTTTCAAGTCTTTTCGCATTTACCTAGGAAAATACTAGGATATTATAAATAAAGAAGATTAGCATTAGCTTTTTAATATATAAGCCTTTACATTTCAATGGTTTAGATGGATGTTAGTTTAGCAAACTGGTTAAGCTTTAACAGGGAACAGGTGACACTGAGTAACTACCAACATAGTTGACTGAGCTAAAGGTGCCTTTTAGATGCAAATTTCCTTATTTCAAAGAGGTAGCTCTTCTCTCAGACTTTAAAGCAGTAATGCACTTTGACTATTTATTAAAAATAATTCGACTGATTATACTTCAAAAAACTGTCAATCACAATTTCTATCCTACTGTGCCCCAAATAGTTAAATGAAATCATCACAACTGAACAAAATGTGAATGAAGTGTATTAATTAAATGCCAGAAACACTGATTTGGCCTGTACCCTTTTCCATGTCTGGGAACCCTTTTTCAGCTGTCTGAAAATACCTCAGGCAAAATCAAAAAACTCAAGGTATGATGTAACATGTCTTCCTGGGTCTCCCTCTACTGTTCCAAGTCATATTGTGTTACAGCAGGGCACAGTAGCATAACCACTGATAAAAACCTTCTTGTACCTTTGCTCTCAATCAAACCACATCATTTTCTTCACTGTTTCCATTCGAGGCAATACCTCAATTAGTATCTGTACTGTGCTGTTACTGCTTTGATTCAGCAACTTTTCTAAATGTTTTTATTACTTGCAGTACTACATACTCCTGCCCCTGAAATTTTAAGTTAACTTCCAAAGCTCCTGAAATATGAAGAGTTAAAGATGGAAAGTACAGAGATTTATCTATTTATTAATTTGTTTTCATGCAGAAGCTGCTCCAATCTGAAATAAAACTATAAATTGCTTCTTTCTGCAATGTAATGAGGAAAAAGTAGAAATTAAAGAAATGGCCACCTCATAGTTTAACACCTTGTGTACTGGAACTGTAATCCTGTTTGCAGATGCAATTTCTATTCTGTCTGCCAAGTGTTGCAAGTTCAATACTTGTTTTTCACTAGAATAGAAACAATAGGACTGATGTACACAAGGCCAATATTGGCTACTAGCATAGTAGCATTTTCTTTATCCAGAAAACCGTATGAGCTGCTATACAAAGCTAAAATCACAACAGTCTTCAAAACATATTTCAAAAAACACTAGCAGGAAGTTTTCACGTAGAACAGAAGTGCCAATGTTAGAAATCTAGAAATCCAAATGAGTTTGGTACTGAAGCAGCTCTGAAGAGTGTTTTGAAACCCACCCTTATTCCATGTCAAATGACAGCATCTACAGAAAGCCAGTTACTGTTCCGTGTGACTCCTGGTGCTTTAGTGCCCCACACACCCACCTGAATTTTACACTCTGTAAAAATATGAAAGAGGAAAAACAGAGGTGAAAAAAACACAAGGAATTTTCAATCCATTCCCTATCAAAGTACTCTCTGTATCCAGCCAATGATTTGAGTAACTCCAGGTTTACTTGCTTGTGTTAGGAAGCACATGGAATATAAATAAACAGCTATGGTAGAATTGAGCATATGACAGGAAATAAGTAAATACATATTGGTTTCCCTTCCAATAAATTTCACATTAAAGCTGTTTATATGAGCTTACTTTTTTAAAAGATTTTAAAATGAGCAGATAAAGCAGAAAACCCAAAAAGCTATTACACTAAACATGTGATCCATTATCTTTCTCTGGAGATTAGTAACCTTTACAACAGAACAGAGAGACAGGAATTCAAAAAGCAGTAGAGTTTGTTCTAGCTTGGCTAATGTTCTGAGTTACCTGACATTGCATTGCAAGAACTACACCTATGGTAACATTACGTTTTATCTTGTAGGTAAAACTAACATACCATTTAAATGAGTGTCAGTTTAGGAGCCATGTGCTCATAAAAAACATTAAATGAAGTATGGCAACATTTCATGTTAACCATTATGAAACACTGGAGCGGAAGAAAAATTTGAGAAAAACAAAATACATAAAACTAAACCACTAAGACATTGTATTTGTCAGCATAAATCTAAAAAGAAAGAAAGGGCGATTTAGTTTATATAATGGAAATCAGATTAAAAAATAATTGAAGGTATCTTTTAAAAAAATAAAGATAGTATTCATTCAGTAAATACAAGGTATTCAGAGACAAGTGAGAATCAAAATAGCAACCTACTTCTATCAAAAGGAACTCTATGATATTACAATATATAAACAACATATTATGAACTTCAGCTGCCAACAGAAAAACCATGCAGAAAACTAGTAGTCTGATCACAGTGAGAAAAAAATTAGTAAGCAATGAGAATGGATGGAAAGTTTCACAAAATGAGCAAGTGCAAGAATTTGATTTGATGAAGCTGAAAAGCATCCAAAACAATGCCTACTTAAATTGTATTCCTCATTACAAAAGGCAAATATATGAGAAGAGGCAACATAATAAGAATTAAGAACTGTGCAAACATACTGTGTAGATTTTAATTCTTTCATACATTATGATGTTACTTGTCACTTCTTTCTCCATATGTCAAACAAGTAACTTTTACCTTACCAGCTCTCAAAGAAGTTGAGATTCCAATCCCAAATGGGAACCAGCTGTCAAGTCCCTTTACCTATGCTAAATCCATTTAACTTGGGAAACACAGTGTTTAAAAAACTGTGTTACATTTTATACCCAGATAAGTTTGAAGGACAAAGTTCTGATCCTGGAAGCTAGTCTATGCAGTTCTCTTCACCAGGCAGCTCTGAAGTGACAAACTGTTTAGTGGGCATCTCAGCTTCCCTTGGAGCATGCAAACATGGAGAAGGAAGCTATCCATCAGCAGCATTATCCACTGCAGAGCATCACAAAGCCACTTACACTGTACTGCTGGAAAGAACAGTGGTGTTAGGCAAAGTTTTTCCTCTCCAAACAGAGCCCAGCTTCTCAAGACTATAAATATCAAGAAAATGAAAGCCCCTTAAAAATGTCTTGACTCACATTTACCTTTCAAAAAAGAAAATTTCACTCTTGCAGCCAACATCAGTATTTTAGAAAAATGTGGGGTAAGTTAACCCAATTAGGTCAAATCCTTATCTTTTAAATTTTCAATAGCTCAACTTATATAAATCAAAATACAGTTTAGTGGGGACTGAAGCTGTTCCAATGTAAAAGTTATCAAGGCTTTTCCACATTACATTGGTTTTCCAGTCTAGTTCTGGGCTCTGTAACAGAAATTTGCCACCTTGCTTCACATTAATACGAGTACTCATGACACTTCAAGGGTAGTTCTATCCCATTATTCTAAAAATTAAATAGTGACATCTCAGCTCAGAAACTAGATGTCAAGAGCAGAACTACTGGCAGAAAGCTTGCCACTTATCTTTAGGATTAGTACTGCTTCACAAGCATTGATGCAACGAGGGGCTTGAGCTCACAGTAGGAATGAAAGCCTCACGCCCTGAGAAGTCAGATCTTTGCCTCCTGGGGTTCCACTGCTGGGCACAGGAAGGCCAAGGAACATCTCAGCTGCAAAGTCTGTATCCCAACAGGCCCCTTAGAACTAGCAATCCATGCAGTTACAGAGCTAATAAAGTCACCTTCCTCCATCTTATCTCAATTTCATGCTCTTTTATGATCTAGGGTGGGAAAACAGAAAGAAACAAACAAGTCTAAGTTCAAGAAACTACACTGCTTTAAACAAGTTGACCTGACATTCTCAGCAAAAAAAGCACAATCATATCTATACTGGCATACTCCCAAAGAACTCATGCCAACCCCAGCATTTCTTTTCCTTGCTTGTTGAGTTATTCCATCTTACTTGGTATTTCAGAAATTTTTCTAACCAAATATACATGCCAAATTGTATTACCTGCTCTTTACCTGCCACCATCCAATTTGCTGGATGAAGACTTGCTGAAACACTGACTTACTTTTCAGACGTATCAAGCATACAGCCTGAAAATAATTGAAATAAAATCTGCTGGCAAAACATAAATGTAATGTATTTGACAACCAATCCTTTTGTCCAGACTGACCCATTAAAGTAGCTTATGGATGAAGCTATGGATAGTATTTGTTATCCCAAGAGAACTTCTGTGCATTCCTCTATCACTAATTTCTATGGATACTTTTAATCCAACAGAACCTGCAAAAGCCTACACAACTTCTATTTTTCATCATCTCCAACATAAAATCAATGAACTGCAGTTCCATTAGACCTCACTATTTCTGTTCCTAGGAATGAGTAAACTGAATATGCTCTGAAAAAGGATAAACATTCAAGACAAGAAATATTTTACTAATCACTTTGAAAAATAATCAAAGACATTCCTATATTTCAAGTCTGACAGGAAAGAAACTGTATGAGTTTATTAGAAAAACAAATTCCAGGAATACATACTGTCCATGCTCCATAATTCCTGGCCTATATTCATTCAGATATGAGGATCTTACAAGTTTGTGTAACCAGCTCAGTTCCATGCAATACTTAATGTATTTGACCTCCCCATATCTTTAAGAAGTTGGGAATAAATTATCATCCAGAATTTTTATGGGAACAGAGGCAATGAAAGGTTAAGTAACTTACTTCTGTTTGCACAGTAAATTGAACCAAGTGTAGACCTACCTCACTGATTAAATCTTACATACTCGTACCTTAAACATTGCACTGCCATTCCCCAATGCATAATCCTTCACCTTTTCACCTCATCTTTTCATCCTATCTCTTTAGATTTTTAACAGTCATCATCCCTGGTTATATAATTTCTGTATCTACAATTGCCTCTTCCTGCAATATGAGATTTATTGTCCTCCTCTGCTTTTATTCCTTACTTGAGATCTCAGGTGCTGGTTTACAAGCACAAAATAATCAAATGATTCAAAGTCAGGGTTAACATGGGGCATCTGATGTAACTATTTTTTTTTTGTTTAGTTCCTGAACCTCATACACTATTTGAAGGAACCTTATGTAGTGCAGAACACACCCACACAATCAAGCCTCAGTTTTCAAAATGTTAAGAATTACTTTAAGTCCTGAAGCAGTGCCCTATATTCAATTGTGATTTTAGGACTCACTCTGGGAGAAAAAAGATGAGTGTTTCATCACATAACAGACTTTTTTTCCTTCTAGTTAACAGGCCCATTAACTTCTTTAACTTACATGACCTTCACTGAATTAGCCATCTAATAAACAAGAATAAATTGCACCTAAAACTAAGTAACATTAATGGACTTTCACTACAAGCATGAGTTCAGTGTAGGTGAGGGGTAAAGTATTTAGGGAAAACAGAACAGGGACAGAGAGTGGCTTCTACTTCTATATTTCACCTATTAATCTATTACTTTGAGGGTTTTGGTTACATGAGGAAGAAGCTCAATTTCTGCTTACTTAGCCCAGTGTTACATTGGTGTAAATGCCACAATGATAATGTAGCCTTAAAACCTGAGGTGAACATACAGCATCCTTTGTTCAAGAAAGCTGATCTCTAATGATAATTGAACAATCTAAAAGCACACATTATTTAGATTGCCATTTAGTGTTCCTTTACTGAACTAAAGAAAAATACCAGGCTTGTGTGAAAACTGATAAGATTAAAGAAACCAGGATAAGCTTTTACAAGTTCCATGGTGATTTTAATTCATTTAGTCAGAAGACCACAATACAGTAGTCCTTCTGAAACCAGAAAATCCCTAAGTAATGATATGTAAAGACCCTACCTTTCCAGTACTTCAAAATAAGCTTAGTTTCAACCTACTGGCTTTCAAAGGAAAAAAACAGAAGAGATTAAGTAGAACAGGTAAATTAGACATTATCTTGGCAACACTGACAAGATTACACAATAAATAATAATCAAGAAAAACTTGATACAGTATTTTCAAAAAATGTTCAAGTGTGCTCAAGAAGGAACAATTTAATTAAAACAGAAATATCTCCTTTTCTGACCTATTTTCTCATTCTGAGATTCCTCTGGGATGAGCTATAAAACAGTGATTTTGTGCTGGATCTCTGCATCCAGAGGGCACCATGAACAATCCTGAGGTCTGTGAAAGATGACCAAGAAAAGATATCACATATACATTTTTACACTCAGCATAGCCAGGAAATCTATAACGTGTTGAAAAATAACAGTGTATGTAATCCTGGAGTTTTCTGATAATACCAATTTCAATTATACCAACAAACTTGAGTGGCAATTCTTAATGTTTTGTGGGCTTCACCCACCAACTTATTTCACAGAAGACATGTAAGCATTCAAACATATTTTAACAGTCTTGGTTTCCATAACCACTCCTCCAAAGTGAAAGAGGCTAAAATTGATTTTGCTAATAGAAATGCAAACAAAAGCACTACAAGAGACTAGTATTCTCTAGTTCATAAGACCTTTAATGTTTGTTATTTAAACAATACACACTTCGTTTATGTCAACAACTTCTGATTGTCAATTGAGTATTAAACCAAGAAAAAACTGGTTTGTAGCCTCTGATGCTGTGATTCCAGGCTGGAAATACATCAGGTGTAATTTTCAGCCAGACAGCCAAGGACACCAAGAGTTGCAAAAAAGATCAATTTCAAACAATTCTTATTTCACTCCCGGCAAACCACTTTCTACCATCTGTTATTTGCTATGTTCACTGAAGTGGACAGGAATTTCCTAAAAAACATAATTTCCAGGAAATAAACTGACTAAAGTACTGTCTTTTCATCCTAACCTTATTTAAGAGAACAAAGCTGGCATGCCCACAGTGAATCTGTGGAAGATTTATGCCTGCCTATCTATCAGTTTTCCCATTACTGGCTTTTTCATCAGCTAATTTCAAACACACTTAGCAGTGAGATGAGAATCACAAATATTTCAGGGTTGGGTAACTATATCATGCTCTCTTTTGTCTTTTAAGTTAGAAACAAGGAAATACCAATCAAAAGCTAAAGATTATGCCACAATGACACAAACCAGCTGCTTACACAGATTCTCACTGATACAGGAATTGAGAAAGGAGAAGTCTTCACACTGACCCACAAAAGCCTCTATCATGAACAGCCTTGTTGATGGAAAGGTCACTGAAATCAGATTAATCTGTTACCGAGTTCAGCAAGCTTTGGGTCAGACCTGCAGCCTCTAAAGAGTTACTCTTTGTCCTACTCATCTGAAAACCAGAAGTGGTGTTACAGGGATAAGGGTGATTAAAAAGCATATTTAATATTTATCTGTTAGATTATCTGGCAATATTCATTATCAATATATTGATAGTAACAGTATCGAAACATGAGAATTTCTGTGTATCTATAGACTGCTTGTTCAAGAGATGAGGGCATCAGCTCCCACATACATGAAGAGCTTTTTATATCTGCTCTGTCACAGACTGAAGTAACCAGTTGGCAAAATCAGTCATCATGCACAGCAACTATATAAACAGATGGAGACAGAAGGTCTTTAAAGCTAATAAACATAAGCACAACCACTTTCCACGAACACTAAAAATATTTACACATGAAGTAGTTATCACAATTGATTCAATATTTTGATTTCTGCAGCAGAATTGTTAACAAGCTAAAAGCTCAGAAAAGTGCTCTGAGCCACTTACTGAGGGTTTTCCCAAGTACCTTTCACTTACAAATTAGGAATCCCTGTGAAATTCACATCCTAAATAATGGACTAGTAGATCAAATACCAGAATTTTGAAATAAGAATGATATCTTGTTGAAGAAATGTTATATTTGATAATATAATAAATTTAAATATTGTTTTGTTTAGCTACAGATCATTTTTGTAGCAGTGCCTCAAGTGAAAAAGCAAGACTCACTTTAGCCTAATCCCTACTAGGCTAAACCTAGAACTTCCTATTTTATTTGCACAATTATGAGTTTCACTCATAGTGAAACTTTTACAGTGCTACAGACAAGCAAAAACATTACTATTTACAGATGAAGAAAAGTATATCAGCTTATTACTTGAATTTAGAAGTCAGGAAAAACTTTAACTTAATGCAAAGTAATACATCAAAACTTTAAATGATCAGGCCACAGGTACCTAAGCATCTCATGAATAAGACAAAGTACTGAAAGATTTAAAGCTTTTATCTCAACAGGAAATAATCTGAATACCTCTTCTTCAACTTCACAACACTGCAGAAAGCACATCTCAAACTTTCAGCATCTGCACATTAACTTCTGCAACCTGCCTGGAAAACCACCAAATTCAAGTTTTTATCAAGGCAAAAGGAGTAAAAGAAAACCTACAAGTCTGCTCTCAATGCAGCTGAAGTAATTTATACAGGAAAGGCTCTAAACCAATAGATCTCAGTATTGGTATCTTCTATCAGTAAAAAGGCTTTTAATAAGCTTTGCCCTCTGATTGGTTGTAAACAAATGACTGAAATGAAGATTTCTAGTCAAGTGTTCATTTGGTAGAAGTGCTCATACAGCCAGTCACAAACTGAGGGAATCTTCTGGGATTACCTAATTCATGTGCTGCCTGTAACAGCACCTCACAGGGACAGCCCTCCAGTAACACTGAAGCCAGACAACTGTTCCACACCTCTTGGTTCCTTCCTGTTACATCCTTGGCATAAAAAGGGAATAATACAATAAAGAAATGTGGCACTTAAGAGTACAACAACTTATTCACAAATTTGGAATTAAAATTAAGATCAGATTACATTAATTATTCCTTAGACTCTTCAATCTGTAATACATTTGTGTAATTACAGCATACATCTTCGAAAGAACAAATGTACCAACATCACCTCCCATTACTCTGAAGACTGAATGCTGGTACATTCTACTGCACATAAAGAAACTGCCATCTCTATTTTCACATCCTATTCCAAAACCAATTAGACATGAAGTTTTTACTTTAAAGCATTGGGAAGGTGGAAAATAAAACCCATGAACTTGAGAACATCTCAAGTTAAAGATCTGGAAAAAACTTAGATGTCTACTTGGTACTATTTTAGTACATTTTCCCACAGTAGGTAGGTAATTTCCATGCAGGAGAATTTCTGTGAAGTCCTACACACTTGCTGCTCACCTGCATCATCTCCATTTAACACAAACACACAGGATTTTAGCCAATAGGTATGTGAATAGTACTACACTTAATATTCCTATCAGAGTCACATCCTCCTATTCACCCAGAAACAATTATGCCAAGAGATCTGTTGCCTCCGAGGCTGAACAGTTTCTGCAGCAGTTTGGGGTAAGAAAATAACACCAGCTCTCACCTATTTAGTTACACTACCAAGGTCTACATAAAGCAGTACAGAATAACATTTAAGCCCAAGAAAAAGAGGCTGGTTTTTTTGCAATTTCTGGTGAAATAAGGAAGGGAACATAAATGCTCATACAGGCAATTCAAAGGTAAACAACTTGCTTCAATTTTTATTTGGAATTTATCTCAATTCTTTAAGCAAAGGGTAGGAAATGTCAAGTACTTCATGTGGTATGGCTCACAATTTAGAATTAAATTTTCTGAAATAACTGTGATTCCATTTGCAGTTTCTTTCAAAAGAAATTTGTCTTCCCAGAAGACAGTATACCACAGAAAGGAATTGATCCTCTGGACACACCAACTTTCCTCCTGAGTGTGTTGTCTAATGGAGGCTCAAACTGCACTGGAGGCAACCCCAGGATGAAGGGCTCATGCAGACAAAGGCAGAGTTATCCAGAGCCCTGGGAGGATCCCTGATTGCAGCTCCTCTGCTCCTTCTCATCTGCTCTGGTCAGCTGCTAAGACTGGGATGTAAACTGGGAACAGCTACTGTAATTTCTGAAGGAATTCAGCACCAGCCCAAATAGCTAGTACTTCAAATAATATAATGGATTAAAGCAGGAAGTATTTGATTCTTATCTTAGATCCCTTTTCTCAATAAAATTTTAAAATCTGACACATAAAAAATTAGCCTACCTGCTATGAAATTGCTAATATACCCCTTAAAACAGTAGATTGCTTTAGGAAGGCACAATACAGTGCTTATTGTCCTTACCTATAATAAAAATAACCTGTTAAAGTTTATATATAACACATATTAGAAGCAGTTTAGAAGAAATTAAATCAAGTTGTTTGTCTCCCTCAGTTAACTTCACAGATTTAAAATAGAAATTGATACCTGTCATGTACACACAGTTAAAAATGACCCTGCTGCAAAGTCCGTGAATCATACAGACAGTTCCTACCACACAGGTATTGAGTTGTCTCTACTTACCTCTCTCTTCAGATGCAGTCCTAAGACCAAAATTTTGTATGAAATTAATGAAGTTAGTGAAACTTCTGGTTCAGAAGACAAACAATTATCTTTTAATCCACCCCAGTGACTTTTTTTTACTGATGCTACTCAAATGTGAATCTTCCGATGGCACCCCACATGTTATAAGAGTAAAGAAGATACAGTTCCTCTTATTATTGCAATTACCACTTCCATGCCTGCTCAAACTCATTCTGGAGCATGCCATTTATAATTTCCTCTGGGAAACTGATTTTGATTCAACTGCTCACTGCTTAGCACATAAGATTACTGGAATGGGGGACACAGATAGTATTGTAACTCTTGCCTCCAGAAAGGACTTGAATTAAACAAAAATACAGTACAGACCTGCTGGGTTTGATAAACTGCCTGTAAACTGTACACACTATTTGAGTCATAAAAAATGTGCAAAATAAAACCCCCTAGTTATCTCTTATAATATTTAAGGACTACGAAATCTAACACGCTGATTTAGTTATTCTCAGCATCAACACACGTTTGCTAAATATTTTGCCAAAATCCAGTCTTGTTTAGAAAGGAGGGTAGGTATGGTCCTGCCATTGCTTCAAATACAACTGTGTGACAGAGCTCCTGGAGAGATCCACGTGGTTCTTACATTGTCAGGTCCCATGCTCAGTCTCAAATACATCCACAACCATGTGCTACAAAACAGCCTGATACTGCAAGCAGCTGATAATTGAGTGTGCTTGTAAATCAGAGAGAACACAGCTGAAAGCAAGATAGGAGTTAAGCATATTAACCTTAAGATGTAAGGCTAAATGCTTGAGCAAACTGGCTAATCACGTTCTTCATTTAACCTCTGTGTTTGAGCAATGATAATCCAATCTATGGAACAAGGTGGAAATAATTACCTGATAAGGACTAATTACCACAATACCGCTCACCACCTTCTTCCCTATGCATTTACAAAACTGAAGAACTTGTACAGAAATTGAGCTCGAGCTAATGAGAACATGCAGATGACTGAAATCAAGTAGTAGCTCAAAGCTGATACAACCACTGAGAACACTGCAGTTCTGTGAACTGAAAATTAACACCAAAACAGAAGGTTTCCATAAACCACCTAGAATATGGACAGAAAACCGAATCAGTAAGCTTGATTTTGAAGCCCTGTGTGAACATCCACAGAACAAACTGGCCTAAGAACCTACTCCTTTCTTCTTTTTTTTTTTTTTCTGTTTCACTATCAAGGATCTTTGCTCTCTACACTACAATTATAAATCATCCTCGTTACAGATAAAAACAAGCCTTAATAGTGGTCCTTAAGTGAACTTCTTCACATTCCCAGGACAGAGAGCAACATTAAGTCAAGATAAAAATTCAGAACCAGTTGCCTGAAGTTTATGCGAGTTAAAGAATCTGTGGCTAATGTCCCTGCTGACAAATACACAAAAAGTTAAATTACTTTCCCACAAGTCTTGTAGCACAGCCCATAGTGGTTAGAGATTCCCATAACGATAAAGCAACTTCCTGGTTATTCCTGGCTTAGGGGCATTGGCCTCCCACAAACCTAAAAAGAAAAAAAAAAAATTGTATTTTCCAATTAGCAGCCCAAACAGACAGAAAATTAACAAGCCACTTAATTCTTCTAAAATGAACCCAGTTCAATAGTACAGCACACTCTCTCTGATGCTCTGAAAGCAAATCTTACACAGGTAAAAGTATTACTCTTAAGAGTTATTGCCTGAACTATATTAAAAAATGGACTTGAATGGACCAAGACCCAACAAAACGAAAAACAGTCGAGCAGACAAAGTAGATAAATCTCAAGGTTTTTTCCAACCTCAGTGACTGAACAGTTCTATGAAAGCAGCCACGTTAAGGAAGCCTCTGTCCCCCTCTCGGCAGGGCAGCATTTAAACACACATGGAAGAGCCGGGTTCTCCCCACAGGCTCCTTTTCCCGGCAGTGCAGAGCACTAGGTGTGAGCACGCCCTCACCCGGGCTGTACGTGCGCCAAGAGAGGCCTCGTTTAGCACGCGGCTGAAGGGCGGCCCGTGAAGGCTCTCGCCCCGGGCTCCTGAGGGGCCGCAGCGAACCCGGCAGGGGCAGGGCCCGGGGTCCCGGCGGGCCCGGCCTCACGGACGGGAACGGGAAGGGGCGGTGCCACGGGCGCGCACTGCGCAGGCGCGTTCCGGCCCCGCCCCTCCCGCCGCGCCCCCTCCCCTCCGCGAATCCCGCCGGGGGCGGCGCGGGACGCGGGGCGCAGGCGCGCTAGGGAGGCTCGGAGCGCTCCCGCCCCCCGCGGGCGCACCGCCCTCCCTGCAGCCCGCGTTTAAAGGCGGCGGCGGCGGCGCCCGGCCCCTCCTGTCACAGCGGCAGCGCCGCTCTCATCCTCGCTCCTGGCGGCCGCCGCCATGTACCGCTACTTGGGGGAGCTGTTAGCGTCCCGCCTCGCCGCCGGCTCGGTGCTGGCGGGCGCGGAGCCGGGCGGGCCGGCGGCGACCGGCGGGGCGGTGGTGGCGGCGGCGTGGGGCGGGGGCCGGTGTCCGCGGCGGCATTACTGTGAGGCGGCGAAAAAGGAGGACGACCCCAACTTCTTCAAGATGGTGGAGGGGTTCTTCGATCGCGGCGCCAGCATCGTGGAGGACAAGCTGGTGGAGGGGCTGCGCACCCGCGAGAGCATGGAGGAGCGGCGCCACCGCGTCCGCGGCATCCTCCGCATCATCAAGCCCTGCAACCATGTGCTCAGCGTCACCTTCCCCATCAAGCGCGACAACGGCGAGTGGGAAGTGATCGAGGGCTATCGGGCGCAGCACAGCCAGCACCGCACGCCCTGCAAGGGAGGTGAGAGCCGCAGCCTCCCCGGGCCCGCGGAGGGCCGGGCCGCCCCGCCCCGCCGTGCCCCCGGCCAACCCCCCTGTCCTGCCGCGCCTGCTGCCCGCCCGGCCAGCGAGGGCAGCGGCCGCTTCCCCGTGCTGCCCCTGGTATCCGATACCCGGGAGGAGGCAGGCGCAGGGCGGTTCCTCCGCAGCCATTCAGCGCTCCGCTGTCCCGGCCCCGCGGGTGACCCCCGGGCTAGCCCCGGTACCGGGTGTCACGGTACCGGCGTCCGGCCTTCGCCGCACCCACCGCTCTGGCCCTAGGCACGGCGAGGAGAGCCTCCGCCTCATTTTAACTCGATGTGACTCAGACCTGGATGGTGCTCGTAGGGAGACGTGCGAGCACCGTGCTGGAAGTGCTGCTCGAGTCGGGAGCTGCAGGAACCCCTGTCCCTTTAAGCCCAGCCTGCTGTGCTCGCGAAAACCTGGTGCTTGCACAAAAAACATCCCTAGGGAAAAATAACAAGTTTTAATAACAAGTTAACTGTGCTTCCGGTTACCGGCTGGATACATAGTTAGAAAAAGGTGATTTTTCTGGAGGTAGTTAGCTCAACTTAGGTGAGACCAATGACATGAAGAGGGACCGAGAGGGTGAATCCCACTGGAGCTGAGCAGAGCTGAGCTCTCATGGGATCGGCCGTGATCTCAGAGGAATCAGACTCCCTTTTAGTCTGGGATAGATGGCATTTCCTTAAAAAACAAACAGAGATGTCCTTCAGTATAATTTACTCAAGAGCTCTGATCTTTGTGGACATTTGAGTATTGGAAACCATTTCAGGTCCGTGACTCAAAGAGAGCTTCTCTAGTGTGTAAACACTTTTTTTTTCCAGTGTACATCATCTTTATGGTAAATAATGACGGTTACAGAAAGCAGGTGATTTCTTGTAAATGAAGTCCTCTAACTTCAAGACTGGATTAAGGAGGGTGTTCTTAGGTAAATGTGTATGTGAGAATCAGTTCAGTTGGTGTGTATATGTATATATATATATATATATATATATGACACGAGGATTTCTCTCTGCGGCACAGATAGTGTGTCCTGTTAATGTGATTCCTAACATTCCAAAATCAAATATCTAGTGAGTGTCCTGTGACATGTGAACTTCTTACCCAAAAGAGGCCAGCTCAACATTTGGTTGTTTACTTGAAGCAAGAATTAGCATCAGACTTAGTTGTAGCTGAAGTTGGGCGTGGCTGAAGTTTACTCTGTGAATCGACTGTTCCATGCCATTGCTATAATTTCTTTTAAAATACTAATGGATATCACACTGCTGTTTTATCACTGCTTCAGTTAAGTTACTCTTTGTTGCTGCTTACAAAAAGTCCTTTGCTGTACAGCCTGTGTTACTCTTAAGATCCTGCTTGCATAACAACATGCAGTTCAGTGCAAATGAAGTAATAAAATAATATTAATATATTATAGCTTCTAATATTTCACATTAGTATTGCTCATCAGTGAAAGAACCTATTTTTACACAACAAATAATTATAAAATGCACTGAATGTTAACAAGCCCCACCAACTGGGTGATTGAACACTCTCTGTTCTGATACCTGCATTTCTAAATTCTCAACAGAATTTCTTGATTTTCTTTGGTGGCATTTGTTCTGCCTGTCTGCACTCACACTGAAGCAAACACTGGAGTGCTTACAGGCAATTGAAAATGACAGCTAAAGAAAATAGGAAGTCTCAGTAGTTTTTCGGGTTTTTTTCTTGTGCTTCTCCCCGCCCCCCTCTGAATTTAGGGAAGGAATTGCAGATATTTCCATTCCGTTCTAAATCACAGAGATCATTAATGGATTTCACCTTCTACTGCTCTTTAGGAATTTGCTCATTATCAGATGACAGATCTGAATTTAAGTTTAAATGGGATGTGTGATAAGCATAGATCAGTTGCTTGAAATGTGCTATGAAAAAGGTGTGAGGAAGTAGAACATCTCTACTTTAATGGCAAAGGAGTGGTAAAGATACTTCTGCAGTTATAGTACATTTCATCCACCTGAAATTCAGCAACAACTTGAGCTTCTGTCCAAAAGGGATTTTTAAACTAGAATTCTAGTTCAGCCCACAGGGATAAAAGCACAAAATCCAGTTAAATACATCTCCAAGTTCCATATGACAATAGGAAGTAGGGGAGCTTGCTGAAGTGAGTGTCCCACACACTGTGGACCTCAGAATCCAGTGGGAGTAATTTGCACCATTAAGAAACAGCAAGGGGCTTAAGGGCCCCTTTTAAAAGAAGGGGTGACAAGTGGAAGGCTTGCAAAGACATTAGGAGGAAGACAGCTTCCACATCTTTTCACATGCAGAATTGTGGCTTTTAACTTTGTGCTTTCTGAAAAGTAAAATTTGGTAAAACAAGGTTACTCGTTTTCCTTTTTTTTTTTTTTTTTTTTTTTTGAGTGTGTATTTGTGTACTTGGTACTAAGAAAGAAATTGAGTTTATGGGGATGGATGCTTTGTCATGTCTGTTGTTTCAAGGAGCATTGTGCTTTCAAAGCTCATCTGTTACATTTCCTGAGGTTTACTTAAAAACTGAAGGATAAGAGATGCTGGTTAGAGAAGGTTAAATACTGCTCTGTATGCAGATTAGACAAATGATCAAAGTACTCTTTAAGATTCAAGTAGGAAATGTAGGAGTACAAAAGTTTTTAGGTCTTCCAAAGACTGTCCTCCTTTAATTGTTCCTAATTTTTTTAGTACATACATACCAAAATACTTCATTAGCTGTTGTATGTTACTTCTGTATGCCTTTCTGTTTGTAAGGGGATTTACATATTTAACCATGAACTAATGAAGAGTTTATGCTGTAAATCAAATTTTAAAATCTTGATTTGAATGCCCTAAACTTGGAGACAGCTGAATCACTCAAAGAAAGAGTCTAAAGAAACATTTTAATTCCATGCACTTTAGCACCACCTTCTTATTTCTACTAAACATTTGTAGTTAAGAGTATAACATTTAGATGACATTCCTTTGTCAGAGATATCTTCTATTTCTTTGCCTGCTCATTCTATTCTGGAGTGAAACCTCAGTCCCTGTTTAGTGATCCAGCCCAAATGTGAAAACTGCCAGACTCTAAATGCAAGATTTATCTTTATAAATCACACATGTGCATGCAAATGATAAGTGCCAGTACAAATCAGCAGTTCCTTGACTAGTAGTCCTTCTGTACCTCCTCTGTGCTGACTTCTCTTTTGCCTGTAAAGTAGAAATACCTCAGCAGAGTGAATGCCATGAGAGGACTGCTTTGAAAATACAGATCCTGAGTGGATGGATTATGATAGATCTGCATGAGGGCAATTCCAAGATCAGCCTTACATTTTTTTTGTATAGCCCAACTCCTACACCTTGGTGAGGAACTTGACTGTGGTGTTTCTGTCCAAGAAGTACAACACTCTTAATATCCTAATTCTAAAATCAAAAGCATTGTTAATAAAAATAGGAAGTTATTTATAGGTTTATCCTACTTTCCTGTCTCCTCCCAAAGCACATGTAAGAACACAAGTGTGCTGGACGTAGCTGTCCATACAGCTACATAGCAGTGCAGGTGATTCTTCACTGGGTGAAGAAAAGTGCTTTTCTGGAAAAGAAGCATGAGGTACTGAAACCTGCTTTCTTTTCTGTTTACAACTTTTGGTGGGTTTCCACCTTATTGAGAGAACCCAGAAATAACACTTCTTGTTGAATCTTGTGGTGCTTACCTATTTAATTGTTGTGGAAGTTAATCCTTAATTGTGCTTTGGGGGGGTTGCAAAATTTTGCATGTTGAGAAGGTGGTGATTCTTTTTCTTACCAGTGCTTCTTTGCTGTACTTTAGGAATCTCTACAGAACAGTCATGAATATCCCCATTTAAGTGGTAGATCTTGCAGTATGTCCAGCATTCAAATCCAGGTTTTAAGGATTCCATTTTTTGCAATGTAACTGTTTGCTAGAAGGCAGAAATCAGTTAGATGCCTCCTCGTCCCACTGAGAATATGGAATAAGCACTTGTCTTGTGTGTTGGGACTCAGGTTGCTTACATGCCAAATGTAGTTTTTATACATCTGTAGTTTTTATACAGCTGCTTGGTAGCTGAAGTAATGCTGTGGGTCACATCACTCTTTCCTTTGCTGATGTGGTGACTTGCATGCCAGTGGCCAGTGCTAACAGGAACCCACAGCTGCTCCAGTTCACTGCACTGACAGCTGCCTAAAGAAGTCAAACAGACCAAATAGGGTACAGGAAATGAGATGTCTGAATACAGATGACTTTGTTGGAAAGTACTCTGGCAGTTCCTACTTAAAATAATAAATTCTTCTAAATAATTTCATCAGGTTCTATAAAGGTGTAGAACGGGTTAAGCTACTTTTAATGTGATTCCTGATGGCTATTTATCATTAATTGGTCAGTTTTAGAAAACAAAATAAACCTACTGAATTTTTACCTGCTTAAAAATATAGAAGTGATTCCATGTTTGTTAGGCAGCATTTACTATGGGAATAATGCTGTTAAGTGGTTTTAAGACTTTTTCAAGCCTTTCCATGTTAACCAACTGTCCAACAGGTCTATTGTAAATTAAATGAATAAAACCCAGAAACAGCCTAACTTTTGTTTGTGCTCACCCAAATTGCTGTAACCAAGTCTCAGCTGCTTCCTCAGTTCAAAAAGGCTTTAAAACCATCCTTAGTTCTGAACTAGATTTAGTATAACTTTCATTTACAGCGGAAGTCTGAAAAGCTTTGTCAAACATTACTTCAAAGTTCACTCTTTTATGTGAAGACAAATGAGTCTTACTTTATTTGTTCAGTTGACTTGGAGGTAAATGAATTTGATTTCCTGTGTGCTGCTGCCTTGGCTGGTAGAAGGAGCTGTTCTGCACTGCAAAACTTTCCTGTTGTCTGGTCTTGGCTGCTTTTATTCTACCTATCAGGATTTATCCTTCTCACTTGGCTCATGAGTTCATATTAATGAGTTTGTTACTGCATAAGGTAGCTTTTATTCATGCCACCCTTGCCACAGTTTTCCAATTGCAGAGGTCCAAGGCTGGCACTGATCTCAGTTGCCCAGTCATGAAATACCCTCTGTTGCAGACATTACTGTGGCTAAAACAGTTTACATACTGATAATGGAAACCTTTCTTGCAAAAGAAAAACCTGTACATGCAGGACTGGGACCAGTACAACCCCCTGTAAGGAGCAGAGCTTAAGGTATTTTGGAATCAGCAGAGCTGTTTATCTCGGGGTTGAGTTAGTAGCTGTGCTTTTTTTAAGCCATGCATGGGTGAAAGTTAAGAGCTTGTGCCTTTGGCCTGGGGTCTTTCAAGTAAGACATGGAGCTGTACCCTATGGACTGTGCAACAGATGGAACTATAGCATGGGCCATCTGGAACCTGATCTAACTCCAAAGGAGTGTGAGAGGGCTTTTTTTTGGGGGGGCGGGGGGGGAAGGTAATTAGCCTAATGGTGATAACACTTACAGAGCTATAGCTTAAGTTTATACCAGTGCCTTACTTTCATGGAATCATTAAGATTGGAAAACACCTCTTAGATTGAGTCCAGCCTTTGGCCAATTTTCATAGGTTTCTATTCTCTTATTGTAGCTTATCTAACTTCACAATTAGTGTAACAGTGGATATACATTTAAATAGCAAATTAAAAAATAAGGAAAGGAATGTGTGTCTTGTCTTTTACTGTCTTTTAATGTGCTAGTTGTAATGTGAACTATATCAGGTTTTTGTTTTTACCTTTGATATTCTCGTAGGAGGCTACGCCTTGCTCTTTTGGCTGTGAATCTTTTTAGTCTCAGCTTTTTCATGTAATCAGCTCATACCATTGCTGCGGTAGCCAGCTTTGTCCTTGATCTTAAATAGTTGTTTTCCCTTGCTACTGTTGGCTCTTTGTCTATTTATAGAGAGATCATACCTCTCTCAGCATTGGGCTTTCTGCATAAACACGTGTTGGGGAGAGGAATCTTCTGTGTGATAGTCTCCTTTCTGTTCTCTGGGTGATCCCAGCAAGCACCTTTTTGTTGCACGAGTTGCAACAGCTCCATCTTGTTAGGAATTAGACTCTTAGGAAGAGCATGGAATTTGCCTGCCTCGTGTCAGCACTGTGGTGGCTTCTTCTTTTGTGGTTCCTGTGGCATCTGGACCAGACAGGGCCAACTTGTGTGTTATTTCCACCCTCTGCACACAAACACCCCCGCAGGTGGTAATAATATCTGTGTGGAAGCAGTTTACTGTATCTCCCTGTTTGTCCTTGTTACTGCAGTGTTGAGTGCACTTTATTGAGTGACCTAATCCTTTAGGTGGGGTTGAGGTAGTTCTGTAGGTGAGAGACTTTACTTCATAGCCAGATTCTAGGTGCATAATTTCATGTCCTATTTGCTTGCCTGGTAGTGTACTAAGTTTGCTGTATTCACATTTAAAACACCATGTCTTATCAATGCACCAGAGGAAATTTTTGAATTGCGAAAATTCTTGACTTTTTGCAGCATGGATTGAAATAAACGTATATGTTTAAGCACGTTTCAAGTGCTGCTTATTAAAAACATACAAAAAGTGGTATACTGAAGTATTCTGGCTGGCTGGCTACCTTATAAACCTGGTCATTTTATACATGCTGGTGCTTAAAGCAGAATGGTGAGGGTCTCTATAGGGGAATGGCTGTCCTGCCTCAGCTTTATAGCTGGCTAGTGCTGCGTAGGAAGAGAAATATTTTTATCTCCTCTCTTGGCAGTTAGTGAATTGAATTTAGGAATTAGTGGTTCTTGTTGCTGATTGGTTGTACAGTGTTCTTGTTTTCCAGTGCTGAATTACTCATCTTGCTTTGTTAGGTTTATCTGGAATTTCTTTGTCTTCAATAACTACAAATTGGTCACTGTGCTGTTTACCACACTTTCCAAATGGTAAAATAAGGCTCAGCATTTCCTTCTTGGGAAGGTTGGATTGCTTTTCTGAGTCTAGTAAAATATGTGTGTTATGAGACAGTTTAAGAATTGCTTGGATGATATGTCCCTACTGAGTTAGATGTCAGTGAATACTTAGTTTGATGGTAGTACAGTCACAATTGCACTTGTTTACTTACCAAACATGAAAATACTGTACATAATCCAGAGTTAAAACATTAAGGAACTAAAGCACTACAGCGAGTGCTGGGGCTGATTTATGGATTTTTTGGCATCCATAGGTGAGGATCTAAACTGAAGCTCCTTCAGACTGGACTTAGACTCAAACCTTTGGACAGGGTCAGGCAAGCTGCTAACCCACAGAGCTGCTGCAGAATCCAGTGTTACTAACTAGGAGATGAACATGCCAGAGTCAGTCCTAGGAACTTCCAAAAGAGATCATGATAGCTGTGTTTCTGAGTGCTGTATGGGTAGTGTAGCATAGCTGCTGCTCTGTAAGGCTTCTTTTGATGAGCAAAATAGCACTTTTCAAATAGAGGTGAACGGAACAAATTCACCATATTAACAGGAATTGTCATCTCTAAAGGACCCAAACTAGTTCCAAAGTTCACAAGAACATAACCAGAAGAAAACACTCAAGTCAAAGCAGGACAAAACCCTTGGTTAGATGCTGATAATTTAGGCTGAGATGCAAATGTGTTCCAGGTTCTGGGGAAGAGAGACTGAGATTTACAAGATATTTAGTGCAGGAGGAGTAGTTTACCAAGTGTTTTGCTTTGAACTGTTGCTATGGCAACTGTTTCCTTTTTTTTTGAGACTTTGAATACCTTGTGCTCTTTTGTAGTGAGAGCACATGTAGGTGCTACTATTTAGGATCACTCCATGAGAGGCTCAGAAAATAGTGACAACGAACTTCCCTAAATAGATTTGGAGGTGTACTGGAAAGGCACTAGTCATCCTTGAAAAGTTGGTGGTTCTGTACACCACATCTTCTAAGGAATGATTAATCGATATGCTTAACATCACAGAACATACTGAAATCTGTACAGTGTAAAATCTAGTAGCATGTATAACCAGTTTTCTTGGAAATCAAGGTCTTTGTTATGTGTATGTTATTGCACCCCCTGATATAAAATGATTAAGATGATAACTGACTGCTGTTATTATAGAAACCAAAGTAGCCTTGCTGATAAAGACTACTTTAATGTGAAGAGGTAACTGAGTGTAGTATAATATCTCCATAATACAGGTTGCAGAAAAAGTTTCCAAAGCACAGGCACTGCAGTGTAGTGATAAAGTCTTCTCTCTACACTGACCAATACTAAAAAATTAAATGAAAACATTTCCTCATTTAGAAGGCTTTGTGCATAGAAAAACAAAGTCACTCTTAGCATACTGTTTAACTTCTTGGGGCGTGGTAAGGAGAGAGAATTCTCAACTAGAACAAGAATTCATGTTTTCCAATGAAAAGTATTTTCCATGGCCGTGAGTCATACTGTAACTTGAGGCTTTCTTCAAACTATTTTTTTTTGTAGCTAGTTTGTTGTAAAAGGCACAAGTTTCCAGAGAATTACTGTGTGGGACCTGCCAGGGTTTAAAAAAATTGTCATCTTGCTACCTAACAGTGACTTTGTTTGCTTTTGTGTAGTGAGAACCTTAAAAAAAAAAAAAGCCAAAAAAACCAAACCCAGTATTTTATCTGTTCATATAGTCCATTTTTAGACTCAGGCTATTGAATGCATAGTAAGACTGCCAAAACAGTCACACAAATGCGTGGCAATACTCGTGCCAAATTAGGAAGCTGTCAAACTAAATTTCAGTGATGTCCAAATAGAATAGAAATTAAGTAACTCTTTTATCTTTGTGCATCTGCTTGCAGATGGAATGTACAGCATTCTCAGATGCCTGCTTCTCATCAATCTTAACAGCTTAGCATGAATAACTTCCCTGTCAAGAGGTGTCCCTCCTGTAGAGTAATTACAATTCCTGGAAAACAGCAACTAGCTGAATTGTGAAAAGGAATGAAATGTTAGTGCATCTTAAATGTTATGTGCTCCTGCCAGGGAAGGGAAAAATTGATCACACCTGTCAGAGAACCTGGGTTCACACCCTGAACTTGACCTAATGATTTTACTACATAAACTAGAGAAGAGTGACCAGTAAAGTCATCACAACTCTCAGAACTGACTAGTCTTCCACTTAGGAAGATAAAGCCAGCAGTCAAGCCATTTTAATTGCAACTGTTGAAATGCCTGCAGAAGGAGTTAAACCTTATTCAGAAGTATGAGGTTGTCCAGAAAAGAACAGTTTTGACCTCAAGTCCAAAAGTTTTCTGTGTTCTGGTATGTGTACATGGCTGACAGATAGGCAGCTCAGTTGAAAGCCTGTCAAATACTTTGTTAGTTTTTGGGGTTTTCCCCCTATTTACCTTGATATGAAAACTTAACTTTTGTTGCATCAAAGTTTGTGGTAATCCTTGACTGTAATACAAGGAACCAGAAACTGTTTTACATGCACTGGTGTGAGTGCATGCACTAGCACTTCTAGTTAAAGTGCTGTTGTTCACCTCTCCAGATCCTATCTTCCATATGATTTGCAGAAGAGCCTTCCCTCTCTTTAAACTGTATTTTGCTTCTCTCTTTAAGCTGTACAAGATAACTATCCTGAAGTACTTAGTCTCCCTGCTGCTTTTCATATATCAATAAACAACATTTTGTATGCCTGCAGGAGTACATTTATAGCAAAACTGCTTTGTATACACAGCTTGGAAGTTTAAATAAGTATATGGGTTGAATAAATACACAGTGATCTAGTTCAGCTGGGGGTGGAGGGGCAGAGTTCAATTCTGGCCAACATAGGCTGTGACTCCAAACTTGGCTGGCTTGAGCAATACTCAGATGAGACCTGTCCCCAGAGTACCTGCTCAACCAAGAGGGAATGATTTCCCCAGACCTGAGAGTTAGTGCCACAGGTAATGCTCATTCTTGCTCAAAGCTTGACAGAAGGATAACTGCTCCTCTGAAAGACTAGAGTAAGACATATTAAAAAAGCTGCAATGCATTTATGTTCTAACTTTGACTGGGGGTCTCAAAGGTTCTACTTAAATTTTGAATATTACTTCCCATGAGAAGGTTATTGAAAGCCCAGATGTTAACTCCGTGCAGCTATCTAAGTCAGAAAATACTTAGTTTGCTTTTGGAGACCACCCTTCACACAATAAATTAAAATTCTGTTCTGCAGAGGCATGGTACTTTCTTTTACTGGTTGAACTCACATAAGAAAGCAGCACTTGGCCCTCAGTTTTATTTGAGCAGCACTTAGTCCCTTTGAAACTGGGATTGTTTCCAGAGCATTCAGGAATGGCTTTCATAGCAGCTTTAGTTTGGATAATGTATGCTAGCCTTTTTTCACTCCTGAGAACCTGAATATGGTCTTCTCTTTACACAATAGGAAATTTGTGGTACCATGTTCTGGCATCTAAAGGACACTCTGTGCCTGCTACAAACCACCGTGCAGCTTGGCAGAATCTACAACCAAAGATTTGGGGAGTAGAGATGGGAATAATAAATAATTCATTGCTCTGTCATATGCTTAGTTAAGTAGGAGAAACTTGGATAGAAACAAACCTACAGCCATAGGGCCCTTCTGGTGTGGCCACGTGGCTTTGGGCACATGTTGATCTTAAACGTCGTGTTTCAGTGTCTCTAGTTCTCTGTATCTGCCCTGTCAGTTTGGTTAAATATTTCCTATGCTGTAGCTACCTTCAGATACACGAATCTTGACTTTGAGTTCAATCCATTTATTGGATTTTTCCATTTTTTCAGAAGACTGGTAAGAGTCAGGCAGGTGAAAGATCTCCTTACCTTTGTGTAACCATATTTTTACTCAGCTCTGAGCTGCCTAGAATGCTGGGCTCACCCATTTTGCATCTGAGCTGCTGCCGGCGCACAACAAATGGAATTTGCATTTGTACCCTGTGTCAGCACACACTTGCAGCCCTGCTGAGTGACTTGGAGCAGGGAATGCAGGTGTGGGCTGGCTTCCATGTGGGTGTGGGATGGGTGGCCTGGTCTCACAAGCTCACTGGTGTAGCACTATTCCCTCAAAGTGTTTTGAAAAAAATTGAACTAGCAGAGTGTGGTTTATTGCTTTTTTGTTTTGTGGTTGTGCCTAGCAGCCAGAGCCTTGAAGCCAAGGCTTAGAACTTAACAGGAGCTTGTATTACTCTATCAGAAAGACCTTAATTATAACCTGTACTTGATTAACTATGTTGAGGAATAAAATTAATCTTGTATATACAATGAATGAAGTCCATAGCTAAAGATCTTGTGGAATGCTGAAGTGCTTTATCAGCCTCTTGATAACTCTGTTCTTAGCTACTTGTCAGCTTGATTCACCTTTATCACAAGGAGTATTCACTTTTTCCCCTAAGGCCCAGTGCTGCTATTAAGCTAATTCATAGAAAATTACTGAAGTAGTGAATTTCTGCAGGGTCTTGTTCTTTACCTCTTAGAGTAAATAAGTTGATAAACTACCTACTTGCATGTTAAAGATTGTTGGTGTAGAATTACCCTTCCCAATTTATAAATACTTACGAAGCTGTTTAGTGAATTCCTATTTTTTTATTGTGTGTCTTTTGCAGGTATTCGTTACAGTACAGATGTTAGTGTGGATGAAGTGAAAGCCTTAGCATCTCTCATGACATACAAATGTGCTGTGGTTGGTAAGTGTTCATTTTTCAAGATTTCAGTCTTCAGTTTTGATCAGTACTGATGTAATTACATGAAAAAATACTCATGTAAAGGATTAAAATGAATTTCAGACAATAATCTCTAATTTAAATCTGTAGCAAGATGGGAAAAATCTATATCTGTTGAAGAAATAATAATATGCATTCCCTCTGCTGTTGCTGAAAATACTTTAATAAGGTTGCATTTTTGTTTGAAAAGTCCAAATTCTGCTAGCTACCTTCTCCCATAGAAAGTACTGCATCTTGAACTCAAATTCAGGTATGACAAACTTGGATTAGTAGGGGACTAATTTTAGGGGGAGCAGATGGAGACTGTAAAGGATTCAGGCAGGGGAGCTGTGGAGAGAAAAAGATAAAATTCCTTTGCGGGTTATAAAGAAGTATATTTTGTACAAAGCTACTAAATTGTAGAAGAGCTTGGAGAGAATCTGCATATTATTTGTAAGAAAAGAAAATACTTTCCTAATGTATATAGATGTGCTTAGGGCTTCCAAAGTAAAATTTTTGACCTAAACCAGTAAAATATAAAAGATAAAATTTACTATTTCTGCAAGTGTCATGGACAAGTGATATTTAAGCATAGAAAATTTAAATAAGGAACTTCTGACTTCTAAAGACCATTTTCAAAGTGCCTTGAAAGATCTCCCATTTTTATAAGAGTACCTAGGTCAGATTATAACTTACACTTCAGAAGCCATAAATGCAGCAAAACCAAAATCACTGCTAAAATCAAAGATATAATTACACATCTTTCTCATGTGTTCTGCCTTTGTTGTTGAAAAAGTAAAATTATTTTCCTTTGCATTCTTGTAGATGTGCCATTTGGTGGGGCAAAGGCTGGTGTCAAGATCAATCCCAAGAACTACACAGTAAGCCTAATCATAGATAAAAATTTGGTTATCTGCAATACTGAAGCCAGCCAGTTAAAAAATCATTAATGACCACTTAAAACCTCCTGCCACTTCTGCCTGTGTAAAGGCTGAATGTAGCCTGTGCATGCAATAGGTAGGAAAAGAATTTTTAAAATGTCTGTGTTTCAGAGGTGGAATACTTCAATTATTTAATTTATTAGTTTTTTTTTCTGAAAATCAGGAGACTACAAGTAATTTGGAACATGGAATTTTTTTAAAGTTGATACTGTTAGTAAAAGCTTAAATTAAGTTACTCTTCGAAAAAAAAGTTAATGTTTTTGTTTATTTTGACTAATAGTTTTATGCTCCATTAAACCATTCTATGCAGTGTTCCAGTGTGAATAATAACTAACTTGGCTTATAAAAGGTTTACTGCAGGCTTGCCTTCTTGCCCTAATTAAAAGAACGTGTACAGAAAGGAATACCAGAATGCATAACAGATATTCTAAGCTCAAAGCTCCTGTAAGGATTTGTGTCAAGTCTCTTGGCTGTGTTGATTGCACGACTGGCAGGGCCAGCTCTTGCTGTTGCTGGTTGTAAATCGTTCACACAGGATATCAGATTTGTTTGCTGGAAATCTCTGCTGTGGGCACAGGTGGTTCTTCCTGTGCCATGCTCCCGACTTGTCATGGATCAGAATGTACAGAAAGAAAGCCCAGTATCTCTTCTGCTGCCTGAATACCAATGGTCTGCTAGGGAGTGGCATATTAATTACATAAATTATGAATCATTCTTTCTTCTAAAAGAGGAAGGCGTTCGCTTATGCTTGGGCTAGGTTTGAGTAAATACTCATGAGCACTAATGATTTCTTCTGATATTTATTCCGTTTTCTCTATAGGACAATGAATTGGAAAAGATCACAAGAAGGTTTACCATGGAGCTGGCAAAGAAAGGCTTTATTGGTATGTTGGGCAGCTTTACTATTCAAATTTAGGAATCTGATTTATTGTGCACTGGCAGTGTCCATTAGATAACAGACTTAAATAACCGTATTTTTAGGAACTGTAAACAATTTGAGTACAGAATTTTCAGCAAGAACCACAAAGAATTGAGTCATTGCATCCTAGTGCATTTTAAAGGGAACCATGTCTTAACATTTTCTGGTGGCTGTTCTGGTATGAGAAGCCACAAAAGCTGAGGTCATGTTTTCCAAAATGAATCATGTTTCTCTCCAAGTTAGATCAGCAAATGGTGACCATATCTGTTGCAGTTTTAATCTCTAATAGCAAACACTTCACTGTTACTGTTTCCTGTAGTCTCAGTTGAGGGTTTTGGCAGGTATCTGAGGAAAGAGAGGAAGGAAATAGAAGATCCACCCCAGCAAAAGTTGATGGCTTCACCCGTGGCAACCAGAGGCTGCAAGGGAAGTGTAGGCAAGAAGCAGAGGAGCCTGTTGTAACAGAACCTCAGCTTCTGTAATGTTAGTAGGGGCTTTGTTCACACTCAGCCCTGAGCTGTTCTGGTAGCTGTCTGGACATCTCCTCTCCAGAAAGATTAATATTGCCAGCTCAACTTTTAATTAAAAGGAGCAGCTTTACCCAGAGAGGGTTCTTACTCAAATGAATAATGAGGCATGTAAATAGTTAAAGGTTTGTCATGTATTCCTGATATCTAACTGCCTTGGGAATGTCTATCCTTTTATCTGCATTTTCTTGCTCTTCATCCAGAGTGTTTGTCATCTGCTCTTCCAGACAAAGTATTTATCATCCAAATTAAGTTCCTTTATAAGCACACTTACTGATGTTACATGTGACAATGGTTTTACTATACACAGTGCAAGCTATAGTGATAATTAGTTCAGTGACAATGAAAATGGTTTGATAAAATTTTCTTCCTTTTAGGCTCTCTGGGTGGTGCTACACAACTTTCACAAACTTTTTAAAAATGCTTAGAAAAGACTGTTGGGGAAAAGTTGCATATAATATCCTGATTAGCTTATATAGTATGTGGAAATACTATTTTTAGCTACAAAAACCAGATTTTTTTTTATTTCAACAGGTGTGTGAGACTTCTTTTAAAGGTTTATTTCATCAAGAAAGAGAAATGAAACCTTTCTTGAAGTAAGCAGTAAAATCAAATGCATGTGCTACAATGCAATGACTAGGAACAGCCTACCTTCAATATTTAAACTCACCCAGAAACAGGAAGGAAATTCTTATGCAGAGAACCCAATCAATGTCACAGTATATAGAAGTCATACCTATATAGCACCCTCCCTGCAAAAAACCCAAACCACTTTTGATGCATTATCCTGTTCCTACTTTTTGTTGACAAAGTGACCTTCACCTTTTATCAAATGGCTTGTATAGAGGTTGAGGGTTTTGATAATATTGTAGAAAGGTGTGATACAGCATCTAAAACTGCACTGAATCCAGAAGAATATGTTGCTTGCATAATAAACTGAGGATTAAACAGGAAAACAGTTCTTTTCTGCCAGGGCCTGCACAGTTCCCAAGGGAATAATAATTGAAAATTACTATCTGTATTTGGTCCTTAAGAGCTATTTTTACTGTTGCCAACAGGACCTGGTGTGGATGTGCCTGCTCCTGATATGAGCACGGGGGAGAGGGAGATGTCCTGGATTGCTGACACCTATGCCAGTACCATAGGACACTATGTAAGTCTTGAGCAGAGGCTTTCAGGAAGAAAAGCTGCCTATTCATGTTAGCTTGTTTACTCACTGGATCTAAAAATAATCTTGCAAACTGTAACAACCTCAGTTGTGTGAGAATTTTAGGGTACAGCAAAGGAAAAATAGCTTTAAGGTTAGCATTCCTACACTAGCCTTAAAATAAGTTTCTCTGATACAATACTGATTGCAACTGTTCAACAAAAAGAAAATACACTGTTTTTAAAAGTATATAGTCTAAAAGTGGTTTATATTTCTATCATTTTCCTCTGTTTTTCATTGGTACTTGAATTACTAATTTAGAGTTGTTAACTGATAACTGAATTTACAAGTTTTATTAACTACATGCTCATGGTTTTGTTCGTTCAAGAGACCATGCAAATTAAGTTCGCACTATTGGTATAACTTGTAAAAGTTTTGAGAATTCTCTGCAGTCTCCTAGAAGTAACAAGTTTCATTGTAGACTTAAATTCTTCAAAGGCCACTGACATAATTTATAGCCCAGGGGGCAATAAAAAACCATTTTTAAAATTACTTTTTAATGCTAGCCTTTGGTTTGGCCTTTGTCCTTGTGTCGGTGGGGTTATTTGTACATGTCAAGCAAACACTTCGTTGTGTACTTTCAACAGGTCTGTTCAAAGAAAGATGTATTTAGTAGCTGTGTTAATATGCTAATCTATTGCATGTTTGCCTATCCCAGCTCCTTTTTGAAGCCAAAAGACTCTTTCCTTGTACTCTGTGCAGTCCCTTCCAGCAGCTCCCCTGAAGTACAGCAGGGTGTGCTTCACCTCAGTGTCTCGGGCATTAGTGTCACCCACCACGTGCCACATTGCTCAAGATGTGTCCTCAGGCAGTCCCCTGGCACAAGACTTGTCTGAGGCTGTCTTGGACAGTAGGAGGTGGGGTGGCACAGGTTATTCGAAGTCTGAAACACAGTCTGAGGTATCTTACACAGAAGGAAAAGAGGAAGGCTCAAGGAATCAGATGTGGCATGCTGATTAGTTGAGTTAAATCACTTTTACACAGAGCTCTCTGTTAGGGATATCACTGTAAAACGTTATTTGCTTTCTGCTATTCACATAGGTAAATATTTTAATTAAAACTTGATATCTGATAAAAAGACAAAATTATTACCTCTGAGGGACTCCAACATGCAAGGGGGCAACTAGTTCCCTCAGAACTTAAAATTCCAACTTAGTGCAAAACTACTACCTCAAAGCATTGAGTTTTAACATTTAATTCATTGTACTAAAATACATATTTCACTGTGATACAGCAGCACTGTATTATTAAGACTGACAAGAAGGGTCACAGCAAGCGAACTGCTTTAAGATTTGCTGTAGAGTTCTCAAACAGTTTTATAAATTAAGCTCAATTTTTTAAAAATTAAGCTGAATGGATACATTTCTTATTCTTTCCACTTTATAATCTCACCTTATTGTTCTTTCCACTTTATAATCTCACTTTATTGTGTAGCCCTACACATTATAATGATTCAATGACAACAGAAAAGAAAATAACAACTGAGGATTAAAATTGGAATTACACTCCAACAGTTTCTTTTTAGACTCCCTCTGTATGGCAGTATGCTATTGAAAAAGTAAAAAAAAAAAACCAAAAACCTGAGGATTCAAGAACACTTTTCTGCAAAGTTAATTAAAAAATGGAAATAAAGGGGTGGGGGGAAGTAAATATTATTTTACTTACTTTTCTTAGGTTGCTTGTTTGTACACTCAGAGTGGTAGCCACAGTACAACTCCAGAGTTATTGTGGAGAATGACCAGGTAATGGTGAAGGAAAATGAGAATTCTGACGAGACCATAAAAAGGGGAATAATCCATCAAATGTGGTTTCTAGAGGAAGATGTTTCAGATAACTATCTGGTTGGGACCAAGAGCAAAAAGAAAGGTGATAAAGGAATACTAAAAAGATAAAAGTGACCATGGGGGAGGAAGGAAAGGGAACTAAGCAGAAAATGAGCAGCAAACAAAAGTGAAACAAGCTGTAATTCCAAACACAGATGGAAGCTGTGCAAGGGACTACATTCAGTGGAGTGGTAAGATGACTCTGGTGAGAGGGATCTGTCTGAGATGCAGACCTGATGGCTCTGTACTTGCACACTGCACACAGCTGTGTTCAGGGAGTTTCAAGTGAGAAGGATAAATCAAATGGTAGATCTAAACAGATAAGGGAAGTTTGCTCAAAACCTGCCAGGAAGCTGGAGAGACAGGGAGAACGTCATTGCAGGGGGGGAAAGGATTAAGAAAGGAGCAAAAGTTAGTGCCTGAACTTCATAAGCTACCAGGACTGATACAGAAGTCTTTGATGGTAGCTGTAAGCCATTTTTCAAGGTTCTCAGTAAAAGCAATGCTCTTTGGTTTTCACCCAGTGTGTGTTAAAAGTTTTTGTTTATTGACTTGAAACCAAAGATTTTAGGACTTTGACATCAGCTGTGGCTTTTATATGTGACTTTAAGAAGACCTGGATCTGCCTCTCACTTCATGCTCTGTTTTCTTGACAAACCATGCAAGTTGGTAATAACTACCATATTAACTGTTCCGGAAAATCCGTCTGAAGTTGCTGGATCACTGAATTATATATGGCTGAAGTTTTTTATTAAATTAATCCTTTCCGCTCTTCTGTACTTCCTGATACAATCAACTGACTTTTGGTACAGAGGAAAGGACTTGGATAAATACATTCTTATATATGGTGGGAAGCTGTATTTCTTCACATATTTATAAAATATACTTCCCCTTTTGTGAATGCATGAAGCTCAAAGCATAGTTCAAGACCATTTAACAGAATAAAAACCTGAAAGTCCATCAAAACATCAGGCCCAGTCGTTCCAGGAAAACACCCCTGCCAATCTTCGTTACAGTTGACATGCCACAAGAGGGAGCATACAGTTTATGGACAGCAGCAAGCTCTATTTTGGGAGGCTGAAGTAGGAATTCTGTGGCAAGCCCAGCATCACTTTTATTGTTCTTAAAGAGGGTTATATGTTAACTCACTCTCGTTTTCAAACAGTAAATCGTTTTAGTCTTCGTTATGGCTCTATTCTCCTCCAGCCATTCTGCCTCCACTTACTTTTGTCTGCTCCTTTCCTTCCTCTCACCAAGCATCCTGCACCACAGGCATGCAAATGCCTTTGGCACGAGGGAATGTGTGGCTGGTGGAATGGAAACCCATCCGGCTGCTGGCACACTCATTTCAGTGGATTCTCTTTCATCCCTATTTTTTCACTTGTGTTGGAAGCCAAGCCACCATGTGACTGTGCTCCCAGGGTGTGGGAGCATGGGAACCACTGGTGACAGAAGAGGGAGGTCCAGTGTCTAGTTTGGAAGAATTCCTTTCAAGTTATGAATTCCATCTGGAAAAGTCAACTATGGTTTTAAATAGCTATTTTTTCTTGGCTGACTATCTGGCATATGGAAAACTTAATTTCATTGCCACCAAATTAAGAATAGAGGCTTGGTTGAAAATGCTGCTTTTCTGAATAAAAGTAGTACACACTCAACTTTTCCCATATGACCTTCAGATTTCCTTTGAGAGCATCCCTGTATTCTGACTACAGACCTCATACCTCATTTGGTAATTGCAAAATAACTGAATTTGTTATAAAGGAACAGTAAATGATGTTTAAAGAAGACTAAAAGCCAGTTCAAGGATGTGTCTAAGCCCTTAAAAAGTTAAGACATAGAAAGTAATGCTGTAAAGATAAGGTGGCTGTACATAGGAGCTGACTTTGAGAAACATTCCTGAAAGCTTTTTGATTTGTCTGCTTGTGGATGTCACCATGATACACAGACTGACGTTAACATACACACTTAGAGGCAATAAAAAAATCACAGGTCGTATCCACTTTTGCATTACACAGCTTTCCTGGCAGAATATTCTAAGGTGTTCACACAAAGTGAGGAAGGAAATCATCTTTACAAATTGAATATATTTAAGCTATATCATGTTCTGAGTCTTAAAATTTCCATTTTCCCGCTTGTTCCAGCTGTTTTTGTTTGATTAATTCCATGTTTCACAAGTCCTTTTCTGTTTCACAGGATATTAATGCACATGCATGTGTGACTGGTAAACCCATCAGCCAGGGTGGGATCCATGGACGTATATCTGCAACTGGTCGTGGTGTCTTCCATGGAATTGAAAATTTCATCAATGAAGCCTCATATATGAGCTTATTAGGAATGACTCCAGGATTTGGAGATAAAACATTTGCTGTTCAGGTAACTTTTTTCCTTGGACTGTAGGAAAAGAAGTAGTACACAGACTTTCAGTAGAGCTGTTTTTAAAACAGGCTGTAGTCCTTAAAAACTGAGTGAGCTTTAAAACTTCCAAGTTAACCTTTAGTCTCAAGCTTTAGAAACATTTTTCAAGCAACATAGTCCTTTATTTTGGACTGTTTTTCATAAACTGAACTTTCAATTGCAATTTGCAGGCACAAAAGCCAAATCTCTGTGATCTTGTAAGCTGCAAATACCAAAATGAATACTGTTAGCAGGAGTTCTTTAAACTAAGGCTTAGCATGCTTTTCAGTGAGTTGTGGCACTAGTTTTACCTACACAAAATTTGTTGCAATGTTTTACAATAAAAAAATTTGAGGAGGAATTGAGGGTTACGTTCTTGTTCCATAATCAATTGGGAAAATAGAAACTAAGACCTTATCCTAAATTTGTAGGGTTGAATGTACATTTTGGTGTTCCTAAGACTTGGGAATTTATGTAGTTACACATTATCATTCCTGAAATTTCAAAGAAAGGAAACTTGTTCAACTTTAAACAGAATGTTAAATGGAGGGTTTGAGGAACTTATTTGTTTTGTTGTTTCCAAAAAGTACTTGTTAGAAATAGCAGAGTAATTGTTAGCTCCAAGTTGTACTGTAGTTTACCTGTGGGTTGGAACAAGCATCTCTGCCCTGCACAGGCCCAGAAACATGCTCATCTCCCTTCTCTTTGGCATTTTCATGACTGGCAGAGGAAAACTAACACACATTTAAGCAAAATTTTGATTGGAAACATAAGAAAAGCAGAATATTCTTGTAGGAAAATGAGCCTAGAGCGTTTCAAAGAGACCTAAGGCATGACAGAATCTTTTATCAAAGTTTGCTTCTGATACATAAGCAAAAATCCCAAGTGTAATTAAAGCTGTGTTATACAGGAATTTATTATTCAGCTTTTTTTCCAGTGTGGAATTGTACCACAAACTTTGAACATTGATCATATGACCTTTTGGTCTGCTATGTGTGTTCTTTTGCTTCCAGAACATCAGCTTTCTGGAAGTAAAGGAACTTAATGGCCTGGAATTAAATCAGTAGTCATACAAAAATCCACTGATCCCTTTAAGAGGGTGCCAGTCATCAAGTAGATACACATTATGTTCCCAGCTTGTACATCATAGTTTTGACACTTTCTTAGTAGCATTACCTCTCCCTTTCTATATTTCCAGTATAAAACACTTGCCACAACTGTACGTTGCTGGCTGCAGTGCATAATTTCTGCAGTGGTATTCAAACAAGAATAGAATGTACGTAGATTTCTTCCATCTTGCCTATACACGTCATCTAATGCCAAGATGTGCCAATAGATGAAGAACTATTTAAAACTGTATAAGCCTTAGCAGTAATCATCATTTTAGCTGGAGGATTAACTACTTTTCCCTTTCTCTTTCCACCTTCAGGGATTTGGTAATGTGGGCTTGCATTCTATGAGATACTTGCATCGCTATGGCGCAAAATGTGTTGCTGTTGGAGAGTTTAATGGTTCCATCTGGAATCCTGATGGGATTGACCCAAAGGAACTAGAAGATTTCAAACTGGTATGAAATTTAGCTAAGCACAAAGAGTTTCATTTTTCTCAGCTTTGCAAGTACATAGAATGAACTGATGACTGTGGACTGGTGTTACGATATTTAAAGCATGCTGTGAACAGTCCTTATGAAATAGCTTAGAAATGTTGATTCTTCTGACTTTTCCTTCTTATCCCCAACAAGAATGTAAATGCAGGTGGTAGCTTTTTTACCCTTTGACCTGACTCTCAAAAAGGTGTCTGTATGTATGCAGGCTAATTACTTTGATTTCATAATTGTTGTTGTTGTTACTATTATTATTATTATTATTATTATTATTATTATTATTATTATTATTATTATTACTATTACTATTGTATTGCCTGTCTTATGCCTAAAGTAGGAAGGATTTCTTAAGGAACCAGAGCAAGGAGGTTCCTGAAGGATTCCTAACTGAGAATAATAAACACATGGTCATTTAAGATGCACAAAGTGTACTTTTGCTGTTTCTTACCTATTGGATGTTTTTGAAAGAATGAAAGCCTGCCTGGCAGTGTGACTTGAATGTGTAGTTTATACTGAAAAATAGATGTGGTTTTTTTATTTCAGTTTCCAAGTGAAGCAGACTTCAGGGGACAGCTCACAGGCACTAAAATACAATCTTCTATTTAAAGTTTCTTAGGTAGTTATTTGATAGTTAGTGTCTTATATAGGGAATATTTGAATTTCTTTATCACCCTCTTTCTCAAAAGAATGAAGATTCTATCACTAAACAAAGGCTAGGGTTGTAGTACTGAATTTTAAAAACCATTTGAATCATATGTGATTCAACTTATCCTGGGTGTAGCAGACTAGTGAGTCATTTCAGTTGTTTGAAAACTATTTTAAGAGCTGAGAGGGACCTTTTTGTCTTTATGCAGAGAGCTGTTATGCTTCAGTCTTGGGAACCTTTTTCCTGAAGTTTTGTAGCTTGCTTTTTATGCGTAAGTAAGGATAGGGAATATATTATGTGCTGTCTCTCTAGTACTGTTGCTTCTCCCTTTTCTCTCCCTGAAAGTCAGAAGGGAAGAAATTCGTATGAGTGCACAACCCACTAAAACCACTGTGGTTTGTTTTCTTCACACAGCAACACGGGACAATCATGGGCTTCCCTAAAGCAAAGCCACTTGAGGGCAGCATTCTGGAAACAGACTGTGACATTCTCATCCCTGCTGCCAGCGAGAAGCAGTTGACCAAGGCCAATGCACACAAGGTTAAAGCAAAAGTAAGTCAAAGAGCTCAAATAGAAATGAAAAATAGAGATGGTCTGTTTAAATATTAATATTCTATAGTCAGCATGAAAAAAACCAAATCTATACCTCTGAGTTACTCTGTGCTGTGATTTCTTTCAGATTATTGCTGAAGGTGCCAATGGGCCTACAACTCCTGAAGCTGACAAAATCTTCTTGGAGAGGAATATCATGGTTATCCCTGTAAGGTTCTATCATGACCTTTGATTTTGTGAAGAGTACCAAGACACTAGTTATTGTAGGCTTTTTTTAAAAGCCATTCATTCTGTAAGTGTTTTTTAATAACTGATATCTAGGAAATGGGTGTCATTGTTGCTGAAGAATGATTATATTTACTGAAGACCTCACTACAACTGTAAATGACCAAGGATAATGATAATTAGCTGACATTAGCTCAGTCAAAAAGTGCACTAAACACAGGAAGAAGGAAGAGTAAATATTCTGGTTGGTTTGTAGACACGGTTTGTCTGGGTGATGTTCTGACAGGACTGTGTACTGCAGAGTGCATATAGTATGTGTAATGATAATTTGAAAGAATAAGACCGATCCAGCTATAATGGCAATTTTTTCACAGAGAAAGGGTGTCCTGATCAAGGGATCTTGCTAGATTGAGTAGCTGATCTTCAGCCTTTACTCACTGAGATGGCCTAAGAATGCTCTAATTTTCTTAAACACTTGTGCTAAAATAGAAGTAGTTGAACTTGCTGTGTTCTAAAGTCAAGTCCTATTTTAAATCAGTAAAAGTAATCCCTGAACTGAAGAAGAGGGTGTTGTCCTGTAAGAGTAAGAACTGGATTGTCTTCTGTACTGCTGTCCAATACATAAGTACTTACGTACTTCTGTACATAATACTGCTTGCTGTTGCAGAACATGATAGCACTGTCTTTGTCACATGGTCACAATTCAAAATATTTATTCTTTCTGTGCAGGATCTTTATCTGAATGCTGGTGGTGTGACAGTATCCTACTTTGAATGGCTGAAAAACTTAAACCACGTCAGTTATGGCCGTTTGACTTTCAAATATGAAAGAGATTCAAACTACCACTTGCTCAGTAAGTGCTCACTTTTGCTTCCATGCACTGTCTAATTAACAGGCTGGACTAGCAAACATCAAATTTGGGAGAAATGAAAACAGAACACTTTTACATTCACCACAATTTCCCCAGAAGTCTGTAATTGCTGCTTATTAAAGAATAGAAAAGGTTTCATAGGTTAACTGACCTGCAGCTCTAGTGACTTAAATGCATACTTTTTTGGTTATCTTTTAAGTCTTTCCTCAGTTTTGTAAAATAGTAAAGTCAAGCCACTTAAGTGAAATATTTACGACTTCTTAATAAATGTCATTTAGCTGTACACTTGCTATTTAGGAAGCATTCAAATGAAGTTCACGTGGGTGCCATTGTCCTGCACATGCAACAATAAAGGATTTCTATAAAGGCAAATAATATAATAGAGACAGGCACTGGAAAAACCTGCTTATGGTTCACAGCTCCACTTATGGTCATTCTGTGCTGTCTACTTTCTGGGAAACAATTAACAGCAATTATGTGAAGAGAGGAAGCTCAGTGGAGAAGAACTGGAGGATGTTGCTCCATTTTAAACAGTACTCTGTAGAAAACATGAGAATCTTGTGACACTGTACACCTATACGGTTTTTAATATGACCCTTTATCATAAATCATATATTGTAAGGTGTTTCTAAAGTAGTGGAGAGTTATGGCAAGTCTCATTTAAATCCCTTTCTTAACTTCAAGATTATGTAGTCTCAAATCCTCTTTCTTGCTGTTCAGGAATTTCAGAATTTCAAGAACTAAGATGAAATAAATATCAATGAGAATACCAAAGCACTGCTCATGTAAGGAAAAAAAATTCTAAAATTTCACATTTGTCAGTTACCTTGCATCTACTTTTTTTTTTTCCCTCTTTCTAGTGTCTGTCCAGGAAAGCTTGGAAAGAAAATTTGGGAAACATGGGGGAACTATTCCAGTTGTGCCTACAGCAGAATTTCAAGATAGGATATCCGTAAGTAGTTGCTGCTGTTTTTTTTTTTTTTTTTTACTGTTAGGGGTACTGTACTCTGATATAACTGAAATCTAAATTTTACCATTGTAGCTATCATGGAGCACTTTTCCCCAAGCAAAACATTAGTACATAATTAGCCTGATGGCCAAACAAAGAAAGCAAGCGAATGATCTGAACTGCTTTGGAATATTGGAAATAAGCTATTTTTGATTTCTTTTACTTCAGCCCATGCAAAATACTTCCAATATAGTAAAAAAGCTACAGTTTTAATGCAGATGCTTTTTGTATTTTGGAGCTCTTCTTGATATAGTTTGCCTGGTTTTCCAAAAAACTTTGAAGAAGATATCATGCCACAGACAGTTTGATGTTTCTGTGACTCTAGAATTAAACGTCTGGGTGAAAAACTGTAGCTTGTTCCTTTAAGAGTGAAGTGACAAACAAGGAATTGTCAGGTGAAATTAATTGTTTTCTCTTGTGTAGCAATATATGGTGGGGAAATATCCCTGTGAAATGGGTTGTGGGCTCATCCATTTGCATTTAAAAGGAAGGTTTGGAGAAAATGACAAAGTACAAGCCTAGAAATCCATAGCAATCAATAAGCAAATCCAGCATTAGAAAATGCTCTGAAGGTATAAGGCTGATTAATGATACCACCATATGCATACAGAGTGTGCTGCCTTCTGAATACTGTGTGCAGGTTAGGTCTCTGCATCTTCAAACGTTGAAAGTGTGGAGAAAGTTCAGAGCAAGATGACAAGGGTAGATAAAAGTACAGGAGCTTCTCCAACATGGAACAATGAACAAACCCAGGTCCTGAGGTGGAGACAGTGATCTGTAGAATGAGGGATGTGGAAGGAGGTGGGTAAGGATAGATTGTTCACTGCAGGGAATGGTGGAAGAGAGTGAGAAGTGTTCTAACAAAACCAGCACAGTGAGGTGTACAATGAAGAATAAAAGGATGGTTCCTAGCACAGCAGACAGTTCAGGAGTGCAGTGCTCTTCCAGGGGATACATGGAAATACATGGAAACCAGAAGCATTAGTTGGTTTGGTTTTTAAACTCTAACGTAGGAGGAGATAGGACAAATGAGGGGGGAAAAGTCCAGCAAGTTGTGAAAAACATTAAGCCATGCTTCCTCAGGAAAAAATCAGGGGAAGTGCATATAAACTTGGACTACAGCCAGATGATAGCAATAGACTTTATTTAGCCTGATCCAGAATGGTGCATTTTATACATGTTAGGCTATATGAGCAGCATGTGTGATGGGTTCTGTGACTTAAAACAAATGCTGGATCTCTTAAACACAAGCCATAGAAACTGGCCTAGTACTTCCTACTTCCAGCCCAAATTGGTATTTGAGGGAAAGCAAGTATTTTGTGGAACCAGATGTCAAATTATTAGTAAATTACAGCAATCAGGATGATGGAACATTGAACCTGTAATGAGTCATCCTAATTCTTCAACTGCTTATTGTTCTGTGTATTTAAATTTTAATGAAAATACAGTTGTGGAGTTGCTAAGGGCTAATATGATGTGGAGTATATGAATTTGGGATCTATGCCCTTACTAAAACCTGTCTGTATTCAAAACAATTGCAGTAGGTTGTTGACTGTTGGAAACTTTTTTCTTTAATATTTACTGTGTGGTCTGAAGGCTGAAAACAGTAATTGCTAGATCAGTAGATAATGGTAGCATCATGCATCTAGAAGCTAGGCCCATAAAAGTCTTCAGTGCTTACATCTGAGGTTTTAGAATTGAATTGATCATAGCTAGCTCTTCAAGTAACACAGTAAAGGCTATTTAGATTCTTCACCCATCATTAGAAGAGAATGGGTGAGCAAGCTTCAGTAATTATGGGAACCCAACATCTCATTGTCCCCAGCACACAATGAGGACCTTTTTGTGTCTTGGATTAAACCTTGATTTTATTCTTTGTTGTTGCAGGGTGCATCTGAGAAAGACATTGTGCATTCTGGGTTGGCTTACACGATGGAACGTTCTGCAAGGGTAAATATTGCACAACTGTATATAGTTACATGAAAGAAAACTCCCGTGACTTTGGGACAGTTTTTGAATGGTATGAAGAATTTCTGCTCTGTGCCATCATGACCAGCTTTAACTGGGTACAGTAAACATTAGTGAGTATTCTGGTAGAAGCTGTAGTAAGTAGAAACTTTTTTAGTTGTCCTCTTGTACCTGGCTAATCTGGGACATATGTAAGAGTACTTTACTTCATCATTAGCAGTTTTAGATTAAATCCTCTATGCTGTATGTTTAATTAATGGGACTTGAAACATCTCATCTCTCCCTTTCAGAGTAAGACTTGAAAATGGGTAATATAGTGACCTGGGAAAGATATTCTTCCCATTCAGCTCTCAGCTGTAAGGAGAATCAAGAAATTTCAGAGTTGGTCCACAAAGGCTCTGATACCAATCTAGCAGCTCCTTTTACTCCTTGCTTGGATCCTATAAGCAAAATTGTTGAGCTTCTATGGAGAAACTTGCAGAAACTACATGTAACCTTTTCTGTTTCAGCAAATCATGCGTACTGCCATGACATACAACCTGGGCCTGGACCTGAGAACAGCTGCCTACGTCAATGCAATTGAGAAAGTCTTCAAAGTGTACAATGAGGCTGGTTTGACCTTTACATAAACAGGCCATGACTGCTCCTTGTTGTATCCCACCCCTCGCTGTTAATGTACCCTCTTCTTGAGAAAGCTTATCACAAGTTTACATGTAACCACAAAATTTTCTTTTCTTCTGACATTATAGTGGATTCTATTCTCAATTAGTTTCAGTTCCAAACTAGTCTTTTTTACAATAAAAATCCATGGATTAGGAAATTGTATACAAGTATGTATCTGAAGATAACAGTTCATCTGCACTTGTGGGGGCCATTCTGGGTGTTTCACCTACAAAACAAAATGGTACATTTTATGTATGAAAGAGTGGTCTTGCCACCTGAGCCACTTCTCAGACTTCAGATCAGATACTGTACTATATGAGCACTTAGCTCATTATTACTTCATGCACTTTTGTTTAATGACATAATTTTGGCTTCAGCACTTTCAGTAAGGCCTTGTATGATCAATGCTGTGGCATTGTCAAAGGAAGAATGGGCCTCCAGCAGGGATTAACTTTGATAGGAGTCTAGTTTTTATTTGTAGTAAAGCTTCAGGCCTGATTCTGTTAAGGCAATATTTCTTTAAGTGTGCTACTGTTACAGGACTGCCTTTCCTTGCTTGTTCAAGCTAGTTTGACTATCATCATGACGTTTGTAGCGCTGACAGACTAATATTTTTATAAGCTGAAACTATTGAGCAACTCTAGTTATGTTTTTAATCAAGTATCTACATGACTATTCTGACTATAGGTTGTTTCCTTTTTTTAAGAAAGGGATATTCTGAATTTGGTAAGCAATCATACTTAGGTTTTTTAAAATTCTTTTTCAGTTCTTTCCTTTCAGAGGCTTTCTGAAAATTAGATACTGCCTCAGTGAACAACTTGAGTGAAACTGAACCCAGAAATCATTGGCCAAACCACAGAGGAGCTAGAATGCTGCTATAAACTTAATTCAGTGTCTTAACACACATAGCCTTTTTTTTTTCCATCAGGAGGTCTTGAAAGTTTTGAACACAAAGTACAACAAAATGGACCTCAACAAAATATTGGATCAAGCACAGTTTTTGAAGTGTAAGGCTTTTGTCCCTTGGAGTCCCCTTGAAGTGCCAGATGTTATTTATGTAATGAATATGAATGGTTTTTTTTAAAAAGACAATTAGTCCCTCCCAGAAACTCATGCTTTTTCCTAACTACTTTGTAACTGCATGACATAACCTGGAGAGAGAGCAGTTATTAAAAAAAAGTTGACCTTTCCAAACCTACTATGCTGGTGTATTACTGTTTTCTATTTCATACAATAGCTTTCTGTAGCTACAGTCTGCAACTTTTCACAGCACACATGTCCATTCATTACCTGACCACTACTAAGATACTATCCCTGAATTATCTTAAGGGGCTAACTAATACAGATCTTTGTCTCTTGAACTTGCCTGTCAGCAAGATTTTGAAGTATTTGATATATTTAGTAAATATATTTACAAATTATATTTTCTATATTTAGTAAATCTTTTCAGGTCTTTTCAGCTTGTCCTCTGAAATTTGTGTGAAGAAATATTTAATTTAGTAGTTAGCATGGAGCAATAAACCATGTGAGGCATTTAATTAGTGGCTTACTCCATCCTATATGGTGGCATCTAGGGTTGTAAAGTACTACAGATCAAATAAATGCAGCATATATATATATATATATGTATGTATATATACATACACATACTATTTTAAAAAAACATGAACCCTTTGAGCTTGAGAATTATTGTGATCAAGGTATGGGTCTCTAAACACAAGATCTGTATCCTGGATCATATTCCTCAGTGCCATTTTTACATACACCATTATAAAGTGTAAAACAGAATTATGATTTTAACAGTTCAGCACTGACAAATTGTGACCAAAACGTGGAGGCTAAAATCTTACAAATAAACAGTTTTATTATAAAGAATAGAAATAATCTTAAAAGTAGTGTTGCATTATCTGGCAGCAAATTAATTTAAAGCAAAATTCTTACTGTTGTTCTCCCTCCTCTGTTTAATTTCCTCTATAGCTGGTAAAGCAGCCCTAGTTTGGCTGGGCAAACTTGAAAAATGGGACCTTCCCAGTGCTGGAGCATACAGAAAGCTGGCATAGATAACTAACTGGGATATCTTCTACCTCCTACCAACTTGGAAGGGAAAAAAAGCCAAAGCCTGCAGGAGGCCTGTAATTGCCCGGTTCATTAGCATCCTCTGTTCTTGTGTACACACACATTAACACTCCTTTTCTCGGGATATATTGAAAAAAAAGCAGACCTACCACCTGGCATGATTTTAGTAAACCCAGAGATGAGCTCTTAATGTTCCCTGGATCTCTACTCAGCGGCTTGATTGCAGTACTTACTGACCTCTTGTTAAACAGAGCCAGTGTTGGGGACACTGCAAGCATATCCAAGCATATCCAAGGGTGGGTGTGACAACAATTTCAGGTACTTCCAGTCAAAGAGTTGGGATTCTTGAGGAGACAAATGCTTGGAGGCTGACTTTAAGAGCATGTCAGCTAATTTGCCCTTTGTAGCTCAACACAAGAACCAAATCCTTATCAGCGGTCCCAGACTTCTTGTGAAAGCCTGCTCTGAAATAATCTCACACCAGTTCTGAGCGTTGTTGACCTCATTCCTAATGTGATCACGAAGTTAAAGAAAAAAAAATAGTTGCATGTTCCTTCTCCACATCCACATTTTGTGCAAGTACCTCTCAACACCCAGCAGCAACAGAGAGAAGAAAGTAGCAGTGTTGTACAGCTTGTATGAGTTGATGTGATTTTAGAGGTTTGGGTACAAAGCATCTCTAGCCTTTTCCCAGCCCAAGCTACAATTGAAGAAAGCAATCACTCTCTGGGATGCATGTTATAAATACTGGGGGTTTTTTACTAAAACTGTAACTTCAGTTAGGTGTTGGACTCTCCTTACATATAATGTACACACACAAGTCTTATCTGCTAGCTAATAACCTTATCGCTGCTTGTATTCACTTATATGCCACTAGACATGTAGTAAGAAACTTGCTGTACTGTTTGGCAGGGAGCCGGTCAGGACCTGAAGTTAGATCTGAACGCAGATTTGTAACTGCTCTGAACCACACCTACTACACAGAGCAAAGCACATCCTTACCGGCTGTTTGTAAGCTCTCATTCAGCACTTAATGTTGCTTAGGTACCTAGTTTGTGTTGAGTAGCAGCTCAGCAAGTACTCTAAAGCTGCAAGTGATTCACATAAGGATGACAACCACAGTGTTCAGCTCACATGCCACCTGCAAATTACTAAATGCAAAATATTTCTATTATACAGAAGAGCAAGCAGAATGGTATTTTTTTTTTATCCAAGCAAGGAACTCAGTACTACACCTCTTTTCCATTGATGGCAACTGTCACCGTCAGGAAGAAGTGTCAAAACAATGGAAATTCTTGCTGTGATTTCAAGATGCTGGATAAGTCACCTCCAAATTATTCTGTTACTAATTGAGAAGTCTAGTATCAGACTCTTAAGATCTCATTCTAAATTCATATGCACACAGAATGTTCCTGGCTTTTGAAGGTTTTTTTCTGCTTGTTGATGAATTACTCAAAATGAGCTGGTTCTGATTCAGCTGCTGTCCCTGTGTGGGTTTAATGGGAGCCCTGCAGACGTGGTCAGTGTGGCTGCAGTACCCGTGGTGCCTGTGCCAAAGCTGCTGGAGTGGCCCCAGTGACTCAGCTCAGCACAAAGCAGGTGCTGCAGCCAAGTGCTCTGATGGCAGCAGTGCTACCTCTGCTGCTGGCATTGGCTCTTAGTGTCACAGTGCTGCTCTACAGTGGTCACATACACCTCCAACACATTTGAGCCTTCTTCAACACAGGAGCTAACTGTGATATTACCAATAAGATCAGAAGAACAGTCAGAGAGGCACAGAGGTTCTTACCTTGTCTGGAGAGGGCTGTTGGGTGCACAGTTTATGAGACTTGCGTACACACAGTCAGGATTTAGGCTCAGTGAGAAAATGGGAGACTAGCTGTCAAGTACTTGGCTTTACAGGCTGCCCACCACCCAAACAAACAAACAAACAAACAAAAAAACCTCTTTGCATTCGTAGCATAGCAGAGCTCTAGCTGCCTCCTCTGTGCAGTAATCCAGTCTTTTTAGACCAGTGATTATAGATGTGTTTTTATATGTGTAACCAAAGGAATACATGCAAGCCAGGCAGAGCGTAAGTATTGTCTTTATTTAAGAGTATATGTAGTATAAACTTGTTTACAAAAATTTCAGTGGTGATACATGTGATATATTTTCATCTTCATTGTCCAAAGCTTTTGCCCCATGAAGTTGCTTGGTTTGCTACATTTTTTACAGCTTTTTCACCAGTTTCAGCAACTTTGTAGACTTCATCAAGTGCTTTTAAAAGAGAAAAACAAAGATAACTCTAGCATCATTGCAAAAGCTTCCCGTTTCCCACCAGGTGTGGAACAAGGAGCAAGGCAGTGCTGGGTGCCCTGTCTGGGATTTCACTGTTGTGACATTTTGAAATAAACACAAACATTACCATACCTTTCTGACCAGCACTCTTAGCCTGCTCCGCTGCTTGCTGCACAGTCTGGTTCACTGTGTCAACTGCAGTTAGGAGAAAAAAAAAAAAGTCAATTAAGCAGTCTTTACCCTTCCCCTAATTTCACCAGTCACATTTTCAAAGGGTTCCCTAAATGTTTCAGGGCTGGAAGATGAATAATTATTCTGTAAGGATGGGCATCCTGATCTAGTAGTAGAGGTGCTATTAGAACTCTGGTTGTAGTTCCCCACAGTAGCCATATATCTTGGTATAGATGAAGATCATGGATGTTAATGTGGGGTACCTAGACTGTCAAGAAACAAACCCTAGTAGATAATTAGGTGCAATGAAACCTTCTTTTTACTTAGCCTGGCTGGGATCTGCTGAGAGCAGTTTGATTGGTAACGATTCTTTTGCCAGCTGCATAAACTGGTGCTCACTCTGAACTGGCATGCTGTATGAGCAGCACATCAAAAATTAATAGTGATTAGTCTAATACTTTCTCTTGTATCTAAAGAAAATGTATTCTGTAAGACACCAGAGTAGTTTTCAAGATATGGAAAAGTTCAATAGAAGAGACATACTGAAAAATGAAGATCAAGAGAAGATATTGTCTTAAAGGCCTGCAGCCTAGAAAATAGTGGTAAATATTCGAATGATCAGCTTCCAACAGCTATGATCAGGGAAGTTTTGCTTGCAAGAGTCAGAAGTGTGGGGAAATGGCCTTGCATTGGACCTTTATTTATTACCCCTGGCTCCAAGTACTGCTTTTTAAAAAACACCATAGATGTGCTCTGCACAACAGATACTCAGGGGGTGGGTGACTGAGCAAGACAGTGGAAATGCAAATGGCAGGAGGAAGAAATGCGGAGGTGAGGAAAGACATTTAAGTGGACTGGGAGTGTCTAAAACTTCAAAGGTCTCCAGGCTTGCATTGAATGTCTCTTCAACAGTTTTTTTTTTGTTTGGTTTTTTGTTTTTTTTTTTAGTGTCTTGTAAAAACCAGTAGCCTATTTCACCCTGAGCTTGTAGGACAAGCTTAAAAGACACGCTAATTATCATTACATGCCATCTTTTGCTGCAGTTTCCTAATGTGAGTGATGTTCACTGCTCATAAGGTGCAACTGAGGAAAATGCTTTCCCATAGCAGTCTTGTGTCATAGCCAAGTTTGTGACTCCTTTCAGGACCCATGAGATAGGTGCTAATTTTAGGTACTTGCAAAGCCCAGTTGGGCCACTCTGTACTTGGCAATGGCCCATGCGACTCTGCCTTTGGGGCACGTGCAGGCACAACAGAAGTAGTTCAGAAACAAAGTAATTAATAGTTGCAAACCCACCAGTTAGGCAGTCATATTTTTACTTGAAATCTGGCATTAATCCCCCTTTATTTTCATTTAATTGAGGGTTTAGAGGGTACCTCTAGAATCCTTCCAGTCAGTACAGTACTAACAGTGGTGTGATGAGTGCAGCATCATGTGCTGTGTATTTACTGCCTGGCATCAAAGTATGTGCAGATTGCACGGAAGTGGCCGAAGTCAGGCCTGTGCATGGGATCCCCCCCTCTGTTGTTTCAGAATCCAACTCCAGCTGGAAGAGCCATGCTGTAGTGCAGGACTTGCTGGGAAGATGTAGGCAGGGTTTAGGTAAAGGCCTTCAGACAGATGATATCCAAAGAGCTGTTTCAGCTTTGAGTGCTTGGGACAGAGGGGGAAGGACTGCAGCTACTATTTATAAACTTTGGTCTTAGAATTTGTTGACTCCTAAACATTTAGTTCCATCAGCTGATTGAGATTAGTACTCAGCTCCTCTGAAGATGACAAATGTCCCTTCTGAACATCCATATTGTCTTCCACCATAGGAAATAGTAGATATTTCCCCAGTGTTAAAGAAGTTAGGAACATCAAAAAACTGCCACAAATGCTATGTACTTCTAGGACTATTCTGTGGAAAAATCAGAAAAAAATCTTCATTTGAACAATTGATGGTTCCCTTCCAATTGCCCACATCCTGGTGTTTTCTTTCACACTTCAATATAAAAATAGCTGAATTAATAAGAAATCCAAATTCTTTGAAAAATAAGGTGGCTGTGGGATTGTTCATCTTCCTAGCAAAATGAACCAAGTCATGGTAAATAAGTAGCAGGCTTCCCATTTGCTTCATTGGGCACATAGCCCACAAGTAATATTCCTACAGCATTTAAAGTCACAGACAAAATAACTGGTTTCAAGAGTTTATCTGAATGTCATGTAAAGAAACATGAAAGTTTCCAGTGCTCACATACTAAGCACAAACACTTCAGGAATCTCAGCAGTGCAGGTCTCCATGTTAAAGCTCCACTAACGATGGTTATTTAATTTTGGGGCCAGTTCAGCAAAACTCAGGACTGAACTTGGCTCGTGCCCTGAGCCCCTGCAGTTGCACTTGTGCTCTGGGTGGGATGTGTGACTGCAGTGCTGGCAGGGCTGGAGCACTGACATCAGGGCACTGAACTGCACCTCTCTGGGCAGCACCGAGCGGATCAGAGCCCTCAGAGCTGATATACTGCACTGCTGTAGAGCTCGTATTTGTCATGCCTGGTCATATTAGGAAGCAAAGCCCTAAAGAAGCAGCCTCGCCTCCGCTCTCAGCTTCCTGCTGTCCTGTCATCGGTGCATCATATAGGCACCCACGCACTATGAGCCAGAACAGGAAAAGTTGTTGGAAACCCAGTAGTTAATATCAAACCTTCACTTACTATAGTGTTAGAGGGCTTCGGGATTCCAGAATGTGCTCACCCCCCCCCTTGAGGGCAGCACTGATAGAGTTCATGCCCTAGGGGCAGATTTGCTCCCAGCAGCAGGGGCGGGAGCAGGGCAAATACTTTAACACCCAAGGCACGCTCCAGAGGAGGGGAAGCAGCAATTTGTATTTACCTGCCACATGTGCAGCACTTTCAGCTTGTTGCACAGCTTCCTCAGCAAGCTTCTTCCCAATCCCGAACATGGCTGTGCTCAATCCTCTCTCCCCGGATGAGATGGGCGAGTGAATCCCTAAGTTCGGTTCTGTTACACTGTTTGGCAAAGTGCAGCTTTTTATAGACAAAGCAGGACTCCTCCCAGTAGTTAGAGGGCAAATGCAAACTGGAACAGGGAAAAGTCATGAGCCCTTGTTGGGTGATTAATATACCAGGCATAAAAGAGTGAAGAGACATTAATGTTTGTTACGATTTCCTCCCCGGAGAGAGGGCGTGGGTTCATTGGCAGAAGTTTTCCATAGCCCAGGAATGAAAGCTTTGTTTTTCCATATCGGGGAGTTGGTAAACAGTGTGCATACCACAGCTGTCCTGACCAAAGGCTCTGGTGCCGCAGGGGGATATGCAGGCTGGCACGGCCCATCATGAACCGGGCAGAGAAATATTGCATTGAGAAACGCTTCTGAAGAATTACTTAAATCAACTCTGTCATTTCAAAACCTTACATAGAAAAGTATCCAGTTTCAGATGATTCTTGCCCACGTTCTTTTGATCCCCAGTGGGACTTAAAATTCACTGCTATAAAAAGAAATGGGAGGCACTAACCCTGCTTTCTAAAGTGTCTGATTAAATCTTTACTGTGTTAGAGAAGGCTCATAATTTTGTGGTGTGTCATAATGAATATTTTAATCTCTTATTTCCAAGGTCTGGCTCAGGAGACTAGGTTTGTGTCCTTCCCCACTGTCCCCACAGCAAACACTTTGCAGGATCAGCACAGCCTCCAGAGTCTCAGGCATCAGCTGGTATATGGTTCAGGTGGGTTCACTCCAGCTGCCAAAAAGCTGAGCTGCCCAGCCTTGTCCCTCCAGCTGTAGCCAATGGGATGGGATGTGCAGGATGCAGACTGCATCCTACAGCACCCTAGTTCCTCTCATAGGGCACCTTTATGTTGTCCAGTCACACAGGAGCTGACCTCACCCCAACACACTAAGCTTACTTTCTTCTGGGATCACCAGCTTTCTGGCAGAACTCCTGTTGTGCCCTTTCACATATGACAGAGGGTTTCACTCTGTTGATCAAACAATTATTGCTGAAAACAGGGTGAAAATGCACAGTCTACCTCAGAACAAGGGTTTATTTATCAAACTGTTCTTTAACCTACAGCTGCCACCACAGCAGGCTCTAGGAAGTCTTCTCTTGATGTCAGACATGGCACTTCATGAAAGACAGTTCCTCTGCAATGTCCCTTTCCAGCATTACAGTAAAAGCTCTGCTTTCTTCCCACCACTGCAGATTTTTTTACAGACCACAAAGTCCTACTTTATATCAATTAAACAGCATATAGAGTTACTGAGGGTAGAGAGGGGGTTCCCTTCCTCATTTTATCTTCTGACAGCAGGGAAAGGATTATTCACCATATCTGAAAGCAAATTCTACCAGAATATGTTCACAAAAACACAGAAGGAAAGTAACAATATTGGTTTTAAACTGACATCAAGTCGAGGGTTGTTGACAAAGTTCAAAACAGACCTGCAATGCAGGAAAAAAGAAAACAAACCCAGAAATATTTCAGATAACTCAGACCAGCATCTGACCAGTGGAAACTCTTTGCACAGCAGCCAAGAAATAAAATATACACATTGTTCCCTGTGACATCCTCAACTACCCACAGCCAGCCTTGTTCACAGGAAATTGCAATTTCCTAGTCCTGTTCTGCTGCTGCTCCTGTTACTGAAAGCAGAGAGATGTGTGAAGACAGCAAGACTCAGAGTCAGCAACAGGTTTGCATATTTGCCGAGGTGTGTTTACATTATCACTGGAAATACCCCTCCGCATCCTATCCTAATTCCAACGTGAAGAATGGTTCCCACTCTCACGCACTCCAGTACCACAAATACAGCTTTTTTTTTGGAAAGCCACATTAGCTCATGAGCAACTTCCATGAGTGTAGCCTGATATAGCATCAGCGCTGACTTCCCAGTGAGCATCAGTGCAGAAATAAAATTACAGAACCAACCCTAATTACATTCAACCGATGCACTGCAGGTACATATTGAATTGTAACACGGGAGAGGAGAGAGTACGTGCCATCACAAGGTGATGTTTGCCTCACAGAGTGAAAACACACAGCATTAAAATACCCCCCACTTTTCAAATACAAAAAGGACCCGTTTTCTCTCACTACATATAGACCAAAGCCATGGAAAACCAATGAGGAGATCAGTTCCCTGCAAGCACCAGGCCTGTGATCACGCATGATTTAGACTGACATTAGGCTGTGCTCAGTGTCACGGTTTCTGCCATCCATCAGCACGTCTGGGTGACTGCGTTCCCCGATTCCACAGCTCCTGGAATGGAGCCCCCTCACCACAGCCGCTCCTTCTGCTCTGCCGGGCCTCTCACCCTCCCCAGCCCAGGGTCAGGCCCGAGGAGCTCCGCTCGCTCCTGTGCGGGGGCTGCCGAGAGCGGGCCTGGCTCTGCCGCCCCGCAGGGCTCGTCCTCTGGGCAGCCCGGCCCGGCCCGGCCCGGCCCGGCCCGGCCCGGCCCCGGCCTTGCTGTGCCGGCAGCGCCAGGGCCGAGCCGAACGTGGGGGTTGGAGCTGCTGAGGCACAAACACAAACTCAAACAAACACAAACACAAACACTGCCCGAGCTCAGCCAGCCGCCAGCATGGGCAGACACACCGAGATGCGGAGCAGAGACGAAGCCCCGCACCTTCACCACGGACACGGGCTGCAGGGCGCTGATCCGCCAGGCTCAGCTGCAGCACCCACAGCACCAACACCAACACCCACAGCACCAACACTCACCTACAGCACCAACACCAACAACCACAGCACCAACACCCACAGCACCAACACCAACACCCACAGCACCAACACTCACCTACAGCACCAACACCAACACCAACAGCACCAACACCCACAGCACCAACACCAACACCCACAGCATCAACAAACACCCACAGTACCAACACCAACAACCACAGCACCAACACCCACAGCACCAACACCAACAGCACCAACACCAACACTCACAGCACCAACACCCACAGCACCAACACCAACAGCACCAACACCCACAGCACCAACACCCACAGCACCAACACCAACAGCACCAACACCCACAGCACCAACACTCACCTACAGCACCAACACCAACAACCACAGCACCAACACTCACCTACAGCACCAACACCAACAACCGCAGCACCAACACCCACAGCACCAACACCCACAGCACCAACACCAACACCCACAGCACCAACACCAACAGCACCAACACCCACAGCACCAACACCAACACCAACAGCACCAACACCCACAGCACCAACACCAACACCCACAGCACCAACACCAACAGCACCAACACCCACAGCACCAACACCAACACCCACAGCACCAACACCAACAGCACCAACACCAACACCCACAGCACCAACACCAACACCAACAGCACCAACACCCACAGCACCAACACCAACACCCACAGCACCAACACCAACAGCACCAACACCCACAGCACCAACACCAACACCCACAGCACCAACACCAACAGCACCAACACCAACACCCACAGCACCAACCAACACCCACAGTACCAACACCAACAACCACAGCACCAACACCCACAGCACCAACACCCACAGCACCAACACCAACACCCACAGCACCAACACCAACACCCACAGCACCAACACCAACAGCACCAACACCAACACCCACAGCACCAACACCAACAATCACAGCACCAACACCCACAGCACCAACACCAACACCCACAGCACCAACACCAACAATCACAGCACCAACACCCACAGCACCAACACCAACACTCACAGCACCAACACCCACAGCACCAACACCAACAGCACCAACACCCACAGCACCAACACCCACAGCACCAACACCAACAGCACCAACACCCACAGCACCAACACTCACCTACAGCACCAACACCAACAACCACAGCACCAACACTCACCTACAGCACCAACACCAACAACCGCAGCACCAACACCCACAGCACCAACACCCACAGCACCAACACCAACACCCACAGCACCAACACCAACAGCACCAACACCCACAGCACCAACACCAACACCAACAGCACCAACACCCACAGCACCAACACCAACACCCACAGCACCAACACCAACAGCACCAACACCCACAGCACCAACACCAACACCCACAGCACCAACACCAACAGCACCAACACCAACACCCACAGCACCAACACCAACACCAACAGCACCAACACCCACAGCACCAACACCAACACCCACAGCACCAACACCAACAACACCAACACCCACAGCACCAACACCAACACCCACAGCACCAACACCAACAGCACCAACACCAACACCCACAGCACCAACCAACACCCACAGTACCAACACCAACAACCACAGCACCAACACCCACAGCACCAACACCCACAGCACCAACACCAACACCCACAGCACCAACACCAACACCCACAGCACCAACACCAACAGCACCAACACCAACACCCACAGCACCAACACCAACAATCACAGCACCAACACCCACAGCACCAACACCAACACCCACAGCACCAACACCAACAATCACAGCACCAACACCCACAGCACCAACACCAACACCCACAGCACCAACACTCACCCACCCTCCCAGCCACCAACACCCACAGCACCAACACCAACAATCACAGCACCAACACCCACAGCACCAACACCAACACCCACAGCACCAACACTCACCCACCCTCCCAGCCACCACCACCTCACATACCTGGGCCCTACCTGCCCACCTGTGTCTGCAGCCAGCAACTCCTCTGGGAATCCTCTCACAGCCCCTTTAAAGCCTCCCCAGCCTACACCCAGCCCAGCGAGACAGCCCCAGCCCAGGGGCAGCAGGTTTTGGGGAAAGACCCTTTTTGCTAAACTTTGTGGGGATTTGAGTGAAGGGTCTGTGTGATTGGTGGGAAATAAACTTCAAAAAATAAAAGCACAGAAAGTCAACTTGTCCTGTGGGCAGGAAAACCCCCCACTGCTGCCATAGGCCCTGGGGGCAGACAGTGCTGACAGCCCCAAAAGGGAGTCAGTTAATGGACATTGTTCATAACTAGAGACTTCAAGGAGTGGCTGGGATATCTTCTCCAATTTTGCTAATCCAGCAGTCATGGTTACCTGGGAGATGGTGCCAAGAGGGGCCCAGTTTGCCATGTGTCCTATGGCTGCCCTCTGCTGCTGGTCCCTTCTGGAGAGGAGAGAAGCTGAGTGGGGCTGAGTGGGGCCACAGTAAAATCCAGGCAGAGCATGCAGCCTGCCCAGCAGCTCCAACTCTGGGACAACCCCAGGGGCATGTGGGCAACAGCATCCAACACACCAACAGTTTATTAATCTCCAGATTACTTGATTTTACTTTGCCATATGTGACAGGAAACTACAGCTGCAAAGAGGTATCAGAGAACTTGGATTCTTGATAACCTTTAGACACAGTATTCACCTGAGAGGAGGACAAAAATCTGGTAAAAATCTGGTAAAAATCTATGCCTCCCTCCCATGTCCCTGGCCTGTTGAGCTGTGAAGAGGATAAGAGGATATGGGGAGGATTGCCCCTCGGCCACCCTGGGAAGGTCTCTGGGGCATTGGAATGGGGCATGGAGCAGAGGTGCTCAGGCTGGGCAGCCCAGCCAGGCTGAAACATGAATCCCCTTTGCTCAGCATTTCATAGCTCAGGCAGCTGCAGCCACACCCAGCACCAAGTATATGGAAGAACTCTGATGTTAGGTAACTTCACATGTCTGGGGCTGATGACACAGGAGCTTCTAGGAGCTCCAGAACATCTGGAGGCTTCAGTTGGGATGGGAAGATGCACTCCTGGATTGGGTCATGGGTCCCTGTGTGATGCATGAGTGAGAGAAAGCCCCAAATGCTTCCAGACCAAAGAGCACTGTGACTAAGGCAGGGACCTTACTTGTGGAGCAAAGTGCTTAAGTTTAGGCCTGGAAACACTTAGCAAGTGAGTCAGACTCACGGGTGCCCATGGCACAGCGTGCACCTTCAGGACAAAAGAGATATAAATACTCCGATCAGGCTCCTGAAGCAACAAGGGCATCCCTGCACTGGGGACCAGGGACTCAGCAATGCCTCTGAGTGCTCCCTGGCTGGATGGATAAAGGATTTCTCCTCTCTCAACTCAGTGGGTGACCTCCAGCAGTCCCTCCAGCCAGGCTGTCCAGTCCCTACCCTGCCAGCCAACTGGGCAACAGCAGCCAGTTGCTGCTGCCAGCACTGGGCCAGAGAAGGGGGAGCTGACAACTGTGTAGTTATACTGAAGACAACTGGAATAAAGGAATATAAAACTGTACACCAGGAGTCAGGACTGCATTCCCCATGAACAAAGCAGTGTCTGTCATATAAGGGGATAACAGGTTTTACTGGTGAAAATACCTGCAAGTGTACAGTTTTTTTGGTAATATTAAAATTTATTTGCAGGCAACAAAAAAAAAGGTGCAATGGAGAGTGGTGCATGGGTCACAATCACACACAAATACAGCATTGGTGTTTGAAATGCTGAGCCTAAAGAGCTGTTTCCAAAGATTTCACCATCAGGGAGGTAACCATGAAAAGTACTAAATAATAAAGTACTATTGGGGGTTGCCCAGTAACTGAGAGTGCAATAGTCTAATGCTTTTCTGTGAACTTGTACTTGAGTAAATATTTAGGCTTTTAAAGCTTTAAATGACAGGAGCCATTTCAAGGGACGCTGTGCAAAGCCCTGGACTACATTTACTCACAGATGATCTATTACTTATAAGGGGTGCTAAAGGATTTACTGTCCATGCAGTCCTTGTGCAGATTGCAGACAAGGATGGTCTCTGGGTTCAGCAATGAGCCAGTCTCTCCTTGGACCAAATTCACAAAGACTGGCTGCCAAAAAGCCCTGGACAACTGCAGTGCTTGGTCAAGAGGTGCAATACTCTGATACCTCAAACAGGCCTGGACTGCCCTGTTTCATTGCAGCCAGATGGTTTTGGTCATGTTTTGGGTTTCTTTTGTAAGACACAAATTAAATTGTTACTGAAACAGGCTGGTAAGGCTTCAAAGCAAGGGGGGGGGGGGGGGGGGAGGGGAAGGAAAAAAAAAGAAAGGAAATATTGCCTAGCAATGAGAAACAGCCAGAGGCAGAGGTAAGAGCACTTACTGTGAATAAGTGGGTATTAGTGCCTTCTGTTGACAGAGGCAGCACTAAGAGGGCATCCTGTCCAGCTGCACAGCCTCTGATTGCCAAGCAAGCAGCAATCTCAAATAAATATTTCCATCTCCTAGGCAAGAAGATTGTCCCCTTGCCTGTGTGGCAATGGCTCCATCCCTGCACAGGCTATGGGTGGCTGGGGCTGCCTTGGAGCACCCACATGAACTGCACACGAACTGCACATGAAGCACACATGAACTGCACAGAATCTGCAACTGGAACGAGAGCACAGCTCCTGCAGGGATCTCTCACACCTCTGCTGCCACTCGGCTACAGCAGCAATGCCCCGGGCGAGCACTGGGGTGAAGACCCCGGGGTTTGTTCCCAGGAGATTTAACAGGAGATGTGTTGTGGATAATGGAAACAGGACATTTAAATGGGCACCAGACGTGTAGGAGAAAGGAGAAGGGGTGGACACCAGAACTCCATTCACTCGCAGTCACCACAGGGCTCCTCTGCAGTGTTGTGCTGTTGGTTTCCATCCCTCTGCCACACTGCAGAAGGGTTCAGTACTCCTCTCCCTTACAGTGACCTCACAGGGCTTCAAAACAAGAGCAACAGAGATTAGCAAGACACTCTGCGATCCTTCACTGAAAGCCCCAGCAAAATAATGAGATTAAATAACAAGATGGTCCGAGCAGTGGAAATCTTACAGTACATTTATTTATCTTAATCTAAAAATGCACAGGATGGGAGCAAACAAACAACTGACAAGAAATTTTTGATTATCGGAAGAAGACTCAGTTTCATCACATGACTGTTCTGGCATCCTAATTATGAACAGTTTCACTGGCTTTGTAAATACACTCAGCAAATGTGGCAATAATCACTGAGCTGTTGTAAGAGCAGGGCAATAGCATTGTTGAAACCTTTTGAGCCATGTTGATGATTGTGAGCAGACGTGCTAGAAGATATATTTTTTCTATGTAAAGGATGAGGGGGACCTTATGCCTTAAAAATTTGTATTTGAAGAGAACAAAATTATCCAGATATCAAAAAGCTTTCATTTTTCTACACAAAGAAGTAGGTAATAGCAGACAAAGAGAGATTTATACAAGCAGTACTGTTGACATGAATTAGCATCATTTTTTAAATCCACATTTTTTCCCAAAGCCAGACATTGCTTCTCCAGCCTGACCAGCCACTTTTTCTACTCCATCTTGTGCTGTCTTGGAAGCCTTGTCAAAAGCTGCAAGAGAGGGAAAAAGATAAGCAGAAAGTTGGAAAAATGCAACATGGTTTAATACTTATGATTGAAGAGAGGTGTGAAAATTATTAGACTACAAAAAAAAAGGAGTGCTGTATCTCCAAACACGATTTTGGACATTTTCCTGCCTCCCCATCTAACATCAACAGGTGCCCAAAACCTGCCCTTCTTGTCACATCCATGGAGCTGTGAAAGGTGTCAATTCTAAGGGGATACTTCCAGTGCATTTTGGCTTTCATGGAATATTTTAGACCCCAAAATTGTTAATTCACCCCTCATACTTAAAATATTATTAAATTATTAAAAAAAAAACAACAATCAGGCTAGTTTGTAGTTTAACTTGTTCCCAATCTCCAGCTGCAAGATGCCAACACTTTTTAGACAGCACTTTTTCACCTGTAGGATCAGTAATGTTCAATCCCAGCTGTTGCCCCAGCAGGTGCTGGGATTCAGTGTAGGGCTGGACCTGGACAGACCCCTGCCCTCAGATCTGGGGTGGGGAGACCAAGATGTAGCACAGGGTTACTTAATCCTTTAGAAGGAAGAGCTGTCTCCACAAGTTTTCTAAATAGGAAGCCAATCTCTTAATCTGTGTGTGAGACTCGGGGGCCAGGGAGTGTCAGCTACAGTGTGCCAGTACACGTGTAGAGCTACTAAGAAACAGATCCTGAAATCCTTTCGTGAGATTTATGAAGGTTGTTATAAGAATGTTAAAGTTGGTATAAAATGTTAAAGGTTATATAAAGTGGTCACTGAAACCAAGGACTTTCAGGCTGAGAACACCTGTGGGACAGAGGAGAATGAGCACTGGCTGCTTCTGGCTTGTGTTGAGCTGCTCCATCTTGATCTGAACGTCATTACTCCTACCTTTCTGGCTTGCATCTGTAATCTGGTTGACTGCATCCTGAGTGGCCTGTCCCAATGTGTTTGCTGTAATTAAGGGAAAACAAAATCAAAATCCTTTCCAGCTGTTCGTTTTTCTGGTTACAGGAATTCCGTATGTCACTCAGCTTTCTGCATGCCTGCAGCAGGCTGTGCCCCTGGCAAATCCCTGGACTGGTACAGAGCAGGCTGAGGCTGTGCCCTTCACAGGGCACCCTGGGCACTGTGTGCTGCCACAGCAGCTTGCTCTGAGCTTAGCACTCACCTGGCACCTACAGTCAGCTGAGCAAATCAATGGCAGATAAGCAGGAGATAAGAGAATATTAGCAGTGAGTTGGAATGATGACATTTAGCAGCAAGCTGCTTATTTAACACTACACTTGCTTTTATTGATTTTTCTGCCTTATTATGCTTGGGGTAGGTTGGCCATCTAATGTGCACTTTCCCTATGGGCCATTTGGGAATAGGGCCTGTTCTAAAATGGGAGCAAGTGGGTTGAACAGAGCTGGACAGGAGAAGGGAGATTTTTACAAACAAGATATGAGTAGAAGCAGAGGAGCAGAAACTAGAAACATAACAGATCCACTTCAGAATAGAAAACATTTAAAAAGTGAGATGCCTTGCTATTGTAAGATAGCTGATAAAGTTTATGAAACAGCAAAGCGCCCCCTCAGTGGCAGGAATATGTTCAGGATGCAGCAAAGACTATTTTGCTTTTCAGAAAGGGGTTCTGTCACATTTGTGGGACTACTACACATTTGTTGCCAGGTGTTTGGAAACTTTCTCTAACTTCAATATAGTCAATGATGTTACTCATATATTTCAGCTATAAAAGGAAGTGTTTGCAGGATCAGAATCCAGAACCATATCTGATCAAATTATGGTAAAACATGGTAAGAAATATACTATAACAAGCTACAATAAACTATACACATTTTGCAGTTTTTCATTTGAAAGAAAAGCTTTCATGCTTTGCATTGAAAATGCCCAGTGCCAATGACAACAGTGCTCAGCCTTACAACATGGGCATTGCTATGACAGAAATGTGCATACAGGGTTTTTAAAACCCTGCAGTCTGGTGATTACTGCTGAAGAACATAACTGAAACATGTTCTATACATTGCAAACTATCCATTGCAATCGGTGTAGTTATATTACCAGAAGGCACTGACAGGCCAAGTGGCAAATGTTAATCAAAGCTTAATTCCAACTTACTAAAAGGAGAGCTGATTAAAAACCACTGCAGAGCATGAGAAAAGACCACCCTGAGCAATGCAAATGCTAAATATAGAAGGTTGTTACCACCAAGAAAAGGGCTTCACTGCTCTAAAAATATTAAGCTTAACATTTTGTAGAGTGGTAAGAGTTGGACAATGCTCAGGAGCCACAGAGGGAGAAGTGGGTAAGTTGAGGCAGCTTTGAGAGTCATTGCTGGCCTGTGGTCTTTCTCCAGGTGATGGCCAAAACTTGCAAAGTGAAGAAAAAAGAGGAAGCTGTGTCCTGCTAGCACCGATTCAGCTAAAGGTTGTGGTATTTAGCAACTAAGCTCCCCTCCAAATATACAACAATATTTAATCTTTCTTACCAGCATCTTTTGCTGCACCTTCAGCTTGTTCCTTCAGTCCCTGGAAGCTCTTACCCGACATTGTGGCTTCTGACACTTGTTAGAAGTCCTCTCCTTTGATAAAGCTGAGCACCTGGTGATGTATAGCACACTATGTGATAGCGTCCTGACTTGTTCTGGTTTTATACATCTGCCAGGAGACCTGCTGATTCTTTTGGGGGTGACTGGTACAATGGGTGGAGTTTGAATGTGAAGAATGGGAGCTGAAAATAGAGAAAAGTTGTTTATTTACCTTCCCTGATTAGAGGGTGTGCCCAGGTTGGGATTTTTGCTCCATCGCACTGTCTTTGTTAATTTGTGCAGTTTGTTTTTTTTTTTTAACCAAAACTGCAAAAAAACCTGTTCCACCATCACACGTGAGGAAAGCCAATGAACTGAGCTTTACAGAGCACTGGAAAACTACTGAAGTGCAGTGTGTGGGTATGGCCAACCTTTGTCCCTGCTAGACTGACTTCCTTCTCCTTCCTTCAGTCCCTGAGCAGACCCTCATGAGAACAGAAACCAGCCCAAACTTGTTTCTGTTCTTAGAAGTTTTAATCACAACCTCTTTTCTTGTCAGATGGGATAACATTAGATGGTAAGAGTAGTGATTTATGTGTGTTTTTATAAGAAACTGCTAATCTGGTCATCTTTCCAGTTGCCTGCTCAAGGTGGATTGCAAATCCCATCATCACAGAAGGCCTAACCTAGGTAAGGCAGTTAACCAGTGCCAACACTACAGCTTTCAGGGGAAGGGAGAAAAAAAAAAAGAAGCCAAATTAGCAAACCCACATTTTCCTATTGTGGCTTTGTGGTAAGATTCTTTTAGTTCAGAAATTATATTTAAACTCACTTCCTTTCCTAGCATCACCACATTAATAAAAGATTCTGGCTTTAACCTCTAGCATTTCCCAGGTTTCCACCAGCCTTTGGAGTTTATATTTCCTGCCATCAATCCCCAGTACAAAGGTACTTTGTACAAGTAAGCTATTGGCAGAGTCAGGAGCCAAATGGCTCTCCGCTTTTGTGGGGTTTGGGTTCCTCACTTTCCAGGGTACAAAGTGTCTCTGTTTGGATGGCCACACTCATACCCATATTTTTCTTCCTGAGTAAAGATTTATGTTGGTAAATAGGCATGAGAACAAGATGCCACAGATGAATTAGGGTAGGCACTGACAGTTCTCATAAGTTCTGACTTCATTAGTACCCAAGTGAGGAGGAGTCACAGAAAACAAGGTTCTGAGCACTCCTCTGCCGCTCCTATTCTGCCTGTCATTTCAGAGAGCTCTTGTCAACTTTTGCACCACTCCTTTGTTATTTCAAACAGCAATCCTCTTTCCCCCCTCAATGGGTTAATTAGACTTTTAATTATATATTCATATCAGGTATCTTTTTCAATTCCTTGCTGTTTCCTTTCCTGGAATGATTTTCTCACTTGAATTTGCAAAAACTCAGATAAAAAGACACCCAGCATTGTGGGGCTCTGGCATTTTTTGAACCAAATCACTAACAGAGACCTACTTTTCTTGCCCAAACCTGAGAACACAGCCACAGCAAAGCCACACCAAACAGGCTGATTTCAGCTGTTCTCAGCCCATTAGTCAGGTAGATTACCTTTTGTGTGTAGCATTAGTGAAAGGAAGGAAGAAATTCTCTGGAAACCACCAGGCAGCTTGTCACAGCTCAAGAGAAGATGTACCCAGGCTTCAGCAGCAAATACCTTCCTCATGCCCTTCCAGTTTGTTTCCACTGCTGAGTTTTCAGTGCAAGGGCCCTGCAGCTGCTGGCTGGGATAGTCTGCCTGAAAGGCACACCAAGAGTTTGGGAGAGCATTTAAAACAGAAGCAAGGTTACATCAAACATTAAACATGCACCATATTAGAGCAATATTTTAGAGACTCCTAATCAGTTCAGGTAAATATTGCTCTCTTATTCTGCTCTGACACTTACCTAGATTTCCCCAGCTCCAACTATTATTCTTCCAAGTAGAAATCTCTGTTCAGCATCTTGGACTCAATATGGGTGTCTGATCTGTGCCACTTCTTGCTTTCCCTCCCGCTCAAAGCATTAGGTAGAATAAACTCCTGAGTAAAACCCATACTGCTGACAGCATGGCAGCATGACTCCTTATCTAATCTAATCTTATCCTTAGTATTCATATCATTATCCTGATTCAAAACTGAAAAAAAAGGGAGCAAATTACTCTTGCCCAAATTGGCATGGCATGATAATTAGAACGCAGCCCAGAGCAGAGGGAAGAGGGACATTTGCACAGTATTCATTCCATATGGTGGGACCAATAATCTGTGCATCAGGTGGTTGTCTGAGTTACAAAACTACAACAGAAAATTAATGGAATATATTGCATAATATTTATCCATTCTGTGAGTTAACATTCCTTTTTATAAGCCTTTTGAACTGATGGTAGATATTAGTTAGAGTGCTTAAAAATGAGGATTTGTAAGGGTGGAAAATTAGTTTGGACTTTTGCTCCATTCAGATCTCAGTATCTGCTGAGATTGCAGGCAGAAATCCTGGTTCATGCCAGCTGGGGCAGCTACCACAGTACAGGCAGACACATGCCAGGGTGGCCCTGGAATTTCAGGCTATTCCAAAAGTTACTCCACCTGGTAATGCCAGGATGTATCACTGCCATTGGCCTGGACCAGAAGTTCAAAAGTGTCAGCACCCCCAGCAGCGTTGTCTGCTCACCTCTGACACATAATGTATGACACCCTCCTCTGTGTCCGAGTCCTCAGGCTTCCTCTCCACAGTCTGCACCTTCACTGTCTGCTGCTTGTGATAAGCAGTTATTTGTGTTTGGGGAAAAGAAACCCCAAACTGATTCCTTAAGTGCTAGGAGTGCTCCACAACCCATGGCCCTGGAAATAGTTGGCAACTCCAAATAAGGCAACCCAAACAGCTGTGAGTTAAATCCAAGGCACCACAGGAAAATTAGAAATTGTTCTTGTTTCTTTTCCTTTCACACATCTTCTGTGGCATCTTTAAGCACCCTCTCATATATCAGTGACGTGAACCCTTCTGCTCTATTACCTAATGGAGGTCAGAAGTAATTGATCAGAGCTAGAGCTTATGTTTAACACATGAAAATGGGCAAGTGAGGTTAATTAAGATGTATTGAAATTTATTTGGGTTTTCTTAAATTTTAATTTTAAATCCTACTAGGGTTGGGATTTATAGATAGGTGTGGTGTCCATCGGCAAGATGAACACAATGATGTGTCAGGGCTAAAAAGTTCTACACAGATCACTCCAGAAGTTTACATAGTGTACAGTGTTCAGCATTCATGGCTGCTAAAGGAGACTGATATTAGTGGGGAAGAGATGTGATGTTTATGCCATGAAGCAGAACTGTTTTAAGAAGTGCAATGGTTTGCTCACAGATAATTATTGTAAGTCATATGTTAGTCATTTAGGAGATCAAACTAAAGTTGTTCTAATTATGCAAAATTACCTGTTCACTTCTAATATTGATACACAGTTCTGAGAGAAAAGTAGGTTTAACTGATTCTTCCTTTACACAGGTGGTAACATCCTGCAGGAATCATTAGTCAGCTCTGCTTCAAAGCATGAGATCAACATAAGGCCAGTACAAATCGAGTTCTTTACTTTCTACTTTCTCAATCTTGAGGTAACATCCAGGTGAATTGTCATGTTTCTACTGTTGTCTGGAGCACCTGAAACCATCCTTAAATACTGGGACTGCTGTGGAGTCTCACAATATCCTGCAGATTCAGGACTAGAAAAGAAAAAAAAATTGTCTGTTCTTTAACTTAGAAAGGCTAGGTAGAAGAGAAGGGCTTGACTTGCACCTCAAAATCTGGCACGGGACTGGGGAAGTGAATAACTGGTCCTAGGTGTGACTGGCTGAGAAAGCTGAGGATGTGAGCTGGGATGTAAAGTTTACAGGAGAGCTTTGTATATTTTCTAGGCACACTGAGAGGAAGGAATGCTGGGCTCTGCCCTTCTGGCACACAGGTGTGCTGCCCACCCCAGTGGGAGGGGAAAGATGGAGAAATAGAGCTGCCTTGGATGCTGGGATCCATGCAAAAAAGCAGTGCCAAATCTTGACAGAGAAACTCTGTGCTGCTTCAGACTCCTGTGGGCAGGGGTTTGTCTGATATTCAGAAAGCACAGTTTTAATTTGAGCTTTTTTTGCTATGCTATTAACAGTATGGAGTATCTTATTACTGTTTGGCAGGGTTTAGATGTATTTATTAATTTATTTAAGCCAAGTTCCAATGTGTCAAAGAAGTGAGAATGTGATTTATAGAGATCAGTATTAAAAAAAATAGCCCTTCAGCTTTTAATTGGGTGCTCTGTGAATTCAGTTTTAGGACATGCATTATGCAGACACAAAAATAGGACTTTCAAATGAAGTGGGATTTTAAATGTATTATTACCTGATTTGCATTTAAATTAGTGGAATGTTGTTTGGGCTATTCTGAAGAGAGCCACTGCTTCCTCTCCTTCATCCTAGACAAACATCTCTGAAAAATCAGATCCTGCATGCCCTTCAGCCCTTGTCTAGGACATAACTGGGGGGAGCTATGAGCAAAGGCTGTGAGCTCTATCAGAACAAATCACTCAATAAAGCTTAACTGCAGTTTTACACGGTAAGGAAGTTTTGCTGTTACAAGGAGAAGAAAGTGGGTTTCAGCACTTTGTTGGTCACTTGTATGGTGAGGTTGATGCAACACTTTGGCAGCAGCTGTTCCTGGCTCATTGGATCCCCTCAGAGGTCAGAGTGCAAGTGCCCAGTGTCGTCACTGGGACAGAGAGTGGCCACACTGTGCCTGGCACTGGACGCTGTCTCATCACAGTGGGCTAAAGTTAACAGCTTGTGTGACAGTGTTATGACATGTATAAAGTCCATTTAAATAATTCACAGGGTGAGGTGAGTAAAAGAAATTCTTGATCGCTCAGACTGTGATCTGTCAGCAAAAAAATTATTTTGCTAATGTTTGCTTCCCTCAGCACTTAGGTGGGGCAGGGAGTGCCAGCACTTCCACAGTGAAAGTACCTTCTCCTGTGCGATGTTTCTGATGCATCTCCTCCGTCATTCCTTTTTTCACTTTCCTTCCATCACCTCTCATCACACTTGTCTCATGAATACTCATTGAAAGCACAGACTTCCTTTCAGCGAACCAAACAGACGTAGTTGAATAATCAATAGACAATATTTTGTCTCTTTAACGAAAGACCCTTCTACTTCAAAAGAAACAAGTCTTCACCTTTCTTACCTCTGACAAATGGGGCTCAGAACTCTGGCTTCTGCTCCCCACGGTTGGGTGACAGCCAGTCTGAGGAAGGGACAGGGAGGAAATAGAGGTTCACTGAGGCATTGCATGGGCACAGCACTACCTTGTTCCTACTCACTGACACAGGGTACTCATGTGGGAGGAAACTGCATGTCCTGGTGTCTGTCTCCAAGACTTGTGACTGCCTGTGGAAGATGCATAAATGTTCTCTTGGCTCTGACTGCCATGGGACTAGACGAGACCTGTGCAGGACTACACCTGCCTGGGCCCAGAGCAGTGCTCTCCCATGTGAGAGGTGGGCAAGTGTACAGGCAGATCTTCAGGCAATGTTCAGACACTTTTGATGCCCAAAAGTTGGGCAGTTGTCAAGCAGTGTTTTCAGTCCCACAGTTCCAGATAAAGGTGTGCAAAACACCTTCCCTCCTGCAGGGAAGGAAACAGAGAGCTGCATGCCACCCTCCCACGAAGCCACATAGCTCAGTGTGGCAGAAATGTGGCCTGGCATTCTTAGCTCAGACTAAACCATTCTCTCCTGGTTTATGCCCTGGGAACCAGGGCTGAAGCCTGCTTTGAGAGATGAACATTTGGGGAGCAGCTTACTCCTCCTTTGAGTTACAGCCACTCCTGCCTCCCATGCATGCCCTACATAGAGAAGGCATTCATCTCCTTTTTCTTTTTTTTTTTTTTTTGCAAAACACTTTTGTTTGTATTCCCATAAAGCAAAGCTTTTGCGCAAAAAGTTTTTCTGTCTCTCTCTAGTGAGCACCGAGAATAGACTGCAGCCTCCTGCTGCTGAGCATGAGTATCTCTTTATGTCCTCTTACCTAGGCCTCAATTTTAGTTATTCTGTTTAATTGGCAGATATTTGCAGGACATCAGTAAAAAGTATGCACATATCAGATACATCTTCCTTTGAGGGGCCTTGCTACCTCTGCTAGGGCTCTTTTGTTCCCTTTCTGTGTTGAGATCAAAGACCCACTGGGATGGGAATCCTGTGGTCTCTGCAAGGCAATGCTTTATACATACTGTTATGCCTGAAAGAGGCTGCCAGCACACTCGCTAGATGCTTCCATGTCACAGCAAGTCTCTTCTGTAATACCTTCCATAGTCATCATCATTTAGAAGCTTAATAAAGATGTTATGTCTGATTTTGAAGCAGTTTAAATCTCAACAGTTTACACTGGCTTTTCCTGGATTTGTGGGTGCTCTTCCTGCAGGTAAATAAAATAACCCATTTTTATACCCATACCTACTGATGGGTATAAAAAGGTACTGATGGGTACTTTAAAGGTAGCCCATTATTTACAGCAATGAGCAACATTTTCCTGCTGTCTACCCTGGTGAATGTGGAAGGTCTCTGCTGCTCTCACTCAGCAGCTGATCTGCAGCCTGACAGCGTGCTGTAACCGAGACCAGCTCCGTGTTCGTGGTGCACCAGGAGATTCTCCTTGGGCACCTGTCCTCACACTCACACATTTCACAGCAACCCTGCCTGTCCCTGCCAGCAGCAGTGCACTTCTGATCAGGTCGGTTGGTGCCCATCTCATTTCCTGAATTAGCTTCTGGCAGCTTCTAACATCCTGATGTCATGACTGTCAAAGCTTTCTCATGCAAACAGAATAAACTGAGCTTAACATCACTTTCACATTCCTTTAAAAAGCCTCCTTTCATCCAATATCAGTTCCACATTCTCTCTTAAACATGGAAAGTATTTAAAAAGTGAAATATTTGTTTTTAAGCCCTGAGAGAAAACCAGCCTACCTACAGAACTGTCTTCAGAAATACAATTTTTCATGCTTCTTCATCTCCTGCAACATGATTTAAGACCCTTACAGTTTTGAGTATTCTAATCCTGCACTTTTACAGGAAGAATGTATCAGTTTGGAAGG